>NC_136721.1:2885000-3372500 GCF_936440315.1 Barbus barbus | reverse complement strand
TGAATGGGGAAACTGTGACAAATCTGGGAAAGAAGCACAACATAAATGTGCATGCAGTACTTTCAGTCAGTAGATAGCTTTACATGTCAACAATGAATGCATTGTGGATATGTCCAAGTTAACTTCGCAAACAGAGGCCCTTGTGCGGCGTGTGAATATTCAGAACTTTGCCCAAACCTTTTTGAATGCATATGAGCACATGCTTCAGTGAAATTTTGGAATAATTAGAATTTAGCAAAGAAAAATTCTTAAGCGTTACATCTGCAGTGAGTCATTCTTTAAGATTCCATCATAAATCTATCAATGCGACTGGACCTAAAAAGGTCCCACTAACCTCAGTCTCAGGCACTTTGTATCACGCAATTAAGTTATATAATCAGAATTGTGGAATATAAATCAGAAAATATAAAGTCATTTTTTTCACCAATTGTGAGTAAAAACTGTTTTTGTGACTTTTTTCAAATACAGTTTGCTACTGTAAATCTTAATTACAGTAACAACAACTCAGTAACTTACAGCTTAGTGGCAACATGGTTACTGTAAAAACCTTTTGAAATGTCTAACAGTGTATAGTAGATTGTGTACAACAGGTTTTTCATGATGTTAATAATTAAGAGGCCTTAGAAATTTGATACAGACACAAATATATACAATATGCTTTATAGGTTTAATATTTTCCAGATACTATATTAATAATGTGCTTTAGTACAATGCACTATAACAATGTAAATTATTTAATATAGGAAATAGCATTTAACTCTCAAGGAAATAGGGTCATTTTCATTTTATGTTGACTAACATTTAACGCAAGTAATTGTCTGGCTTGTAAGTTTTATTTCATTGAAAGCAGTGTTTGTGATCATGATCAGTCAGGCCCATTCTGTGCTCTTTTTAATTAATACAGCCACAAATTAGCCTCTAAAGAAATAATGATACAACATCCAGATTCAAAGAAATCTGATCCTCTTAGAACTGTTTCAAGCATCGTTTGCTTTCCCCAAGCAGAAATTAATCATTCAAATTATTCATGAGCTCGCCGTGCCAACATGCTGAACATGTACCGCGTGTGAGGTTTGCAGGAGAAAGCGAGGGCAAAACCAACAGCACACGTCCCGAGATGAGTGCATGCTGCGGAGGCATTGGGATCTCTGCTAGGAAGAGGATTCTAGGTCAGCAGGGAAATCCCATTATTACGGCAAGCCGTGACGGATAACTTTAACCCTACATGCATGTGCTTTTGTGCTTACTTGTGTTTGTATGCTTCAGTGCTGCTCCAACACTTCCAGCAAGTGTTTAATAATGTTTGCCAGCACATGTATGATAGCATAAGCTACTTTTCCCTCGATCAGAAGAACGTGACAACACCTGCCAGTCTTGGTGCCGCCCAAGGGACGCGCTGAATGGGGTTTATGGCTAGTCAGTAAGCAGGCGGCGGGTGATCACTGTTATCTGGACGAGGCAGAAGGTCTGGGCGAGGGTGCCTGTACCTAACAGACGCCCAAAGGAAAACCCTCAAGGACTTGGAGGGTTGCATGAAACCAAAACATCTACAAGTAGCCAAGCTTGCTACAGAATTTCGCAATTCTGATTTATTTTCTCAGAATTGTGAGATATAAACTAACAATTGCGAGTTATAAAGTGTAATTCTGAGGGGAAAAAAAGACTGACTATTTTCTTACAATTGCTAGTTTATATCTCACAATTCTGACTTTATAGCTTGCAACTGCATGTCAGAAATACGATATAAACTCAAAATTCTGAGAAAAAAAAGTCAGCTTCACTTTTTTAATTTTATACAGTGACAGAAACAAACTTCCATACTATTTCGGTTGAATACCTGGGTCATTCGTGTTGTATTGGTACCACAACCTTGACAAAATAAAGCATTAAAAAAATAAACGCTGAAAGAAAGTTTAGGAATCCCAATATAATAATATATAGAGTGAAAAAAAAAAAACAGATCAATTATTATTATTATTAAATTAGGTTTCAAAGGTTGACTTCAAGTGAGAATGCAACATTCTGCTTCAGCACTACCTTACTAAAGAAAAAATAGCTGGTTATTGCGGCACGCTATTTTGGAACAGCTGAGCTACTCTCATGCTCCTAAACAAATAGCTACATTTATAGCATTGCTACTGCAACACCACTGAAACTCTTTCTTCCCCTTTCTGAGACACAAACACCACTGAGATCACTGATATAACCTGAAGTTCCCCATTTATAATTATATACATGCGGAGAGCAGTTTCTAAGCGCTCAGTTTAGAGGTAAACGGGCTGTATTCTTTCGCTGCTGTGCTGTTGTTGGCACTCTAGGGTTCCGGGCACAGGAACAATAGGCCGGAAGAACAAATTCACATGCTTCAGTACGTTCACTGGCTTCAGAGCCTGTCGCTGTCACATAAAGAAATAACTGGCCGCTCACTTTCAAAACTCATTTTTGAGCAATGCTCATTTTAGCTTTTAAAATCCTCTGTTCTAAGGAAATGTGATCCAGGACTGCTTCGGATAACCTGACAATTCATGACACGATGAAAGAAGACAAGCTTTAGTAGGTCAGCTGCTGTCTTCACGCCTCACTGGAGTCCCACATTGCTTTGGAAAGCATCTCTCTATATTAGAATAATAATAAAAAAAAACATTTGGCCATAATTGGAAGTTTGCTATAAAGGATATCTATCAGTGGATACTGAAGAAACTGCAGAATGACTTTTTTGATTACATTTACCATAATCTAATGCTCACTTAAATTCTTACTGTATAATATATGGAGGACCAAACTGCAGAATTTAAAAATACATACATGTAATAACAGGAAAATAAATAAAGAAATAAATTATTTATTGTATTACCTTTTTTCTTTATTTGTTATTTTCTGTATTTATTTTTATATTTACATTTATTTGTATTATTTTTTAACTTTGTTACTTTTTTTCATTTATTATTTCATTATGTATTTATTTATTCTGTGGACCTTAGTTTGTTTTTTTGCTTCTGTGCATTTAAAAGTATATATACTGAAAAAAAAGTCAATCTAAAAATGGTAACATCAACTGTTTTTCTTCCCATAAAAAAATAAGACTGAATGAACCTAAATCCATTCATTTATACCAGACTAATAAAACATTTCTTTCCAAACCCCTGCTATTGGCTGAGCCAGTATTGCTGTGTTGGGCTGTGTCTGTTTCAACCTTTGTGCGTTGCAACAAAAATTCCCAATGAAATTATATATGGCAAAAATCATATGATCCCATGACGTTTATGAGGCAATAACACTGGGAGACTGACATTTGTTTGACTGCCTCGTTTCAAGGAAAATTTATATCAGCGCATTCTTCAAATTTGTGTATTTTTATACAAGGATTTGGCTTTGAATGTCTTTGGGTTTATTAATTCTGTGAACTAACTGAGATGAAGCATTTGAGAATGCATCTTGTAAACTGTTTGATGAGGTTAGGCGTCATGAGGAGCTCACTCAGTACTGAGCTTAAAAAAGCTCTTCCAGGCAGCTGAGGTTTTGGATCAGCGCACAGGTGCTAATCACCAAATCACTCTGTGCTGATCTACAGATCGCTCCCAGATTTTACCTACGGCTCACTGTTTATTTTAAAAGCAAGCACTAGGCTTGAATTTTGAAAGTCTCTCTGCCCAACAGTATTCCTCAAACCCCTGGAGGGACTAGAGGGGGTTGTGTGGAGATTAAAAACCTGTCAGCAGGGGTTATTTTTGGAGCGGTACGGGAGGGAAATGGCCCAGGAGCTTGTCTGCGCCCTCCCTCTCATTGCTAGTGTGTTGTGGTTTGTTTGAGTTGGCATATGGAGTGCCAGCAGCAGCCCGGGCCGGGGCCTCCCTGCTCACAGTCCAGAGCCATTAGCCTATCATAACACGCTCACACTGCCTGCCTCCTCCAGAGACCACCAAAGATAATGCAGGCTTCATCATGTAGGGGTGGCACCCATCTGTCATGTACGGCTTCAGATTAGAGTGACGTAGATGAAGGGCATAACAGCAAAGATGATATGATAATGAAGGAAGAAGCCTCATTAAAAAGGAAATTCTTAAAACTAGCAAAACATATGCTATATATATATGTGTGTGTGTGTGTGTGTGTGTGTGTGTGTGTGTGTGTGTGTATTTAGCCTCTATATATATATATATATATATATATATATATATATATATATATATATTACATATACACACACACGCTCATATTTACTGAGTACCACACATACACACAATTTATTAAAAATGATACTTAACTGTGAACTGAATGTATGTTTTTGACACTTAATTCCATTTTATTTACAATTAAATGCAAATGTGTTACCGTTGAAAATAATTCAGATTAAATACAATTAGTTTACTTTTTCCCCATTTAAGTCGGTCATAAGTACATTGTTACGTCATTTAATAATTACATCTATTGTCTTTGAAATATGGTTATAATAAAAACCTTTAAAAAATAAATAAAAATATATAAAATCTGTGAAATATACAGTTATATTTACAAATATAAACAAAAACATACAGAAATACACAAAACAAGGCAGCTGTAGTTGCCAGAATATCACTGTAAAAAATACTGTTACAATGGTTTAGGTTTTGTGGATTTAACTTAACTGTACAGTAAAAACCTGTATTTCATTAACTGGTATAATGTTAATATACCAACCTACTGAAGTACTAGAATTTGTTTTGCATGTACAATGCCTTTATAATATAAGTCGACCACTAAAAAACACAGGTGCTAAAGAGAAAGCCACATGATGAATCAGAGCTCATCACACATAGCTTTTCCACAAACTGAGGTAAATACTAATATATAGAAGGCCTGTGTTGAATCCGTATCCTAATCACATACATATACATCATATACATATGTGTAATCATATACATATACATTCTTTTAATTTGTACAGTTCTGACAGTTGCATTGTGGCTGAATGGGATCAGGTATCTGGCCCTTGTGACCGCTTGCTGACACAGGTCTTTTGTTAAAACCGATGGCACGGCTAGTAAACGTCTGTAAGAGAAGATAAGAGCCAGTGACCGACCCTCTGCAGCCCAGTCAGTGATCCTGGTTAATTATTCATCATTTCCTTCACAGAATGACCTGCAGAGTGAATTCCTTTTCACACTGCCTCAGTCCAGCAAATGATCACATGTATAAAATAAGATCAATTTTTACCTGAGACAAAAAGAATGCTAAAGCAAGGTTACAAAGGCTCCAAAGCAGGAGGTAATTTATTGTAATGAAGTATTAGATCTAATAAAAATGAAAATGCTGTCCTCACCTACGCATTTGTTTCAAGTGTAAAGGTGGACTTGAGCCAAGTTTCAAATAGGACACAAAAGCACCGTACTGTAAAAATATTATTAAAGTGGTCCAAATGATTTGTGTGCTATTTACAGTTTCCTGAGCTAGGGTCGTTAAGATCTTCAGCGGACAAGAGCTTAATTTTAGGTCTGTTGGTTTGGTCAGTAAATTCTATATAAATTCTAAAAAAAAAAAAAATCGGGGTGGCAAGAATGGGACCAAATTCCAACACCAAAACTCCAGAAACACATAACCTCGATGCCCAGACATCTTCAAACTGTTTTGAAAAGATGAGGAGATGCTACACCATGGGGTATGCCCTCGTGCCAACTTTTTTGAGACCTGTAGCAGGCATCAAATTTGAAATGAGCTCATTTAGTGGATAAAAGTATACAATTTCTCAGTTAAAACATCTGTTATGTTCTCTTGTCCACTCAAAATCCACTCAAACTCAGTGCAAAGCCTGCAGAAAAATAAAGTAGTAAAAGAGTTATTGAAACTCTTATAGAGGGAACTGAAAGGTTAAGGAGAATAAACTACTTGAGAATAGTGCTCCCATTTCCCCTCAATACTTCAGATATTACAGCTAATTAATCCTGGCAATTTTCTGAAACATTCTGTTGTCCCTAATTAATCATGTTGAAATCTCTCTAAAACAATACTTCCAGCAGCTTTTCAAATGTAGTTTAGCGGTTGAGCCCGCAATCTTGGACAACTTTTGCTTTAAAGTAATCAAAGTTCAAACGTAAACCAAAGCAGCAACATCAAGCATTCGTTTGACAGGTTAATGAGAAGAACTTCAACCGTCACATGTTGGCAGGACATTTCAAGTCCCTGCCTCATCTCTAAGGTGCAATGAGTATCTCGACTTCAGTGGTTCTGTCCAGCCCAGCCCAGCCAGACCCTGAGAACACTGACCCATTGTCTTACTGCGCTCCACTTGGGGAATCACTGGTTCTACTCACAACGAGTCAGGACACGGGAGAACGGCCTCTGGCCACAATGCTCAGCATTCACAAGGAGACAGAGAGAGTTAAATAACCAAAGGGGACTTTACCCAAAGCCTACACATCTTACGGCTTTGGAAAAGAGGAATTCGGGACAGTGATTGTAGTGGATTTTGGGACTGATGAGTAAGAAGAAGAATATATATTATCACAGTCACAACAGACAGAAATGTGCATCTCTAAATGCATCGATCTAAGTTTCTTAGAATCCTGAGAGATGTGTTCCGAAAGTGTTTACGGCGATTTCTGGGATTGTCAGATGGAACAAAAGCCTGTCTTCTGTACTGTCTCATGCTTGAACGCCCACTTCCCCTTTGTTCCTGTGCCGTCAGCAGGCCAAAGAGAGGTTTTTACTGTATAACAGACAGCGGAGAAGCTGACTGTGGAACAGTTAGACAATATTTGGCACAATGATGGGGAAAAATCATTATTAACAACATCTGCCTGACTCTCCTACGTCTTGTCAAAAAACACCTGCGTTTTGCTTTCCTCTCCAGATGAGACAGCAAAGGCTGTATGTGAAACCTACAGCAAGTCTCAGCAGCATGCTAATTAAGCCCAAACGTGGCAGGTTGCAATTAGAGCTACCAGCAACATGCAGAAGTGCTTTGGCCAACTGAATTTTTGTGCAGGTCTACTTATAAGCAAACATTTAACCATTTGTTACATTAGAGCCTGTGGTATAATGACATCATACTATTAGTTACCGTTGTTTCTCATCGTCAGACAAGTACGAGTTCATGGAATGGAATTATATGTGCCACTTACATTTATTCATTTAGCTGACGCTTTTATCCAAAGCGACTTACAATTGCTATATATGTCAGAGGTCGCACGCCTCTGGAGCAACTAGGGGTTAAGTGTCTTGCTCAGGGACACATTGGTGTCTCACAGTGGATTCAAACCCGGGTCTCTCACACCAAAGGCATGTGTCTTATCCACTGCGCCATCACCACCCTTGAGGCTAAAACCTGGGTTTGAGTTTCCGTTGCGTTGCTGCATTGTTCGCTGATGGATGCTTATTTTCAACACTCTTTTTCACAACCTATGCTTATACAGTTTGGTTTTGTGATGTAAACTTGCTCAGTGGGTCACCTGGTAAAGCATTACACTTTTGTTGTTGAGTCCCATGACAAACCAGTCACAATAAAAGAGCTCAAAGGTTTGTAGCAGCAAATTAAAATGCCATGGTTGCTTCAGAAAATGATAGTTTTGGATTGTTTTCCTAAACGAGAAAGACTGTAAATTTAACTTTTAGGAGTAATTTTACCTTAGTTTTTAAAATCTGCAAACACAACAAGAATTTCAGGATGACGCTTCAGTTTTAAGGTCAAAATGTGAGACATTTATGTAAGTTGCTAAACATTTAATAATTGACAACTGTGTTAAGATTCAAATTTTGAACATGCCCAGAAATGTAATATCCAGGGATGCAAACATCTAAAATTTTTAGCATATTATGCATAAGAATAAATGTACATATTGTGAATGAATTTAAACTTTTAAATGAATGAATGAATTTTAAACTTTATTACACTTTTTGATAGCATTGCATCATGCCATACTGTAATGTAATCAAAAGCATTTGATTTGAAACTTAAAATGTCTATATTTCAACAAACTGTAGCAAAACATAATTATCCTATATTATATAATTGCATCTTAATTGTAATTTAAATATTAATACACAACTTTTTATTTATACAAATTTATTTAAATGTTGATTATTAAATCAATTTGATTAATTCATTGATAATTATATACGGTTTATTTTCAAAAAATAATTTTGGTGCAGCACTACTTGTCAAAGTTCTAGTATTACAATTTTATTAGCAATACTAAAAAAAAAAAATTCTTACAGGAATCTCTTATATTAAGGCTTCAAAAGTTTATTTTGGCTCTTTTATTCCTTTAAACTCGCTGAACTGCTGGAATAATTTCCTGGTACCTAAATGCGTTTCACAACCAGCTGGACAGCAGTGAGGACACAGTAATGAAGCAATCCAAGAAAACATCTCCTGTGTCCTCTCTCTGCCCTCCAACTCATTAACTTTTATGGTACAGCAGGAGAATGTTAAAATAAGATCAATTGAATGTATAACAGAACTTAAACTGTGGCACACACACACAATTTCACACAGGCTGAGCTAGTTTTCAAACCGCATATGGTTCCTCAACCCCTGACTGCTGTGGCTCGCTAATTAAAAAGCCCTGGCAAAGCTCACCAATGAAACAAGCAGAAGCCTCCGAGTCAACACAGGTCATGTTCATGCAAAGGTCCATCTAAGTCCACAGACCAGGTTCAAATAAAGCTGGAGCTCCTGCATCAATTTACCTTTGTGGGGGATTTGTTTCAACATTAAAGCATTAGTTCATAAAAAAATGCATTAGTTCATCATTTAATTCTTTCATGAAAAAAAATATATTTTCAAGAATGACCAAGCTGCTCTTAGTTATGTTTATAATAAAGCGCATAAGAAGAGTTGACATACTTTCATGGTGAATTTATCATCAATTTTCAGTAGAGATTGAGTACATAAACCATTTTGATATATATTTGTGTGAACAATTCCTTTCTGTTAGACTGAAAAATTAAAATGTAAAGGACACAAACATGTGACATCCACTTGAGGCTGACAGACATGACAAAAATTGGTAGCTCAATTTGTAGCGTGGAAAGATTGTGACATGCTATGAATTCATGAAGGATGTTTTGGTCAAAGAGGACACTGAACTAAACAGGAAGTCTTAACCAGTGAGAATGTCTATGCGAGACCAATGCATCAAAACTATGGAATGGTCCCTCTTTATGAGCGTTCCTGAAACACAGCCCATTAGCTACAAGCCTTATCCCAGAGCAGACGGCCTAAAACCACAAACAAGACAATGAATTGCCTCCTCTCCACAAATGTATACCTCTTGACACTTCAAAGAAACTTTGATCAGAACGAAGACCATCAGTTTCTTACTTTCTTTTCGTTACACAACAGTAAAAAATAAATAGGGATGCATCAGTTGACCGGCCATAAATCAGAACCGGACGGTTTCGGACTACATTGAAAACTTTCACGAACATGTCATTTGTGTGGAAGTATTTTGAAATCTGTGTGCAGGACGTGAAGATTGCAATCTGCAATGTCTGCATAGGACAAGTTAATCGCGGAGGAACAACAGCGAAGACATCCGGCACAACACAGAAAAACAGATATCAAGAAGCGAACAGCCATTGGTGTACTGGCGCACAAATAATCTATGTTTGTATTGAATGTACCTACTGCGCAGTTACTGCCGTTAATTTCAGATGGTTACAGTTATTGTTTTCAATAGCCAAAAGCCAGTTTAGCCAAATAAATCGGAAATCGGTATCGGCCAGTTTGCTTGTAAAAAATCGGTATCGGAATCAGCCATGAATAATCATGATGGGTGCAGCACTAAAAATAAATGTAAGCTGAATTTTGCATCCTGGTACTTTTTTTCTAAACAAATAAAAAATAAAACACTAAAATGAGTCATTTAAAAACACAAAATTCAATCATTTTAAATACTACAAGTGAATTTAAGCAACAAAAGAGTATGAAAAATGTATGTTAATTTTGCCATATGCAAAAGATTAAACTTAACAGTGCTACTAAATTGTTAGGGTCTTTAAAGATTAACTTTATATGAGTGTTAGATGTGATCTACATGAAAATAGAGGAAATGAGCTTGTGTATACAATCAACCATCTGAGATTGGCCAATATACAGAAACGTTTCTGAAGAAAATATGGGTGACACCTGACCATGAAAACTAGTTTTCTCATCTGCCAGAAAAATCTGAAAACTGATTAAAAATGGAAGAAGTGGAAGATTTGTTGTTCCGTATTGTATAGACTAAATTCAAGTGTAACAGAAATCAGAAAAAAACACTGCATTTCATGCTGACCTTCAGTCAGACCTTCAAGGAATTTGAGTGGTATGAGTTTCAAAAAAGTTAAAAACATAAGCTTCTGGGTTTGTTCAAATGTCTAACCCTAAATATGAGCTATAGTAATAGTGATAATTCAACTCATATTGCATAATATAGTACTCAAATAATAATATTTTAGGTCACTGGTTATGTATTCCAAGTACCTCTCCAGAAGACAAACTCATTTTAAGGATCATGCCAACCATACATTCTTAATGCATCCATAATCCATCACTTACAGTAGCTAAGTAATAGAGAGCCTTGTTTGATTGTAATCCTGTGCGTAAGAGCACACTTAATGCAGTTATAATCTCATAGTGTATCTGAGTTTCTTTATCAAAGAGGATATGTAATCCTACATCAATAATCCTGCTTCACTCATGCTCAACGCGACAGACTGGAGTCTTAAAGAGAAGCCACATCAGCTATCTATCGTAGGTTGCCTCCAGACACAGAGGGCTGAGATTATAGAGCGACAATAATTATCAAGCGGAGGCTGCCCTAATTTCCCTTCCAACCCACTCCTCATGGAGCGCTAACCAAACTAAAACACACACGCTGTTTCTTTGTTGTCCTCTCATGCGTGAATCTGCGGATGTGCCCTGATCCCTGCAGGGAAGCCCTACTGAATGTATCTTCTCTCCATTCACAGCTGTGCAGTGTGAAAACAGCCTCATCCTTTGGGAGATAACATGTTCTCTTTCCCTTTATACCCTGAGAAACTCTCTGCAGTGTGTGAAACAAAGACTCAACCTTTTAGAAGGCTTTTTGGAGAGCAATCTACCCAAACTGTGCATATATATCACAAATTATACATGATGAATATTGTAATGTCAGTAAAGTAATCTAGGTTACATTTTAGATTACTAATTTTAGGTAATGTGTTCTAACTACTTTTGGATTATTTTTAGATTACTTTTGACCTAATTTCATCTAAATGGGATTATTGTTGAACATACATTTTCAAAACTTTGCCTCTTTTGTTCAAACCTTTACAAATCCAAGAATTGCACACACATAATGCAAAATGCCTCACATCTCGTGCAAAATGAAGCACTGCATTCAAAATATCACAAACACATCTCAAAAGCAAACATTTGCAAATACCTTTGCCATAATGTTAATTGTGTTCGATTTTTGTGTGTTACATAGATAATTGTGGTCGAGAATTAGTGTATGGTTTTGCATATTTGGTGTGTGGGTCTGGTGTTTGAGTGTCAGTTTTCCAGAAATTGTGATAAGTAAAGATTTTGTGTGTAAGCAGTTGAAAAAAAAAACTGCACATGATTGAGAGATGCTCTTGTCCCCTAATTCAGATGACATTTACATGGCCATTATATATTATGAATACTCATTGTTTTCAATATGACACAGATTTTTTTTAGAACCTAAAAATGAGGGAGAATATCTAAATTATAAATATTTTACTGCTATTGTGTGAATAATTTGTAATAATGTAATCAATTAAAAAGTAACTGTAATCTGATTATTTACATTTATGCATTTACTTTACTTACTTACTTACTTTTGTCATTTAGCAGACGCTTTTGTCCAAAGCGACTTACAAATAAGAAAAAGTAACTAAAACTAAAAAGTTACAACTCTATAAATACTATCTACCCACATATTTAAGAAAATAAAGAAATTAAATAAAATTAACACATGCATATAACAACAACATTTCAATAATAAACATATCAATGAAAAAATTTAATAAAAAGCTACTACTATCCCTTGCCGGTGTCCCTGCCCGGTGGAGTCGCACGGTAGAGTCGATGGTCTTTACACTCTTTGGTCTTCACACTAGGAGGGCTTCACACGACGACTGCCGCGACCGCTGCCGCGGTATAATAACCTTTATTATACCAATCCAACAAATGATCATTTCAATTCAGCTGGACCCACTTTCCTGTTTATCAACTACAAATGGCCAAGCAAGTGCACACACTGACAAGATACACGATACAGTACGAGACCAAACGCGATTTCAGCAACTCTCATCCTAGTAAACAAAATAAGCGTTTCCTAGCAACGGCAAATGCGCTAAACACTGAGACAAGTAAATACACTTACGAGCTGATTTTAAACTTCCGCTGATAGACTGCTTCTCTTAAAGACCACTTCATTACACTGCCTTCTGCTGGCGCTTGAACCCACTTTCCTGTTTATCAACTACAAATGGCCAAGCAAGTGCACACACTGACAAGATACACGATACAGTACGAGACCAAACGCGATTTCAGCAACTCTCATCCTAGTAAACAAAATAAGCGTTTCCTAGCAACGGCAAATGCGCTAAACACTGAGACAAGTAAATACACTTACGAGCTGATTTTAAACTTCCGCTGATAGACTGCTTCTCTTAAAGACCACTTCATTACACTGCCTTCTGCTGGCGCTTGAACCCACTTTCCTGTTTATCAACTACAAATGGCCAAGCAAGTGCACACACTGACAACATACACGATACAGTACGAGACCAAACGCGATTTTAGCATTTATCAGACGCTTTTATCCAAAGCGACTTACATTGCATTCAAGTTGCAATTTTTACATTTTATCAGCTCTTGCTTTCCCTGGGAATCGAACCCATGACCTTGGCGTTGCTAGCGCCATCCTCTACTATTTGAGCAACAGGAAAGCTGATTATGAGAATTGTAAAATGTAATATAATCTAATTACAAGCACTGTAAATGTGGCTGTGTTCAAATTGTTAGGACCACTGTAATACAATTTAATGATTGCTGTGATTTTATACAAATAAGAGCTTCTTTTACACAAAATTCCAAAAAAAAAAAAATAATCTGGTAGAAAATATACATTGTTACCCTTCAATCAATCAATCAACCAATCAATCAGGTGTTTATATTAGCTAATGCAATAATCTCAAAATCATCAACCGGGCCCGGTCAATTTATATTGATCTATTGCTAAAGCTATTCATACAGACATAATAATAAAATGAAGCATTTTTTTTCCATCCAAAACAGAAGCCAGCATAATGTTGCCATAGCAACCTCTTCAGACCAATGTGACTTCTGTTCACAAGCATCGATTAGGTTGAAATGTGTTCTGACTTGTACCCTAACTTGTGTTTACTGAAACATTGTGTTCATAAGGAATTACAACCAATGTGAAAACTCTACTCTTTCAAACCTCTGTAATTCGCACCCTGACCTGCCAACATATTCACCATCAACCACAACATCATGTTAGCCACTCCAACAAACATAAAACTGATTCCAGGAGAAGGCCACATTTTCATGCTGAAAAGTGTGTCACAGCGATGCACAAGCCCGATGTTTGTGAATTAATTTATCACAGCTTCAAAATGTTGTCTGCAGCTCTGGGCTCATCGATCAAGCGCAGCTGACAGCGGTGACGCAGCCTTTCACGCTGACCCATAGAGGTTCAGAGGTGACCAGCTCGCTCGGGACAGATGGAGAAAAAAGGAAATTACAAATGAGCCATAGGTGAAATGAATATAAAACAAACACAGATACACGTTTACTTCAGTAAAAAAGAGGAAGAGTGGACTGATAGGGAATTCAGATATTGTGATGTACAGAGCACTGCGCAACAAAGTTACGAAGAGTGTGATTTGCTTGCCCTTGGATGTAGCAACAAAATGAGCATACTCCAATTCAAAATTTTACAAGCCATAGTCATTCAGTAGAAATGTGACTGCAGTGACACTGCTACATATTAACTTTAATATACATGTTAAAAAAGGCTTCATAATTGTATTTAAATCCCATACTGAACCTGAGCCATATCTAGAGACCAGAGTATTCTTGTGATTTTGTCCAACCACCAAGAACACACCTTAAAAACACACGGCCCAAGCTTTGTGCCGATAGTCAGAGATATCACCTGTGACTAATGCCTGGCAAGCCGATTATTATTATTATTATCAGGCTAGTACTATCTAAGTAATATAAGGGCTTACTTGTTCTTTTATCACGTTTTTACAATGTTGCGCGTTATAACCAATCACACACGATTCAGTTGAGTTTATGAATGCAATGGCCAATCAGCGGCGTTTAGATGAGTCATCGCTGAAACAGAGGAGTTGTGTTTGTTGTGTGTGCTCGCTGACTGAATTCAGCTCTCTCGCAAATTCTCCCATTATAAACGTGCAGATGTATGTGCGTATAAGAGATTTAATCATCATACAGTGTAGACAGCTTCGTTGATTATGACGGGATTATAAAGTCAGTGATGATCTTCTTTGGTAACGTAAATGTTCTTTGCTCATTTTCTGTAGATGTTTGAATAACTGAGGAAATGTAAGCCGCATAATTAGTAACTTACAGTGTTTCTTTTAAATTGTTAAATAAAAATTCAGTCATATTAAAAACATTAGGCTGCTTTTCGCCTTATGCTGGAGTTGGTTCAGTTTCCGGCAACGAAACGAAGTAAATAAATAATGAAATAAATTAGCACGATAATATCGTGTATTGGTGATCTCACAGGCTGACGATATGTGACCCTGGAGCACAAAACCAGTCTTAAGTCGCTGGGGTATATTTGTATCAATAGCCAAAAATACACTGTATGGGTCAAAATTATTGATTTTTCTTTTATGCCAAAAATCATTAGGATATTAAGATCATGTTCTGTGAAGATATTTTGTAAATTGTATACCGTAAATATATCAAAACTGTATTTTTGATTAATAATATGCATTGCTAAGAACTTAATTTGAACAACTTTAAAGGAGATTTTCTCAATATTTTGATATTTTTGCACCCTCAGATTCCAGATTTTCAAATAGTTGTATCTCAGACAAATATTATCCGATCCTAACAAAGCATACATCAATGGAAAACGTATTTATTCAGCTTTCAGACCCTTATGACTGGTTTTCTGGTCCAGGATCACATATGATAATTGAGCATATGGCCCAACACTAAGCACACATTTACATCTCTCTAGCTCTGTAGCACCAAGTTTTGGCCACGCACAATACACTTTTTGTTTTTACGCCTCAAGTAAAAGACAACATACTTACAGTAAACTTGACAAGTAACAATACCTTAACAATTACTGACACCCTATACCATATGTCAAAAAATGACATGCTTTCCCCTGCGAAACACTCCTTCCTTCTGCCATTATTTGGGTGTTGCCAAACATGAGTCACATAGAACATTTGCTTATTTCCTAAAAACCTCTTCAACTCTCCATCTGTCTTTTAATGTCAATTAGGATATCAAAAATACATCTGTATGGAATACAAGAGCTGTAACTGTTGTCCTCGGGGTTATTAAATGATCTCAGGTCTCAGATTGTGGGAAGAAGTTGTATGTTGGTGCAAAATAACAAATGAATGTGGTTATTGTTCATAAACTCACGATAGGTCAAACATCGCATACTGCAAGCCATAGATTTGTCAAAAATCTTCTGTTTTTGACAGAAGGGTAATAGCGAAATCTAACAAATATCTTCAAAGCTTGAAAGCAAACATATCTCTCTTCTCCCATCCTTAATTTTGACTTGCCCAGACAAATGTTGTTAAAGCTGATGATTGCAGTACTAGAAACCTCATCAAAGACGAGTCTGATTCCAGCTATACAACTTCACATCACAAACCCAGAGGAATTTCAAGCTGTCAAACTCAGGAGCTGGGACACACCTCGGTGCTGTGTTCAACATGAACATGTCAGAGAGCCAGTCTGGTGTCAGTCTCGCTCTGCTGGGGTCAGTGTTTGTTTGGAAAGGTAATGGGGAGTGGAAATTTCAGGCGGGGTGTGATGCACTTGAAAAATGTTAGTAGCAGTTAATGTCAGGAAGTATTATCTGCCAGAACACCTGCGTAAACCTGAAGACAGCGATCCACTAAAATAACCCTGCTGTTGCAAAATAGCTCTGGAACAAGATAGTTGAGAACCTTTAGTGTGCTACTTTGTAATACAATGATATCCAGACGTTTTCAAGTGTACTTCTGGGGCCACTGGATGTAAACTAGTTTAAAACAGGCTTAAAAGTGACAAATGATTCACTTAAATGTAGTTATACACATCTACTCTGTCTTGAGGTTAAGTAACACTCGCTGGCTCTTTAAGGACTATATATTAATCAGAAGCTGTGTTTATTAAACAGTAACAGATTGTTTATTACACAAGACAATGAAACAAAGTGCACGTTCGTAAGCAAAGCAAACATATCTTACTCTTCAGGGCTTGAATTAAAGCTTTCCCATCCTTAATCAGCTCCTTGATGAACTTGTTGGTCTTCTCTAATTCCAGTTCATGAGACTTCAGCCTGTCTCTGAACTGAGGGCTGTCCACATAGCAGTCGCTGAACTCTAACGCAGGCAATCCCATACTTACTCCAGCTCCACAACGCAATGCAGATGCAACTTTAACTAATCATAGGAAGCATTGAAGTAGAAACTGCATAGCTGTAAGTCGGAAACGGATGCTTTCTAAAAAAAAAAAAAAAAAAAATAAAAATTTAAATCACATGTGCATCTTGTCTACAACGCCACCGCGCTAAAGAAGGATATATTTTCTCCGCGATCTGTCAATCAAGAGAATCCACAGAAGACCCGTGCGCTTCTCATGACCGCGTCATAATGCTCCGCTGCGGGGCGATGATAAAACAAAACGCGGTAATAGTGGACTCCTGCTTGGGCGGACCTTCACCAACCTACCGTGAAGCGGATAATCCTGTGATTGTCATGTCGTTCAGCCAATAGCGTTGCGGGATTCCGTCTGAGACAGAATGTGATTGGTTAGTTGTTCAAGAGCGACGAGGTCAGAACAAAGCAGGGATTTCATGCTAGTTCAGTTCAGTACTATATATGGAATAATTGTAATATTCTATATAAACACAAGAGTATATATTTATGAAAACCTGGTTTGATAAAGGGATTCTTTTGGACGTATGACTTTCATATTTTAATTTCCCTTGTAACCCCAAATGAATGCCTCTGGAGCTATCTCTTCTAGTATCCTGTCTTTATGTAGAGATATTTCATATTCTAAACATGCTTCTTTGCTTTACTTGGATTTCTAGTTTTTCATCTAGCAATAATAATAAGGCTATATGTGTATTGTTTCAAAAAGAAACAAGTGCTATTTTCTATTGGTTTATCAGTTTATCACAAATATTAAAGTTTGGGTATTACCTAATACATATCTCATTACAAATCAAATTAAAGAAATATAGGATAGATGTAAATTGTTCATTCTGTTCACGACACCCTGAAACGGTACCTCATATTTTCTGGCATTGTCAATATACCAAGAGGTTATGGTGGGAGGTTTCTAGATTTATACATGGCAGAGTGTTTCTTTTACTATATGAACATGTAATGTTGTTGTTTTTTTAACTCTGACAAGAAGTTTGAAAATGAGGCTTACATAATTCATCTCTTGATTTTAAGTTTCATATTCATCGTTGTAAATTCAGCAATCAGAAACTGTGGTATAAGGAATTAGATATCTATATAAGCACCATTAGATATCTATATAAGCACCATTAGATATCTATATAAGCACCATTAGATATCTATATAAGCACCATTAGATATCTATATAAGCACCATTAAGGAGAGTACAAACAAAAAAACCATGCATCTAAGTTATTGTGATTTAGTAAGGCCTTTCATTATTTTATTTTAATTTATTTGTTGACTTTACACGCACATGCATAGTTAATATGTACTTTTTATATATATATTTTTGGCACTTTTGTTCTGTATTTGTTCAAGCATTAATAAAAAATACTAAAATAAAAAGTTCAGTTCATACATTTCTCCCACTGTATAAACTGCAATCCTGAATCTACTCTGTAAAAAGCTGCAATTGTTATCTTAAAGAGCGATTTCTAACAGATTTAACCCATAAACATATTTAGTTGGGTATAAATGAAACGGATATAAGTATTGCTTTTTATTTCTCCTCTTTCCTACTTCTTGTTTCACTTCTGTTTCACTTCAAGTTGGAACAATGTTTGTCATTTTATTAGTTTTTATTATTATTATTATTGTCTGTATAGTTTTTTTTTTTTTTTAAGTTTTAGTTTTATAAACTGAGCACTGTTCTTCAGAAAAATCCTCCAGGTCCTGCAGAATCTTCAGTTTTCCAGCATCTTTTGCATATTTGAACCCTTTCCAGCAGTAACTGTATGATTTTGAGATCCATCTTTTCACGCTGAGGATGATTGAGGGACTCAAACACAACAATTAAAAAAGGTTCAAACATTCACTGATGCTCCTGAAGGAAACACGATGCATTAAGAGCCGGGGGGGTGAAAACTTTTGAACAGGATGAAGATGTCCAAATTTTTCTTATTTTGTTGAAATATCATATTTTTCCATTTAGTACTGCCCTTCTGACGCGACAGAAGATACTTGCATGTTTCCTGGAAGACAGATGAAGTACAATTTACCTTGATCTTCAAATTCAAAAAGTTTTCACCCCCGGCTCTTAATGCATCGTGTTCCCTTCAGGAACATCAGTGAATGTTTGAACCTTTTTTAATTGTTGTGTTTGAGTCCCTCAATCATCCTCAGTGTGAAAAGGTGGATCTCAAAATCATACAGTTACTGCTGGAAAGGGTTGCTGGAAAACTGAAGATTCTGCAGGACCTGGAGGATTTTTCTGAAGAACAGAGCTCAGTTGAACTGTTCAGAACAAACAAGAGACTCATGAACAACCATCACAAAACAAAAAAACAGTCGTAGATCATCCAGGTAACCACACACAGTATTAAGAACCAAGGGTTCCCAAACTTTTGAATGTGGTTATTTTAATAATTTCAGCTATTTTTTTGTCTTGTGGACTATATGTAAACATCTTTTATGGAAAATATCTTACTCAGGACAGTACTAAATAAAAAATAACATGCATTTTGTATGATCTCTCTTATTTTGGTAAAATTATCCACATTTTCACAGATTCTGCAAGGGGTTCCCAAACTTTCGATCCCCACTGTAGTCATGAGTGCCACCGAAATGTAACCAAAACCAACAAAAATGCACCATAAATTTATAATTTATAAAATTTAGAAAAGCAAAAATAACCCATAGTAGGCTATTTTCAGAGTATAAAACTAACGCTATGACTGCAGAAACAATTTACGTTAACATAAATGTTAGTATCAAAAAGCTTAATTCCTGCCCAAGGCATTGACCACTTATCTTTGTAGTTTATGAGCAAAAGGACACTTGAAAAATACTGGAACAGAAACGTGGTCAGATATAAACTTGAGTTTTATATCTGAGCAAAAAAAAAAAAAAATATATTGTGTATATATATATATATATATAAAACATTTTTTGGTTGTTTTTTGTTTTGCAACCATTACAAATTCCTTACTCCCACTTTGCTCCAGGGTTTGTTCCTCTTTTGCTGCAAATATATTTCAGAGTCTTGTTCAAACCTGTCATATCTCTTCAAGCCATTTTAAGCAACGCTGATAAAGAAAAACAGATATTTATAACATCAGCTGAAACGAGAACAAATGTCATATTGGCACTGATGTTGAGGAAGTTAACTTTGGTGTTGCTATAGTTGCAGAGAAACCGAAAGATACAATTGCATTAATAATTAAATGCAGAAATTGCACAAAGCTGGGGAAGTACAAAGAAATATTGCACTGAGAAAGTTCAACATGGATTTTTCAAGACATGCCATTTGTTGTGCTGTGGGTCATTAATTGCATCCCCTAAAATGCCTAACCCAGTGAAGAGCAATGCAGAATATAATGAATAAAATGCTTATAAGAGCAATGCACATCTATGAATATAATGCTTAAGAAAGAAACATGTTGAATCTTGTGTTGCACAGTTTCTACTCCCAAAAGCCTATGACTGATACATTCTCAAGCTTCCACAGTATTGCATCTCATGAACACCTGCCCTAGGCGTGAGAACCTCAGTGTCAAAAGAACTGCTTCATATCATTTTCATGAATTGGTGCAGCACAACCGTCTCTGACATGGAGTATACTGCCACCATGTGTCCCAAAGGGGACATTAAATTAATTAATGCATGCAGAAGTACATTCAGCCATCATAAAAATACTATTGGAAATTTTTGCTCCTGTATTTTAAATTTGAATTTATGGTGTATTTTTTTTTTTATCAGTTTTTGATACATTTTATGGAGTTGGAAAGTGTCTACAGAAACATAATTATGACTGGCAGTATTTGGTAAGCAAGTAGGCTTTAAGTTGTGAATTAAATTCAGAAAGTGAGGTTATTGTCCTTAGTGCCAGTGGTAAAGAGTTCCAGCTTTGGAGCCATGACAGAAAATAAGCTGCAGCCCATTGAAGATAGACGGAATCTAGCTGAAGTGATCGAGATGGAAAGGAGAAAATAAGTCAGAGAAATAGCAAGGAGCAAGGCCACTGAGTGATTTAAAGGTAAGCAGAAGAATTTTCTGAGTAATGCGAGTTAAATAAGATTAATATTCTTGCTGCAGAATTCTGAATGTATTGTAACGAGAAATGGAGTGCGCTGCTAATCCAGCAAAAAGAGTAATAAACGAATAAAATCAGCATCTTTTAGGATGACATTCAGGGTTATTCCACCAAATATTGATTTCTTAAAACATTGGTATTGTGTTGCCTACAAAGGAATATACATATGTCATCTTTTTTGTATTTTGACTAATTGCCATTTATGCAAAAATGCTCTAAATGACAACATTTTTATTTAAAAATTGGAAGAAATGTCATCATTAGTTTAGAGAATAAAACAAAAATGACGTTTTACTCAAACACATAACTAGAGAAACTTTTGAGGATTCCCTGACCAAATAACAGCACTTGACCTCTTCTAATAATTGCTGATGAAAGGCTAATGAACACCTGCAGAACACTTAAATTATGAAATATGTAAAGATGCATATTGCCTTATAAACTGCTGATCTTAGGTGGTATAAAAACACAATGGCGTGTTTATTACAACACAGCAACAGAAAATTCCTAAAAAACTTTCTCTGTGGCCGGCTCCAAATATTTGCAAATTAATCAGACTCTTCAAGTTGCAAAATTAGTAACACTACAGAGAAAAAAATCTATTTTACATATTTGAATATATAAACATATATAAATAACAATTTGCATAATAAATATCTGTGTTAAAAAAAAGAGAATACAGCCCAAAAGAGATAAAAATGTAAACGTTAAAAATGCTGGAAATACTGTATTCAGCTCCTAAAGTGGCCGTTCTCTGGAGGCCAAGTTCTTTATGTGTCACTACAGCTGTTTTTGCATTACAGTGTTGGGTTGATAGTAACTTAAGTGATTTTTTATTTTTTTATTATATCCCGCAAGCATGCATTTAATTGGTCAATATGATAAATTGAACTTTACATTTATTAAAGAAAAAAACTTTTTTCAACATTAATAATAATTAAAAATGGTACTTCAGCATCAAATTAGCATTTTAGTATGATTTCTGAAGGTTCAGAAATCCCAGTAAAAAAAAAAAAAAAAAAATACAGTTACTTTAAATTGTAGTAATATTTAACAAATTTTCTACTGTATTATATTGTGAAAATTGTACTGTATTTTGCCACTGTAAGAACAATTAACACTCCTTCCTGTCTCCCGGTAGCATTGTCTTTATATTAAGGACACACCAGTTTATTGCTCTGGCCACATCTGCAGTCCTCGTGTCTCCTGCAGCAGAAACCCTGCTGTTTTTCAGTCAGTAGAAAAGTCTCAGTTTCTTTACTGTCCTAGGTTATTGGAGCTGTGACATTAATGGTTTGCTGTCTGTTCCACAGGTGCATACTTGTGCAATACTTGTTTATGGCTCGTGGAATAACCATGACATGTATTGTTTAAACCCTTTCCGATAAACATCTGTAAAGCTTATTTGGACTATACAAAGTTATCTTAAATTACAGAGCACAAATGGATCTATATATTGTCATTTGTCTGTATGATGAGTAACGACACATTTATACTATTACTGTATGTCAAACTACTCAGACCTAAATATATCATGTCCTGAAATGAACTCAACACAGTTCACTGTCTGGGCAGGATGAGGTCACGTATCTTCTAACAGATCTGACCGCATCTAGGAACAAATGTCTCAGTGAAAAGACACACGGTGAAGAGTTCAGGTCAGCTGATGACCTGTCAATCCTAATTATCTAGTTATTACTGTAATAATCATCAATAATGAACTTGAGTATTAATGAACAATGCATTTAGGTTTTGTAGTTGTTTTTGAGATAAATGATAATAGATCATAATAGATCACACACACACACACACACACACACACACACACACTTCCAGAAATCAAGTAGAGTGTATTACCTTTTATAATGCTCATAATCAGATTACACTTACTTTTTATGGATTACATGAATACATATTATTCACACAATGGCAGTAAACCATTCCTAATTTATTAAGAAAGCACCGCTCAAGCAATTAGACAATATTTAAAACAATATATATTTTTTTGTCAGCCAAAGCACTTTGTCATATCTCTGAGGAAGATAATATTAAATTAATTTAACAACACATTTGCATGTTTACAGTTCCATGTTGCTTAATGGTCATATTGACATGCTGGTAAACAAATTCAATATTTCTATTTTTGGTGTTCAAGGGTTACATTTATTATTATAATTTTTTTTTTTTACATGTTTATGATTGAATAGCTTTTTATCAATCACTATTCCCCTGCAGTTCTTACATTAAGCCCAGTTTGGGAAACCCTGGTATAATGTAATGTGTAGGCCAAATGCATTTTATGATGTAGGTATCAAAAATGGAATATATATTTTTTTCTCTTTGTTTTTTTACAATACCTCAATATGGTACGTCTAATGGTAAGTTTAAAATAAGTTAGAAAGTAATCTAAAAAGTAGTCAGAATATATATAACCTAGATTGTGTGTGTGTGTGTGTGTATATATATAGTATAGGTCTATAAAGAACAGAACAATATAATTGAAGATATGATTTCTTTTTTCTTTTCAAAATCAATATATACAAATTTGTAGCACTTCTTGTGGACCAAAATGATAAGGACTATAATTATGTTTCAAAATAGCAGAACCTTTTTGGCTGTTTATAATAAGTGTGAAGGAGGTTGCATGACACATACCCGTTATAAGTGGTAGTTGAGCTCGGAAGACGCATCCATTTCAGTCACGGGGGTGTCCATGCGCACAGCGCGTCTCAGAGCAGCACTTCTGAGCCATGACCGAGCGGGATATCACCGCTTTCACTCTCCTACCGATGACCTCCGAGCAGAAAGATCCCAAACATAACTCTCTGCAAAAGCTTTACTGCAGGAATGGAGGATACCATCTCCGGATCCAACCTAACGGGACTGTTGACGCGAGTCGACAAGAGAACGACGTTTACAGTAAATATCCAGTATACAGATTTGTATTTATTTATTTATTAATTATTTTTCTTAGCATACTTGATATACATGAGACGTAAAGTATGTTCTAACATGTAAATTCTAAAATGTAAAAATGTTAACTAAAATATATTTATGAAATAACGATAAGGCTTACTACTACTAATATAGGCCTATTGTGTAAAAATGTAGGCTAATTAATGTGTAACATAAAAAGAGGCTGTTACCTTACCGTAAAACGTATTGTATGACAGCTCTTTTAAAGGTGAAAGCAGTGAAAGCAGGTTTAGTGGCCATTAGGGGTCATGAGACTGGACTATACCTGGCCATGGACAAATATGGAAAACTTTATAGCACTGTAAGTTTTTTTAAAACCTTATTTTATATAAAATTTAATGCAATTTTGAACACAAAAATGCATTAACCTATACGTATATTTAATGTATTTAATATTTACACATCTATCGATTTGAGTTTTTAAAACTAGATCGTGATGTTTAAACTCCTTGAATTCCTGAAGTCTGATTGGTTGAAATGATGGTTGTAAAGTAACACACCCCTGGTCTGTGTTTTGTGTGTCAGGTCATGTTGAACGATGAGTGTTACTTCATTGAGAAGATAGAGGAGAACCACTACAACACATACCGCTCACAGAGGTATCAGGAGAACGGAGACTGGTACGTGGGGATCAGAAAGAACGGATGGACAAAAAACGGCTCCAAAACACACAAGGGCCAAAATGCGATCTACTTCCTGCCAATTCCAGTGGATGGCAGCATACAGTAACCTGTGCGTTGATCAGAGGCCCTCAAAACAACCCAAGCTCTGCAAAAAAACTGAGACGATGCTTAATTAGCCATTATTTTGATTAATTGCTATTGTACAGTTTTGAACAAATACAAGTATTTTGATATAGCCTTTGAATTTTTTGATACTTTTCCTATGTAAATATACTACATATAAAGGCTACTGTATAGCTACACATATACTGTATATTTAGGCTGTACTTAAGGACTGAAACATATTTCAAATAGCCTAGCTTCACTGTGAAAATACTGTGAAAAGTATACTTTCAGTATCGCAAAAAGTTATTATTTTATCCATTTGACATCAAATAAAAGGCAATAAAACTGATTGTGTTGTTGAAAACTCATTAGAAACAAATGGGGTTAACTCCAAAATATATCCTCAGTAGCTGTGAAGACATATTTCAAATTCTTAAAATACATAATCAAAATATATATTTTGCAATATGCAATATGAATTCTTTTTTTAACCTCAGACCTGCAGTGGTGCCTTTTGAAGAGTTTTTGGCATGTATACTAAGATTATTATAATAACAGCGCAGTTATGGGAATTTTGCTAAATATTTCTGCTTTGTGCATCCCACCTTACTGTGCTTTTAGATTGTGTCCACCAGCAATTAGAATGTGTTTTTAGCCGGAGTAGGAGAATACACAACAAACCAAGGGAAACAAAATGACTTTTCTTTGGCCCAGGGTAATGTTGAACACATATAAATTGAAACAATTAAACAAGATCTACCAAATGACTCTTCAAAATTGATAAAAAAACCTCCTGTATAGTTTCTTACATGATTATTTTGTGTTATTTTAAGTGTTTTTTTAGCATTATTTATATACTATCTTTGTATTTATGAATATTTTGAAAAATGTTTTAATGAATTTTTATTAATTTTGCTATGTGCTATGTGTCATTTTTATTTGTTTTTCCTCCCTAATATTTCAATTTAGCATTAGTTTTATTTTTAGTCATTTTAGTACTTGCATGTACAGTTAGTTGGCAACATTACTCAATTTAGTTAAATTTTTAAGTGTTTCATCTAAATTTTTATTTTAATTCAGCTTAATTTCAACCAGCAAACATATTTTTAACAACATTGCAAACAGTAAGTGCATTTTGTTTTGTAATTATGCAACTGTTTTTTTTTTTTTTTTTTTTACAAAAGGCTGGTTATTCTCTAGAAACACAAAAATCTGTCACCCAACACATGACAGAAAATTGCACTTTATTCTAAGTTATTATTATTATTTTAAGGTTAGTTTTACTTCAAAATAAATAAGTCACTATTACTTTTGCTTTAATTTGGCAGGACACCGAGGAGTGGAGAGGTGCATTATTACCTTTTTAAAGATTTCAGAGCTATGTTTTTGGCTTGGCATCTATAGGACAAAAGGCAACCATCCAGAACACCGAGGCAACATTAAAGCAATGCCCTGACAGCCATCCACAAGTATATGACAGCCAGTTCTGGGCATAACACACTATTTTGTTTAACCGTTTTGTTTTTGAGAAAATCAATTTTACAATCTAATGTAAAATTCATCAGGACACAGATTGTTCTTTCCCCAGCAGATGGCAGTAATGTATCTAATTAACCACTTCTCAGTTGACTTGGGCAGAAAATGGCAGTCCTCCACACATTTCTGAGTAACCTCAGAATATATTACTGAAACTTTCTTGTAAGAGTTTCAGTGTAAATTATTTCCAGGTTGCAGACTGATCTGTAGTAGCCTATAGACAAAAGAATGCAGATAATGGGCTGTCTTGCTTACGTAAAGGTACTGAACTTTATGGAGCGACAGCTGAAACAAATGGCTAATTGCAGCAGTAATGCAAGGAAATGAGACCCCCTTCTGTAAACAGTTAAAAGTTGAAGACTGAAACAAGAAAGTCCACAAACTGTTTTAATAGTGCAAATCTGCAAGCTTTAAAAGACAAACACACACACATTATCAAACAAACAGATGTAAGATTGCATATCCACCCACACAAACACAGGGGAGAGCTCTCTCTCATACACACACACACACTCACACACACTCACACACACAGCCCTGCACTTTGGGGCCACGGTTGGAGCAGGAAGGGAGCCATTCACTGTAAACTGAACAAGCAACAGCTTCCTTTGGGACTCCCCCAGCGCAACTGCAGCCAATATACCAGCATTATAAAGCACTTTGACAGACCCCTGTCAAAGCGGAAGACAAATCCTCCAAAAATTGTACAAACACTCCTTCATTACCTCAAGTACACACACACACACCCCTGCAACGTGCTTCAGGAGGAGTCTTCAAACTCTCATCTAGAAGCGGAGCGTGTTGTTGACATTTGCATGATCGCTCACTTTTCTACCTCGCTGTTGTTCTGTCTCCGTCCATCCAGGACGGAAAGAGGGGATGCATGCCGGTCAGCTGATTCCACTGCAATTAAAGACTGCTTTCCATCTGCTGAAGCACTTTGCAACGTCCCGAGCGGCTGCAAAAGCTATGAGGCTGAAGGGGGGAGGATACGAAGAGGTTGGAGGAAGAAAGAAGGGTGTGTGTGTGTGTGTGTGGGGGGATTCTTTACGGTGCGCCTCGCATGCTTGCGGTAGGGCCTCGGAGAACGGCTTATTAGGATCCAGGCCTTCTAGTTTTCAAAACTGCAGATCTGGGCTGTGTGGACACTTTCTCCAGGAATCCTTGTGCATTTGTTTGTAACGCTATTGCAGGGCTGTCGTCTGAGGGACGATCGGGAAAAGTTGTCCCAGGGTCACTAAGGTTGTCTATAGAGTGCTGCACTGATCATGTATTTTTGTAGGCCAACTTGGTAAAAAGGATTTTTACATTGGCTTCTGGATATGCCCAATATATGTTGCAAACACTGAAGCTCAATGAAATACATTTTTGAAATAGAAAATATATTTCGTTTCAACCCTCATCTGCCAAAATATATTTCAAAATGTATTTCATGGGCAAGAAAATATATTTCCAATTTTAAAGTAGCATACATTTGTGCTAAATGCAAATGTGGATGGAATAACCAAGAGATCAAAACTACATTAATTATGATTTAATAATGCTTATTTTATAAGATTATTCATATTATTATATTGTTTTATAAGCTTATTTTATAATTAATTTTTATTCAAATGTGTTATATGTTCGTTTATAGACAAGATTTTCTTTAAATGTGAGATACATAAATGTATTTTCTTGAATTGAAATATATAGTGTTAAATATAATTTTCTGTTTTATTTGAAATATATTAATATGTTTAAAATATATTTTCAAAAATATTAATACATTAATAAAATATTTAGGCAAATATATTTTGAAGCATATTTTAGCAACTATATTTTTGGTAATTTTTTGTATATTTTTTTAAATAATTTTTTTAACAATAATTTTATTTATAAACATTTTTTATGTTATTTTATTTATTTATTTTGCCATGCAGGGTTCCATGTTCATCACGATAATTTCCACAAATTAACAAAGTTATGATTTTTTTTAACCCTAAATACAATCGGCAGAAGTAAAAAGCTAAACACAGGCAAGGTCACATGACTTCAGTGTCACTATTAAGCTTAAACTCATTCAGTCTTTATTTAAAAACATTTCCCCTAAAAGATTTTCAAGATTTTCCCCTAAAAGCAGACTAGTGAGTAGATGAATTTACTTGTTTGGCGGGATAATGTTTAATTTAACTTTAAGTAAAAGCTTAAAACATCACAATGGTGGTTTTACTGATGTGTTTTATGTCGTAGAATAAAATGTGAAATATTTTGAGCTTGTGTTAACCACAGACCTTACATCAGGCATTGAACCAAAAACCCAAACCTGTATGATGACGGAACCAGAAGTGCTAAAACTCATTTCCAGGTTTTGGCTTTCTGAAGCACTCTATAGTACTAATTAACTCATCAATATTTGGTCCCAGAATTGTTCACTCAGCCATGTACAATTATGTAGTGAGATACATTCACCATTGTGCAATAATCACAATGCTACAGTGTCCTGGGAGGTTGCCAGGTTATTGCGTCAATGTCTTGACTCTCTTTTTCTCTATTAGTGTATTTATAAAATCCTCAAAATCATGTTGTGTAACCAACATGCAGAAACATGAAGGAGTCAAAAACATAAAACATGAAAATGGTGTCACTGAGGACTCCTATAGACCCTCATGACCCTCATGTGTGCGTCAAGGTCAATACATCTCTCAAAATATCAGATAAATTGACCTTTTTATGACATGACAAGATCAATTCATGTCGTAAAAGTATGTAGAGCACTTATACACTGCCGTTTAAAATATTTTATGGCTGCATTTATTTGATCAAAAATACAAAAGAACATTAATATTGTGAAATATTATTGTAATTTAAAATAATTGTTTTCTATTTTAATATACTTTAAAACATAATTTATTTCTGGGCTGCAAAGCTGAATTTTCAGCATCATTACTCCACTTTTCAGTGTCACATGATCCTTCGGAAATCCTTCTAATATGCTGATTTATCATCAATGTTGGAAACAGTTGTGCTACTTATAAACTAAAAACTAAATAAAAAAAAAATTAAATAAAAAAATCAATACAGTACAGTCCACTACAGGACCTGCCAGATTTGAGGAATGTTGGCCCAAACTATAAATTAAGATGCAATAGATTTAAATTTGCAGTGAATAGTGATTTAATAAGCTTGTGACATATTATGCAATCTTACATCCTAAGATTTAAAAAATGACACAAAGAATGTGCATTTCATTAAAAGAACCACAGGAATGAATTGACTCGGTCAAGTCTTTCGGGAACAGGCGTCCTTCATCTGTGCTTAGTAACTCACGCATTTAGTGTGTTGGTCACCTTTTCCTCTTCCTGTGAGAGGCTGTGAGATATCAGTGAGATTTCCATAACAACCAGAACCCCAGCTCGCACAGCACATTCTCGTTTGTCACACCTCCCATTCTTAGCCACATAACTGTCCGATTCATCGGCGGAAAGAGCTAAAAATAGACTCTCATCCTCCGAAATATCTAAAGATGAACTCGGCGTTACGATAACAAATACATGGCAGCTGTACTCTCCCTTTGTGCGTCACACTAACACAAGCGAGGCTCTCGGCAGGATGCGTTCTCGATATTCCCATGATGTGATATAGCACAAGCTATTACATCTCCATCCAGAAGTACAGGAAGTCCACCTCCTGTCTTTCATACTTCCTGATTATAAACCCTCTTGGCAGGAGAGTGTGAATGGAATATTACAATCTTTTATCCCTGTCCCATTTCTTTGATGAGCTGTAAAACATCCTCAGGAAATAGAATATTGACATTAGCTTCAATAATTAAGTGGCCGTCAGAGAGACTGATCTCATCTAAACTGCCCTCTTATGTGATGTGTGCTAAAGAGCTTTATTTTTGGCATGAAACCGGGTCATATAGTCATATGCATGTTATGATAATTGCTTTTTTTCTGCACAGAAGCCCAGTGATTGGGATTTGAGAAAATTGTCTTAAAGGGGTCATCGGATGCCCATTTTCCACAAGTTGGTTTGATTCTTTAGGGTCTTAATGAAAAGTCTATAACATACTTTGGTTAAAATTTCTCAATGGTAGTGTAAAACAACTCATGCTGCAATGCATGCTGGGAACTCACAAAGCCTTAACATTTCAACAATATGAAATTCTTTGTTCAGACAACTGTGTTTGACTAATCGGGACAACATTTGGGGTAATTTTGTTGGTCTGACAAGGGTTATTATGTAGTTTCAAGAACATAGCATTTTTTAGTATTTAAGACTCAAAAGGTTTCGTAAACTGGACGATGTGCAGTTGCATTTTTTGTAGAGTGTAATCAGTAATGGACTACAATTTGTAAGTAGTCTACCCGGCACTGATTGGTACACCAGATTTGGCATCAATGATTTCCAACGTTTTAGTTAACTCACAAAAATCAATTGTTTTATTCTAAGAATAAATATATCACATGACTCGAACGGATGCGTTTATGATTATTATATAGTGCTTTTCTGTCATTTTTTGGGCACATCTCCTTTTGTGACAAAAATAATACCGATTTGTTACTACATATGTCAACAATGACAAGTTTAATTTTTGTGTGAACTACGCCTTTAATGTTCTCATGGAAAAAATCTCTTTTTAGAAGGCAGCGTGTAACACACGCACCTCCTTTTTCCACATAAAAGCACATCTGAGGACCGTCTTCTATAAAAAAAATGTGGCCTCTGAATGTCTGTTAGTTTAACGTCCATCATCACTTCCCTTTTCCTTTTCCAGCCATTCTCTAGATAGAATCCCATTGGAATTAAAATAGCCACTGTCTAACCTAACAACAAACAAAAACCACATAGAGTCGTGGCCCTATTTATGGTGAATGCCTCGCATACCAAGTATAACCCAGGCATCTCCTTCCCTTTACGATGTCATTGCTGCAGGGTGCACACACACACACACACACACACACTTATGTATGTATACACACACCCATTCTTTTTTGTCCTTCATTCATTGCCTCTTTTTTGAGTTGCATCCTCTCTTGTGAAAGAGCAGGAGAGCTGCTGTAATTATTCCCTTATTCACAGGAATGTCCAAACAAATAGGCCTTTTTGAAGCGAGCCATTGTCTCAATGTGGGAGTGGATCAGGCCGGGCGCAGGAGGCACGGAGCAGCTTCCTGTGGATGGAATGTCTTGAGTGAAGCCACGCAAACACTCCCCCAACCCTAAAAGTCCCTGTTGACCAAAGTCCTAATTTTAAGACAGATAATCGGACGCTTCCTGGGAGGATATAAAAGTAGATTTGTGAGACATTACGCTGAAGAGTCAAACATCCTTTCAGAGAATCCTAAATGCAGCAGGACTTTTTCCGAATATACTATACAAACACTTTATACTAACACATTTTTACTGTAGAGCCAGAGGAGAACTGGCCCCCTGGTGTAGCCTAGTCTACTTTTTTTTTTTCTCCATTATCAAACATCAAACGGTTTTCCTTCGTTGTCACAGTTGCCTTTGCTTTGCACACTAGATATTTCACATCATGTACTATGCATTATAGTATTTATAAGCGCCCTTGTGAAAAAGAAGTGTGCTTAAGTGTATTGAACTTTTAGTTTGCATCAAACCTTATATTAAGTAGGCTATATAAAAAAAATTGTACTTGCAGATTTTATAATATTAATGAAATAAAAGAACACTTAAGTGTAGTTAATGACATTCAGTACACGCTGTAATAATGTCAAATCAAAAGTTTTACTTTGATGTACATTTTAAATAAAGATGTTTTAATAATTTTTATCATGTTTCAAATTTTGTTTTCTGACATACTAAAGCACACATAAAGTACTTGATTATTAATTTTAGTACACATTATCCATATTTCGAAGACGATACGAATAATTTCAAAGTTATATATAAACGTACTTAAGTCCTACTTAAATCGGTCAAAAGGCACTCTTTAGTTGAACTAATTCCATTTAATAAAAATGTAAATTATAATTTAATTGTAAAAAATGATATTTAATTGTAAATATATTGCTGATAACATTACATTCAATTTGCACTTAAGTATATTTTTAATTTTACAATACGTTCTCTTTTTAAAAGGATGCTAAAATGTACTTCTCTTACAAACAGGTTTGCAAAAAAGTCTGAAATTGTTCACAGTTCAGTTTGATTTATTCATACTCATGCACTGAACCATTTGCAGTGATTTCTCACACCAAAGTAGTAAAGGGATATTTTATTATTATTATTATTTTTTGTTTATTGACATGATTGCAGAATGTTTGTCATTAAGGAACACTGAATTATTTTGCTGTTACGATAAAATGTCAATACCAACTAACCTCACATTAAAATTAAAATACACAGAGTACTAAGCTCACATCAAAAGTTCTATATTACGAAAGTGATTTTTAAAACCTGTGATCCTTTAAAAGTCTGCACATACATATAACACAGAAAACAAACAGAGTGCTGTATAAGGAGGATATTTCCTGGCATCTATTGTACCAAACAAAACTTGTCTTTTATCAATTCTGAGATTTAAATAAAAGAAGCCATCTCGCTGATGACTGATTGAACTAAATTTCATTTGTGTCCTAGAATAGAATAGAACTTTCAGCTTTACTGTAGAAGCAGCACAGAAAATGCAAGGCCTGTGTATGATGCATCAGTCATCTGTGTATTTACAGTAATGGGTTGGTCAGGAAGCCTGCAGGTGTTGTTGGCATTGCATTGAGAGTTCATTTCTGGTAGGACAGGCTGCTGGAGTGTAATAAAGGTGCCTTAGAGCTGCAGTGGGTGTGGTAAGAGGTGGTTAGAGGGGATTTTCAAGCTTACTGGCCGTATTCTGGCAGGGCCCTTTTAAGGAGTCGTCAAGAGAGACGTGTCGCTTCCTGTCTGGAAGAGCTCTGGACACAGATCTGTGTGAGAGATGAGCTGTCCCTGTATCCCGAGAGATCTCTTTCTCCCTGTTTGTCTAACTGTGCGCTGTAGTCTTCCTGTCAGAAATCGTTTGCTTTTTACTCCTCTGTGTCTGCTGTTTTTACAGTGCTCAGAATGCAGCTAATTTAATCTTTTTTTTTTTTTAAAGCATTATACTTAAGCTAACCAACAGTGTTTGAATCAGTGCAATGTTTGCTAAATCAATTGCAATTGATCTTCTTTATTGTATTGACTGGTATACTGAATTGTGATTATTCAATGCTATCTCACGACCAATTCGTAAGTATTTTACGAGGTGGCTAATTCGTACGAATTCGTACAACGTCACTCGTACGATTTGTCTAAACCCCAGTGACGGGTAGGTTTAGGGGTGGGGTTAGGTGTAGGTCATTTGTACAAATTCGTTCGAATTGTGCAACTCGTAAAATACATACAATTTGGCAAAAATCATACGAATTCGCCACCTCGTAAAATATGTAATTGCCATGAGATCGGGCTGGATTATTCTGTCTATTATCTATTTAACCATTTATATTTACACAGCAAAGATAGCATCACGTCGTGTTAATTCAGCTATGAAACGGCATTTCATTTATGCAGAACCAAACAATAAAAATTAAACAAAAATGCCAGATTTTAAGTTTGTTACATACAGTGTTTTTTAAAGTTTGAGTTCTATTCAAAATCTAACAGACATTGATGATATTGATGTAAGATTTGCATACTGAATTTTTTTAATCTAATTCTATTTTATTATTTTTTTAGCATACTGCTTGTAAAACTAACATTATTCTCAAGTAGTTTAAGTTTGTAAAGTTTTAATGTCATTTCTTTAGTTTTTTGTGACTTTTTGTATGGGCTACATTGCTGTAACCTATATACTAAATAAACGATAATGGCAGTTTAAAACCAGGCCAGTGAAGACTTAACGTTTGCTTTGTCCTTGTGTTAGCTTCTGTCAGACTCCACAGCAAGAGAAGGACATGAGATTCAGTAGCAGAGAAGGATTTCTTATCAGAGGTCCCTTTGGAGCCGGTGAAAGGAGCAGTTCCATGGTAGACTAGAGAAGAACAGCAGCCTTTGGGGCCCCGCCAGCGGAGGCGAGCTCACACATCACTGCTCGTCTGCGTCTTTGTATGCATGTGGAATTAAAAGGATGTGGGTGAAAGTTTGTGAGGAGCAGAAGCAGAACTTCTGTCCATTTACTCCTTAAATCACACACACGACTGATTCGAGATCTTCTCAAGAGAGAAACACTGAGCATTAAACGACTGACATTCTGCAGGTTTTCCGGTGTGAGCACCTTTACTTGTTCCTTGTTTTTTTCATGGTGTAAATTACAAGATGGACCACATCCTGATCTTTTTAAACCTACATAGCAAACCTCCAAGACAGTAATCTCTTACAGGAAAGAGATACTTGGCAAAGGACAGCTTGCTGACAGATACATGTAGACTCACGTTTCTGTACCATAAATGGGGAAATATCAGTTTACACTCTTAAAAGGGCTTAGGTTTTCATTTGACAATGACAAAAGGAAATGTTTTCTGTTTTATGCCTCCTTTTATGACATGAACCAGAGAATTGTGTTAGTAGAATGAAAAGAATGTGTACAAGACAACTGGGCTATTCAGAGCGGGTAATGCAGGTGTTGGGCTCAAAGTAAACATGAAATGTTATTCCAAAACACATTTTACTTCCGTATTGTGATGTATTTACAAATGAAACAGGATATAAAAAAAAAAAAAAGTTTGCAATTGCGGTGGATTAGCAGATTGATTAAGAGTAAGTTATAATATTTGATTGAAATTATTATTATTATCATCAATAATTGAATTTAATTTAGTTTAATTTAATTTAACTTAACAACTTAACTTAACTTTTAACTTAACTTAACTTAACTTAACTTAACTTAACTTAACTTAACTTAACTTAACTTAACTTAACTTAACTTTGATTTAATAAATTAAATAAACATGAAGGGATGTCCACTGCATTCAATGTATACAGATCAAATTCAATGTTTATCAGATCAAACCCATACCTTATTATTATTATTATTATTAGAAATAATAATTTAATTTAATTTAATTTTAATAATAAATGTAATTAATCCGAAGGGACTTCCGCTGCATTGTTTATACAACAATTTATATTTATAAAAATTTAAAAACATTTTTATTGTAAATATTGTCCCCTTTTGGAATGCAAGCATTGATGAAGACCAGACCAGAAAATTAAATTAAGAATGTAAATAGAAACTATTTTATTTCATATTGACTTTAAAAGGAAAGAGAGGTAAAGAAAGGTTAGTAACAGCATCAGTATTCATATTCATAAAGCACATTAATTGTTCTGCTTTATTTATTTATTTATTTGTTTGATTGTTTGTTTAGTTAGACAATGACATGCACAATATCAAGATATGGACTAAAAACCTGCAAAAAATAATTAGGTCATGTTGTAATATCAGAACTTTTTAAGCCACAATAAGCAAAATCACTCCATGAACCAAAAAAGAGATATTTTTTCCAAAACCACTGTGCATGTGCATTTGTGTTTGCATCTTGAGACTAACAGGATGTGTGAGCATCATTCAAATGTTCTGTAAAGCTTGGAAATGGAGGTGGACACGGCATTCACGGAGTTGTGTGTGTGTGTGTTCAGAGCACTTGCGCTCTGGCGAGGTTTCCCCACCGTGCCCCTCAGCACAGCGTATACAGTTACTCACATCCCCAGGAAGCGGAGGTATGACATCACCCTTATCAGCCACTAACTCTCAGCCTCTCCAAGAGCAGGAAGACAGGAGAGGCTGTGAGATGGATTACAAGGAGAGGAAGAGGAAGGCTTGAGATTGTTTTACATTTTTTACCTTACAAAGGTGTTTTACATTAGCGAAGACACACAGTGGATCACAAGCAATGTGATCCTTCAAACAGCTGAAATTTGTTCAATCATATTAAATGCTGAACCCGTCAAGAACTTGTATTTGCCAGATGTACTGATAAAAGATAAAAGGTACAGTTTTAATGCACTGTTAGTTGCATTAGAATATATATCTTTCTGTCATGCCAACTCTCAGAGGCATTGGCATGGTTATGTACATGACAATGTTAATGTATTTCTATGCTGCTGCTGCTGCAGAGCAAGTACTGAGACTTGCTACTGTCAATACATCCACAACATGCTGCTGTGAGCATGTAAGGAATATTTCTGCTGCACATATAAAAGATATGAAAAATGCCCATAGCAAACTTGATCACCCCGTAGCAGATTTATACAGGTGGAGCTGGGGAAGGTGGAGGGTTTCTGAAGTGCACTGCTATTGCTAAAGCAAGCACTAGCTGAGTATTTGAATGTTGAGCAGCGAGTTCATTGGCTGCTGATAGCTTTACCAAAAAGGAAAGCATTTATTTGAAATAGAAATTATCATTACATTATGAATGTCTTTACTGTCATTTTTTTATATATCTTATTTACTCCTTTGAATGGCAGGGTATCACAGCTTCCCCCAAAATATTAAGCAGCACAACTGTTTTCACCATTGATAGTAATGTTTCCTGAGCAGCAAATCAGCATATTATAATGATTTCTGAAGGATAATGAGACAATGAAGACTGGAGTAATGATGCAGACAATTCAGCTCTGCATCACAAGTTTAAATTACATTTTAATATATATTAAAGGGGTCATCGGGTGCCCATTTTCCACAAGTTGATATGATTCTTTGGTGTCTTAATGAAAAGTATTTAACATACTTTGGTTTAAATTTCTCAATGGTAGTGTAAAAAACACCTTCTTTAGCCAGTAAAAATCAGCTCTGTTTTCATCAAGCCGTTGTTTAGTCCATGTTGCTTTACTCTGCTGACCCCGCCCCTCTCTTTCATGGGGTGACGAGCAGTACTGTTTACTTTAGCCGTGAAACTGGCTAACTAGCACGTTATTAGGAAAGGCGACTTGCAAAGATTCGTAAAAAACTGTTATACTCACTTCTTATGTAGATGAAGCTGGATCACGAATGATTTGCGCGAACATAGACGCATTTAGGCAGATTGGGGATTGGTGCATTCACGCATTCACCCTACAAGTCCATATCTGTACTGAGTAAACGACATGATGCGGAACATTGATAAAGCTACTCCAGTTTGATTTATTGGTATAAATCATTGAGGTTGAACTCAGATGTACTCATTACACAATAAAAACAACCCACCGCACCGTAAGTACCACCAGATTTGGATAATAACACAGCTACAATAACAACTTTCCCCCTGTACAGCTATGAGTAATCATTAAAAATGATGTGCTTTTCGAAAACAACCAGCTCTATTGCATAGTTCACCTAAGCATGACCTACACAAACTGATTACACAATACTGCAAACCAGCATCGAGGAAAGGCAGATTTTGACTTCATGCCATTACAAAACTGGCCGGATGCCTTCATGTCAACATATCTGACAGCGCATGTAGCAACTGAGCAGATATCCTCTTGAAACGTCTGTGGGGAAAATATCAAAGTTGCGAAAGAGAGGACGAGGATCTGCTTCATATATTACCGTACGTCCAGCAGAAGCTCTGTATTATCTTTTTTCCGATTGAGACCTTGAGGTGGACCGTGAGTCCTGTCTCCAACCTGGGCCCACAACACACAGCCAGGGAGGGCTACAACTTCATTTACTCCAAGAGCTGAAAGACGCCACTGTTACTTTACAGTAAATGAGGAAAGAACAGGAGGAGAATGGACGAGAGAGCAGGAAAACCAGATAACATCACCTTCATTCACTGCCTGTGTGCTGTAATCAGAGAAGGAGAGAAGAAGAGAGCCGAGGAAAGGAGAGAAGTAGACAGTTGGGCTGAGTTAAAGACTAACATTGCCTAATTCAGTGTTTCTCAGCTGGTTTTGCTTCAAAATATACTGGAGATTTTATACGTTTATGCAGTGTTGGGTGTAACGCATTAAAAGTAACGTAATCAGATTACTTTTTCAAGTAACACGTTACTTTTGCTTTTCAAGCAAAAATCTAAAATAAATTTACAAGAGGCTCTTCCTTAATTTCACTTTTGGTGCGAACGGACCTCTTCAGTTGCCAAAAATAAAACTTTTGAGATTGTTGTTATTAAAAATTAATAAGCAAGCCCAGCCCAAGTGACAAAAAGTAATGCAAAAGTAAAGAAACACATTCCTTTCCATAAAAAGTAACAAAGTAATGCAATTAGTTACTTTTTTATGGAGTAACACAATATTGTAGTGCATTACTTTTAAAAGTAACTTTCCCCAACTCTGCGGTTATGTTCCGTTTCATGGACGTTTAGTTTGTATTACTTTGTTTTTGTTAAAGTGAAAATGCTGCAAATAGATTCTGTTCTCCTAATTTTGCCCATGACAGTGGTGACCTGGATATATGCCAGTTGCTACCTGGTCTCATGGCATAAACGTACCTGGGGGCACTTTTTAGCTAGACACAAAATACGTACCAATAAGAACATATCACTGCAGTTTCCAAAAAAAAGAAAGAAATGAACACTAGAGGCAGTAAAACTCTGACGCCTTTTATTCCTTTTCACACAGATTTACAGAGTTTCGATTAATAAAGCGCAATTTTCGCACAATTACTTGAAGAATATCATGTTATGACTTCAAAACAATATTAACGTTAGCATCACACATATCCAGCTTCATATCTATGGGTTTTCATAGACGGTAGGTTTGTTCGGTAGCTCAAGGAGATGTACTTGAGAGGTGAGGAGCTCCGGTTTGAATCCTGTGTAATTACGGTTCAACAAAACCTTTCAAGTCTATATATAAGGAAGTTCAAATACCATGGTTGCATCAACAAATGTATTTTTATATCAGTTTTGCATTTATCAACACTATCGGGTAGGTTTTGGGTTGAAATACCACAAAAGTGGCACAACTGTACAAGTCGTCCATGAGTGTTTGGGTTTTAAATGTCTCTTGAATTGTGATAGTTTTACATTCTGTGCAGTCACTTTTTCTCAGTATGAAGATCAAACCAAGTATAGCTATCCTTGTTGCAAGTGAACCTTTATTTAATGTAGTCTGGGTTGTTTTTTATTTGTCTTCATACTTATGGTTTTCAAGAATGAAGACGTCACACAGTGTGTCTCTGTTGAAACATAATTTTCCCGTTTAACACTGTAAAGCTGCATTGAAAAAATTTGTATTGTATTTGTATGAATTAGTGCTATAATACTGTAGAGTTTAATTGAACACGTTTATTTTATACTTTTAAGAAGCTGATAAGGCTATGTATTCTTCTGTTCCAATTATGCATGATTATATGTTTGAATATGTAATGGGAGGAAAAATATATATTGTTTTTCCTCCCACTTGGTATATTTCCATTATGAGTTTTGCATTGAAATATATTTTTTCTTCCCATCACATATTTGTTTTAAGGTAGGGTCACGGAAAGCAGGGGAAAACAATGCTGAATTCAGCTAATCGTATAATCATGCATCGTTGGAATAGCAGAATAAATAGACTTACCAGCTTCTAAAAAGAAAACCCTGTGTGTCCAATCAGACTCTACAGTATCTTGGTCACAATTAATTGTCACTGGCTAGAAGCTGTAAATTAACGTTATAAAGACCAGATGGTGACTTTGTGAAATGGCGAACCATTGGTGGCACAAACGTAAGGTACAGAAGTATGTTTCACACAAAGAAGTATCAACACAGCAAACACCTACATTTACTAAGCAAAAGCAAAACATTGGGTTGAAATTAAAGTTAGAGGATGCTGTTTCCAAATTCCGGTTCTTCAAGGCTATGTTGGTGTAGCGGTGCAAACTAGCAAAGATTTGAAAGATTACTCTCCTCTAAAATGTGGATAGTGGAATGCAGTAACGTTTCCCACACAAAGAGCTTTCATAGGGTTTTCAAAAAAGTCAAGTGTTTGTAGTCATATTAGCATGACCTTATAGAACAAGTCTTGTCAGCTAGTTTTGCCTGCGAGGGACACACTTACTGAGAATTGCTTGACTGGTAAATGCATACCATTACTTCGAAACTCTCTGAAAAGTTGTCTGTGGTTGCTTTGAACTAAATCCCTAACTTCCCCCTCCCCAAGGGCTCCTCTCCGTCTGAATGAGCAACGCTGCATCCATGTTCCGCCTTTCAGGCTTCACTTCCTGATGGTCAGCAACACTCTCTTTGAAACACAGGAAGTCCAACCAATAGACCTGCTGTTCATCCCCAGTACGCAACAACAAGACCAGGACAGGGGGCACAGAATCTGCCCTGCCACCAAAAGTGCCTCGTGATCATCTAAATGGGGTGGTTAGGGCGGAGAGGTGGGGGGGGGTCGATCCATTATTTGAACTCAGCCCTGGCCCCTTTGTGAGCAGCTCACTGTTTGAATGGGAGCGATCAGCCAACCATAACAGACCATAATGCATTTTCTGCCTGATCCACAAGTCTAGAAGTGTGCCTCCGGTCCCCGGCACTGTTGCACATCAGCAAAGCGGTGGTCAGCAAGCACCATGGTTATGGGTGGTAGAAAACTGCTACTCGATCTGCTGACATCAAACAATTCAGGCAAATATTGTCACAATGCATCCATCACTGTCACATGGTCCCTGTCAAATTTGTGTCCTAGAGCATTTGACTAAATGCAACTATTTTTATTTTTGTATCTTTGCTGACAATATTTTTGCATGAGCATGCATTGCATACCGCGATATTGTAATCTGACACCATCACTATCATAGTACATCAACAGTACTTTTTTATAAAGAAAACCTTATATAAACTAGAACTATATGTGATTTCACATGCATGTGTGAGAGGCTCTTTTACATAAAGACGTTGCTTTCAGTCTTATGTTTTAAGAGTTGATTTTAAGTGCCTACAGACCTTTCCTCTCATTCTCCTACAGGATTAGGAGAATGACTTTTTGGGAAGGGGGGAAATTAAGTTGCTGGATCGTTTTACGAGCCGTAGGGAAGAAGGAAAAGAGCCAGACAAATTACTAAATAAGTCAAGTAGGGGGGCACCCAATTTCAGTTACCCCAGTTAGAACCATTCAGCCCAGGTAAGAGCGAGAAGGCCCGTGCCCAGCTCTCCAGTGCCAAAGAAAGGAAACCCAGGAACAGGCAGCTCCATCGGTTATTTTCTCTGGTTACACTACACGATGCAGGTAATCATTCTTACCAAACAGTGACTGAAATCGATCACACCTTAAAACAAAGCTTTTATATTTTAATTAGTGATGGTGTGCGTATTAAAGGAAAGTCCGGACTGTACCTCACAATTATAATTTCTAGTTAACATGAAATGCAGCCTCTTCATAATCCATACATGATCTGATGTATTTCTGAGTGAAACCAGATAATCAACGAGACAATATGTAAGGTGGGGCTTGACTTTATCCATTAGGAATGGATTGGATCATGAAAAGTGGAGATTGGCCAGAGGGATGAAAAGTTAGAGTGATTTGTGACATCGGCTGAGAAGGAAGGTCATTTTAGAGGTGGAGCAAGTAGTTATATTTAATGAAAAATTATGAAGACATGCTTAATAAAAAAAATGATGATGAACCATGCACAATAAGAACAGGAAAGTGCATTGAGGAGGTAAATAAGGTCCGTTTTGACTTCATGTTGACTTTAACAAATGAAGTGATGGATGTCACATATCAAAAGTTTAAACACTGTGCATGTCTGAATACAAAATGATTTTACTTCCTGACAAGACCTCATCCGTTAATGCTTGCTCTTTCTTTTATAAATGACCCTGTGTCAGATCTAAGAAAAATGACCCTCTTTCTTCGTCTTCTTCAGCAATTAATTTGCAGTTAAGAAAATCATTGTGCTGCAGTCTTGGAGGGACTCCTAAGCAGGAATGCTTCTCTTGAAAAGTAGTTATGACTTAATGAGAATTCCACTTGCAGCAGGAAGGAAGGGCTTAGAATGCATGTCCCTCAGCGAATTGAACGAATGTTAATCATGATCCCTTCGGCACACGGAAAGCTCGAGCCTGGGCTGGTGAAGAAACAGAAGGAAAGAGAGAAACTGATATAGATTTTATATATATATAATGATTTTTGGCATAAAATAAAAATTGATAATTTTGACCCATACAATGTATTGTTGGCTATTGCTACAAATATACCCCAGCGACTTAAGACTGCTTTTGTGGTCCAGGGTCACATGTTACAAATGATCAGAGTTTACTGTGCTACACTGATACATGTTGAACATTGTTACTAGAGAACCACCCTTGAAAACAGCAGAAGTACTGCTATGCTAATGAAAAAGTTAGCAGCATGTCTTTTAGTTAGTTATTTCCTAAAACTTGAGATGTCTACGGTCTTGTAGACCGAATCAGTTGAGTTGTGTGATATTTCAGCGGAGTCATTTCCTGATAGCTTGAGTCCAGTATGCACTGCAAACAAACAGATGGGCGGAATTTTCTGGGCCTGTTTTGATTAAGGGTTACATGCGTTCTCCAGACTTGTATGTGTGCTCTGACTTGCAGCCAGTCTACACCAGTCTTTCTTTCTCTTTTGCTCTTTTTTTTGTCTGTGTGAAGGACAAGGATGTGAAGGACACCAGGCCTCCAGAGATCCTATCCCAGAGGAAGTAATGCTTTCTGCCCCTTTTTTTCATAACATATTATGTTTGACAGAGCTCTTTCAGACAAATGGCTGCCATATGGAGAAAATAAAAAATTGTGGTGCTTTTCCACTATGAGGGCTGGCCAGGGGAATTATTTAATAGATAAGACATATAGAAATGCCATCTATATAGCAAGAACTGATGCTTTGGGACATTTGAATTGAATTTGAATTTATTGTCATTTCTTGTGAATTCTTGTGCGTTTCACAGAGTCAACTTTATATATAAAAAAAAAAGGTAGAAACATAAGTAATATACATTATACGGTATAAAAAAATAAATAATACTGCACATTGTGGTAACGTTTCACATTTTAAAGGAATAATAGGAGACACAAGTAACTTTGTGAAAGTCTAGAAATTGGCTACTGTTAAAATAGCTGCATATTTTCCCAGATATTTATATGCGCTGTAATCAGCTTCCTGAAATGTTAGCATCTGTGATTAGATTAAATTAAATCTCAGTTTGGTGCCAAATGAGCAAAGTTTTAAAGTATGCCTTTAAGACACCTCTGAGAACACATTTGCATGCAAACTTCTCTGGATTACACATTTCTGTGAATAAGCATCTTATTCATATCACTGGGACATAGCATTCTTGTTGGAATTTCCTCAATGCATCCTAGTTGTCCCGCATTCACTCCTTCTGAAATAAAAATGCCTTCCATGTCTTGCCCCAAAGGGAGCAGCTGGGATAACTAATCCCCTCTGGGGCAGCTGACCCCCCCAAACCCCCCCAAATCTCCCTTCCTTCCTTCCTTCATTCCTTCCTTCCTCCATCTCTGTTCTAATGGCTCCCTTGTTCATGCTGGACAAAACTGGCCCTTTGTGGCTGCTCTCGAAGCAACATTAAAAACAGGAATAGGGAAATTGTAAACAGGAGGCTTCTAGCCAACAGGCCAAGGCATACAGCAGGGAATATAAAGCAGAGAAACAGACCCTTGTTGCTGTGGGGATTAAAAGGGCCGGGGGATTTCAGGAACACTGCAGAGGCACAAAGCCAGTGGGAAGGGAGGGCTTGGTAAGGAGATACCTGCATTATATATCTACGAGCGGAAATCATACCTTTATTTATACAATGGCATGGGTGACTTGATATGGTATAGGCGCAGAGCGAATGGAATGACACTCGCTGAAGCCCAACGTCAGGACGGCCAATCTGTCAGCTGGTTAGTGGATCAGCCCACAGCGCTCGCTGCCGCTCAGCCAACGTAAACTCAGGCTGCTTTGTAATTAGTGAGGCCACACACACATGCTCATAGTTTGCATTTGATTGGAGTCGACTCTCTGCTTCACTGTTAACGTTTGTTTGGAGAGTTAACCAGGCTTGGTTGAGGGAGACTGATCTTAAGTCTTATTCATGAAACAGATATCCAAGGTGGATTTTTATGCCACTACCGTTGCTCCACAAGCCACACTGACATGTTTCTCTATAAATAGTGGCATACATAGCAGAACAAAGGATTCACCCCTGAGCATCAGATATACGCACATTTGGGTCACTACAAGTTTGCCCCAGTTCTCGGGTTTCCACTGGTAAACTTGCCCATCTAATGTACTTGTTGTCTGCATGAGAGTCACATTGACATGTGCTCTACAATGATTCAACATGGCTCATCAAAAATGAATCTTGCGACTGCAGAAGGCACGTTGACAAACTGGACACATGGTTCTCCTGATGACACATCATTCCTCACCGCTGCATTATAGCAAAGAAATCTGGGCTGATTCACTTCATTCCAGTGAAACTCAATTGGGGTTTAGTCAGAAACTGCATTCAGAATGCATTACAAGATGCAGTTCTGCATCCAAGCTGTGTACTTTTTGAAAGCTCACATTACATTGCGCATAACACAATAAATTGAGATCGAACTGGGGCTAAACATGCCTTAGCATCAGAGACACATTTGATGTTAAGCATACAACTGTATGCACATAAATAAAGATTTTTACCACAAGTGACATCCATTTTTAATTAAAGAGCTCTCTCTGTTTCTGAAAAGGGAGGCACAAATTGAGGGTGGGAAGCGAAATCCATTTGTCCCAACTGCAAGCTGCATTCTTATCTGTGCCGAGCAGGCTAAACTGCACAGCCACTGACTGCTTCGCCTTCAAAGGACACGCCATATGCTGTTGAAGATACTGCGAATATGTCATATGTTTATGAAATTGAAATATATTTAGTACAGCAGCAAGGTGGTGTGTACAGGAGAATGATAACCTAATGTTGAAGATTTACTGCCTAGGAGAACACAGAGTATGCCAGGTTGGGGAGGCCTTTCATGAGCAATATTGAATCCCCTTTGAGGCCCTCGCCACCCCCCCGCTCCCACATCTCTTTGCCTCTCCATATGATTCTGAACTTTCCATCGACTCGCGCTCACTGTGTGTGCTTTGAACTCCTAGCCGCTCTTTGAAGGAAAGTCATAAAAAGACCTTTTATTTGGGCCCGGTTGCTTTGATGGGTTTGTCACTTTGTACAATGCACTAAACCATCCTGGGGAGACAGCCTTGTGTCTCTGACAAGCCAGACGTGTTGGTGGGTTTGGACCGAGCCGCCCAGGGCTCGGAGGCAGCACCTCAAAACGAGCGAACCTAGTCTCCTGCACACATGTTAGCCAGTGCATGCCTTGTTGTGGTTAGGCATTTCACATCTCGACAGGCTTGACACCCCTGTTTTAATGTGCTTGGTTCACTGCGTTATCGTTTCTTGCTAAATTTGTATACTTGCTAGTTATGGTTGATGTCCTACTTCAAGATCAATAACGGGCTGTCTCAACAAGAGGTCCTTGTGCTTGCTTTTTGTGGGAGAATGTAGCTCTTTGTACCTCTTTGTGAGGAAGATATAAAGAGCAGCAGTAAAGACAGTGGGACACCAGATAGCCCGTGTTTGAACAATGCCTTCAAATTAATCCCGAAGAACAGTTTTACGCGTACAAGCAACTGCATTCAGCGGCCTGATCCACAAGGCTACTGCAAAGCAAAGGTTAGACCCCTCCTTTCAAATTCATACTTGCTTTTCACTAGGACCAAACAATTACAGCCTGGATCAAGGCGAAAGGAAGTGAGGAGAGTCCCGAGCCAGTTGGGCACAAAGGCAGTGTGAAGTAGAGTGGAGTGATGCATGGGAACCAGCACTGAGAGATCTTTCCGGATAGGTTACCGAGACCAGGAGCACAAAGGTGCCTCGTTGAGGTTGGCACTAGGCCAGAGTCGGAGCGCCGCTGTCCCAGGTGTCGAGTGTCGGGGCGCCATTCAGCCCAGGAAGTGTCCCGTGTCACCCTGTCCCCACGCCCATCAAAGGGGCTGCTGTGTGCTCGCCATCAACCTCAGCATGGCTCAATGTCCAGTGGGGAAAGACATGGCCAGTCGCTTCTTTCCCAGGACTGCAGGTACCTGAGCTGGATCAAGGAAGAGAATGGATGTGAAACGGAGCTTCTGAGGATTGGCTGAGGTTTCTGTTTCAACCCTCTCCCACGGTCACAAAGGAGTGAGAGGATACCCAGCGGTGAGAGGTTTACTGGAAATGGTGAGGATTAAGGGATGTGAATCACGCACTCCTGTTTGGCCATTCCAGGCGCGGCTTTTCGAAAATGATCAGACCGAATGCTCTACATGATGTGTTATTGTGAAACCATCTTAAAATAGAGTGTACATCAAACTTTAATCCTCCATTTGTGAATATGCGTAATGGACAAACTGTGTACAAGGACTGGAGACGTCTGGTTTTGAAATTAGGAAGTTTTGTGTGCAAGGGTTTCATAATTCAAAGTTCAAACTTCTGACTTGGCTTGAGGAAAGTGGCAGAACAAACTGAATGTCACATCCGTCGCTTCCCAAATGGGAAAGTTGATTTAAATAAAGCTAAGTGTCACCGAGAACATCCATCAGGCCACTAGTTTGGCTAGAGAGTGTATGAATACACTGGGGACAATAGAACTCTGGGTGACTGTAGCCCACCTCTATCTCCAATTATCACAGAGTTCAATTTGGGGGAAGGGTTACCATTGATGAAAAATGGGGGAAGGGCAGGTGGGGTGAGGGCACTTGGAAAGGGAAAGAGTACATGTTGTTTCAGGTGGCCTAACTTGCAGGCTTCCAGCTGGCCTCAGGAAGTAGCCCTTGAGGGCGGTATTGGCAGCTCATTAGCAGAGATCAAAGCCCCGCACTTCCTCCTGGGTAAACTTGCTCTACTCAGCACCCTACACCTAGATCCCCCAGAGCTAATCTGATTGATATGCAGACAATAGGGCTAATTAACAAAATGGAAATGCTAGAGAAGCAGCTAAACTCCTGGACATAGAGGATTTCGGGTCAGTACGCTACGAAAAATGTAACAAATTCCTAAGGGCGCAAATGATGCGGATATCACTGGAGGTTAGCGCTTCATCTGTCCATTAGAATATCCTAACTTCCTAATCTTGTTTCACTGACTGACACTCAAAGCCCTCCCGTTCATTAATCATTAATGCTGAACAAATAAATAACTAGAGTAACGTCCGAGGATGTGTGCAAGCTTCTCCATCATTCAGAAAATTGCTGTCTCACAGGAAGTGGGCTGCTGATGGGGATGTGTGCCTCCTCCCGGCTTATTTTAGCCGATAGCTTGTCAACAAAGGCCTCCTTGGGATGGATAATGCTGATCCACTGTGCTTTGCTTGGGCCAGCATTGCTGATTCAGGTCTCAAATATAGCTCCCCACTGTTAGTGACTCCATGATGCACTACTAATGAAGGTCAGGCATTCTCATGTCAACAAAGAGCGCTGAGGACAGCATGAAGTTTGACCTCCTACTTAGCCACCCAACCGCACCGAACGGCATTATGGCCAGATGTATAACTGCTTACTCAAGCCTGACAGAGCACATATATGTACAACATATAACTTCAATAAAAATGGTCAAAGAAAACTAAGCACTAAGTAAACTCTAGATGTTGCTATTACTTTAGATAAGATCAGGTTGTATAACAAGAGGAACAGTCGAGGTGTAATTACAGGCCTCACACATTTCTTTTGATTTTATCCAGTTCTCGAGGCCGAGAACCAGCTGTCACAGGAAGTGGGGACTTGTCATGTGTGCAAACACACACACACACACACACACACACACACACACACACACACACACAGAGAGTTATTGTCTTGATTTTTTTTTCTATAAAGGCTTGTATGTGTGGAAACTTAGGTTATGGTGTTATGCACTGATGGTGAGTAATAGGAAGTTTGTGATTTTTTTTTGTGTTTTGAAAAACGGGGTACTGGTGTGGGTTCTCTGCTATGTAAGGGGAATGGCGCGTGGAATGTCCAGAATGCTTGTGGCCTGAATGGCAGGTCCATGCCCCCAGCAACAGGTCACGCTTCATCGCTAGTTTGTCCCATGGGTGAGAGTTCAGGGCCGCTCCTGTCAGTTCTCTGAAGAAGGGTCGAGGGTCACATCTCACCAAGAGCTCGGCTTTCCCCTCTGTATCAGCAGGGGACCAGAATGGGCCTACCCCTTCTTCCCACACAGGCCCAGATCTCCAAAGGCTTGCATTCTCCGCATATATCCCTCACACAAGCTCCTTCCTGTGGGCTTGGCTTGAAACTGAGGGACACCCCAATTGGCCACAGGCTGCTGCTTTTTAAATCAGGTCACCACTCTAGTCTGGCCTGAAAGCAACAGCACATATTTAAGTAAAAGTTTTTACTTAAGCATTCATGAAAAATTATACTTGAAGTATTTATCTTTTGCTTTTATGAAGGTGATTTATGCATAGTACAGTGAGGTTGGTAATTTTGAATTTTGCAATTATAAACTACAATCCAATTTGAAATGCTTTATTTATGAACCTTAACAGGTTGCACAGATAAATAAATAAATCTCTTAAACTTAAAAAACAAAATATTAAATTTCAACCTTAGTAAAAAGTAATATATTTGAAATACATTTATTTCATATAAGTAAAGTTCAAATCTATTAACATATTTACTGACATATCGCTCAAACTTACTGATATAAAAATTCTAATTAAACTTGTACTAATTGTGCACAATGCACACTTCTTAATATTAAGCCTACAATGTGTTTTAATGCCACTATTGATGAGGACTATATGATCTTTGCATAATATCGATCTTTAAATGCAATATATTCAAAGTGTACTTAAAGTATACTTCCAACAGTTCAGCTTGAGCACAATCAAATATACTTCAGTATATCTTTAGCTGGACTTCAACACTACATTTGCACAATTAAAGTGCATTAAGTACAAGTCTCAGTTGTTCCAATTTAGCATAGGCTACCAAAGTATGTTTAATATACCAGTTTAGTATACTAAAAGTACAATTGCAGTGCATTTTTATTAAGTACATAAATATGTATTTGTAGTATACTTAACATGAAATAATTGTATTTCAAATATATTTTAGTATATGTATGTTTCACTAGGGAAGTATAAATAAATAAATATTCATCCGTGATTTATCATTAGATTTATATGGCATTAGGCAGAAACCATTTCCATGGTATGGAACCCATTGTGTATTGGAGATGTTAAATTGCCCCATTTGATAATCCTATTCTCAGTTTGTGGTCATTTGCACTAAATGGAAAACGCTGAGTTCAAAGAGTGCATGCACTATATTTAGCTCTGTGTTCTTCCCCCAGGTTTCCATCTAATCAATACTAAAAGTGCTGTTTCTTTTTTTCTTTTCCTTTTTTCATAGAGAGATACACTACATTTTAGCACAGTAATATTGCATACAACAAAGCTATAATAATAATTAAATTCTTTCTCTCCTAAATTTAGCACATCAAATAATGTGATTGTATTTTTAATATGAAAGCAGATGTTGTCATGGAAATGTGTATTAATGTAGAGGCTGGCTGCCCATTAACATTTGACAGCATTAGTCAAGCCACAAGCTGGGAATGATCCGTGGGGGGAAGGGTAGACACAGAGGGATGTTAAAAAGGAAATTCACACACATTTCCTGCTTGTGGGATCGTTACAAATCGACAACATCCTGTTCTTTTGTTGATCCTGCATGACCTCATGCTGCTGCGTCATAAATGCGTTTTTGTTACACCAGTGCAGCCAAACTGGAAATGAGAAATCAAAATGCAACCAGCTCTCTCTTTTCTCCTTCCATTTTAAGCAAGAGCGATCGTTCCTGACCTGTTTTCTGATTTACCCAAAATGAGGATAAAGTGCACGCCACTCGAGGCTTACAAATTAACCCGTGGTGATGAAACTCAAGTGTTTTGGACTAAAACGTTATATGTCCGCTGCGTCATATCAAAAATAATAACGCATGACCGCAGCAGTATGTTCTTCAAACTGTCCAGTAAATACGCAGTTGCCTTATATTTCCTTATACTTCCATACCGCAACAGGTCAGGACCTTTAGAAGACACGCACAAATAAGTCAATGTATAGAGAACATGAATTAAAGCAGTAGTAGCCGCCTTCTTCATGTAATCCGCTTTGACATTGCCCTTGTGACGAAAAGCCCCCATTCTTCCATTCATGAAATCTTGAAACGGCGCATGCGCAGTAAAATCCGGAGCTCTCCCATTCATAAAAGTGTAACCCCCGAGTCGTAATGCCCTCCCATTCACAAAAAAAAAAAAAAATCTGTCAAAGCATCTGCGCAGTACGTTTCTTACCCTCCCATTCATAAAAAGCCATTTCCCTCATATAGTTGCAACATCGTATGGAGAAGACTGTCCTTACTGCAGCGCGCATCGCACGGATAGTCGTCCGGATTTTCCCCTTCGTGGATCTATCTATCATTCTCTCTCTGGTATTGGAATATATCGCAACACTCTGTTCAACTGAGAAGAAATGATCTGTTTTCGAATGCAAGTGAGTTTTTCATTTATTTTAAAATATATATCCGTATATAGCATATATATATATATATATATATATATATATATATATAATTTTTTGCAAGTGCAATCCAAGTGTCAAGGACAAACCTCTATAACACGGGGTTTATATTCTTGCTTCAAATCGAGTCGTTTTTTTCCATTCTGCTGGTTTATCACAAAGCGCCGATACAGCCGTTCTTTAGCAACGCGTTGTAGGTGTATTTGTGCCTTGTGTAAATATTTAACTACGGAAACTAACCACGACAGGATCGTGGGCGATTTAAGAATGAAATGTAGGCTACACGTAGAACAGGTGAGCATTCGAGGTTAACCGTGAACGCGTCGTTTCCTTCGATCGCGACAGGATTTCGTGTTGCGTATCTGATACCATCGCGCGACGCTTCACTGCAGCTCATCTTAAGCATTAAAACTGTTTTAGCGAGTAAAACACTAAACGGAGATCAGTCAGAGACATGCGACATTGATGTATCTAGATTCAGGTAAATATGTAATGGTTCGTATTAAAACGCCGTTAAATTTTGACTGCTTTATATGAAACTCTAATTGTGGCACGCCGACATATAAATCATGGTTTTAGACGACACTTCTAGAAAAGCAACGCCACTTCCATATATTACGTAGCTCACGCAAAAATCTAGCAACAGGTTGATATGTGTCATATCATATAGCCTACAGTTTTCTTCAGCTTTCTGTAGCAAACAGATAACATTTTAAAGGACCATACAACGAAAACATTTCACTGGATTAACTGTTTAAAACGTCCAGCGGCGTTTAGGAGAGTATTTTACCTATAAAACGCGATTAATGCCGTCCATTTAGCTGTAATAGTCCTAATCTAGCTTCATCCACGTAGTGAATTGTAATATAATTATTTAAGAAAAGTTGTGAATCTTAACCCTAGGTTAATCTACATTATGTTTGTTTTATTCAGAATAAACCCCTCCCATCAGAACACTAGTGCAGGCTTGTACTTAATACTCATAAATCTGATTGTGGAAGTGAATGTTTATACAGGTTCCTTTTTTAAATCATAATAATGAATTATAATTATACATCCCTAACACATGCAAATTTCTCAATTATTCAAAGGGCCCATTTTAGATGTATTTGTGGTCATTTTCCACACCCACCGATCGTTAGGTTATCTGATTAGAATTCTATGAGGGTGGTTTTCAGTACTAAGCTGTGCTGTGGTCTTTGCAGGAGTGCTAAATGCTGACCTGAGCTCTGGTATATGAGGAACACAACCTACAGATGGAGTCAAGGGTTCCTCACCACATTCCTGGAGTCTCCTCCTCCATCATGGTGCAGCCTTTTCTGGACAGCCGCGTTCCCTACGGACGGCTCCAGCACCCATTAACTATTTACCCTATTGACCAAATGAAATCTTTACATTTGGAGAATGACTACATCGACACCCCTGCTGTGATCTCACAACAGCCACCAAGCCACAAGGCAAGCACGAGGGGGCAGGAAGTCCTGCTGGGAGCCCCGCACCATCCTCATCTGTCCCGCTGCGAGGTTCCAGATGCCACCACACATCCCTGGATTTCCTTTAGTGGTCGGCCCAGCTCCATCAGCAGTAGCAGCAGCACCTCCTCTGACCAAAGGTTGCTGGACCATGCAGCTCCAACCCCTGTTGTGGATCCGTACACTACTGGCAATGGCCACGGCAGGACCCTAGGTGCAGAGCAACCCAAGGCGTTGAGCTCCAAGACTCAGAATGTGAAGGCGGTTGCGGCATTGCCAGTGGAGAAGAAGCATGCACTGTTGTGCGAGAAATGCGGCAAATGCCGATGCACGGAGTGCACTTTGCCCCGGGCCCTGCCCTCGTGTTGGGTTTGCAACCAAGAGTGCCTGTGCTCAGCACAGAACCTAGTGGACACCGTCACTTGCATGTGTCTTGTCAAGGGCATCTTCTACCACTGCACTGATGAGGACGAGGAAGGCTCCTGCGCTGACAAGCCGTGCTCCTGCTCGCACTCGAACTGTTGCGCGCGCTGGTCCTTCATGGCGACCGTTTCGTTAGTGCTGCCCTGCCTGATGTGTTATTTGCCCGCCACTGGCTGCGCCAAGCTTTCGCAGAAGTGCTACGACGGCATCAGCCGCCCAGGCTGCCGTTGCAAAAGCACCCAGGCCTGCAAGGTGGCAGAGGTCAAGGCCTGTCAGCTCGAAAAACAGGCCTCATGATGGCGTGCCAGAAACGGAGAGTACAAAGTGACTCGCGACCAAAGTTCGCAGGACCCTCTCCGATAGCGGTGTACTTCCCAAAATCACGGTACTTAAGGTTGACGCATGATCCTCGTGCTCAAGGCATCCTGCCGTAAATCAGTAGCAATGTTTGACTGACCAACGGGCACAAATCATTATTTTACTACAACAAAGGAGAGGCCTGCGTTTTCTTCTCCTGGGGATCAAAGTCTTTGCCATTTCACCCCCTAGAAAACAACTTGCTGACACAGAATGCTGCATTTGAGCAAAATGTCCGTTTGAAAGATTCCAATCTCTTCTCTGTTTATTTTCTCTTTGGGTGGCTTTGAAAAATTAAAGTAATTATGTCACCCATTCAAGAACACTCTATACTTTGGCAATCCCTCTCCGGATCTGGCACTGCGGAAAGGTTGCAGTGAATTCCAAGCTGATAACACATGTCACAATCAAAATAACCAGACTTCATCTCTGCGCACAGTACACTTACAAGCTTGTTATAGAGCTTTATTTCTTCTGTTGTTTGAAATGCAAACATGGGAGATAATTTGGTTTCATTGAAGGATTCTAAGTTCCCTTGACTGTTGCGAAAGACATTGGTGGCCACCCGTAACCACGTGACAGGATGCTTTCTATCTCCTGTGGGGACAGATTGTTTGTTTCTGATGGCAAATGGGTAAAATAGCTTTCATAATTCCCTTTGAAAACATGCCATAGCATACATGAACTTCCATAATGATTCTTCCAAATGTTAGCGGTTCAATTTGTTGTAGACAATGACCTCAGGGATCATCAGTTCATCTGAATTACGTACCGCATGTGAATTCAGCTTGGAACTAGTCGGGTGACTTGAGTTAAGGGAACGGGCAGTGGTCAAAACACAGCAATTCAGACACCAAGCATTCATAAGCTACGAGGAGAATCGGGCCAGTAGTTACGGGAAAAGGAGAAGCTATAAAGTTAGCGTATACTACTCTGCCGCTTCTAATCAAAACATGCCAATTGTATCACCATTATAATGAGGCAAAAGCACAGTATTATGTACAGTAGCATGTACAAAGTGTTTCACTGTAGTTGGAAAAAATTCCTCTAGTTTACTACGCACCAAACATAACGCTCTATGGACGTGCCCTAGTATCAAACTGCTTTCTCCACATATATATTTTGTTATATGTATAGTATAGAGATTTTGCCAAAGGAGTGCACCATGGGGTTTTCGTTGACCATTTTTGATAACCGTTTGTGGGCATGCGTTGTTGTACTCTAGCCAATTAAAGTAAGCTCTTAAAGGTACGGTGCTCTACTTCCCAGGATTCCTAGAGTCTGGGAGCACGAGGGAAAATCCTGCTCAACGCAAACCCACGGTTCGCTCGTTTAGTCCCACATACTCCAGCATTTGTACTTGTTGCACAAATCCGAAAAGCAGAAATACACTACTGTTCTTAGTCTTGAATGTATAAGGCTAGGGTTTAAGTCTTTTTGCAATCTAACCCGTGGATAGGTGCCAGAGTAGTTCTGAATGGAGAAGCTTGCATAGCTGCATAGGGAAGAGTTGCAAATGTACCATAGATATCTTAGATTTCGACCTATGCAGGTTACACGTTCTTGTAAATAGTTTTAAGAAAAACTAGCTATATGTTTCAAATGTCCTGAGAAATTGCATGGTACAATTTAATTACAATTCAGTACAAAAGTATATAAATTAATTATTATATTTTTTGGGAGGGCTGGGGGCGGGTGGGGGTAAAGATTATGTGGCTGTGGCATAGAAGGTAGGGTGTTTAGGTATTTCGATTACAAGCACTTGATTTAGAAAAGTGTGCCAGGCAATAAAAATACCTCTGTTAATGCTAGCCATGCCTCATTAGCACGAGAGAGGCACGGCTAATTACCGGTTCCTCAGTGCCCCTGAAACTGTAGATTTAATTGAATTCACAGAGGGAACGGCGTTTCGTCACGCTCAAAGTTATGCTTTTTCACCCCAATGTGGCCAAGCATTTTGTTTTTCCTCCTTCCTCCTAAAATGGTGCAACATCTTCAGCGCTTGATTGACATACACAGCTGCTGTGTGTGAACTTGTCTGGGAGGAACGGGGATCCCTCTCAAGTAACATTCCATTCCATCCTATTCGGTGTTGCTTTTTCGCCCAAACCTTCTTGCTTTTATTTTTTCGTATTTCACAATTCTCTCAACTACGGAGAACGATACAGCTGTAAAATGTAAACTTTATGGCTGTTCGCCTAATAACCTGGCCTGCGCAATGGAATTAAACGATCTTCCTTCTGTCGATTCATTGCTGAGATGTTTTCATCAGGACGCTGTGACTAAATCTATTCGTGGTACAGTTTCTTGGCCACTAGAAACCCATTCTTCTTCTTTTTTTAACCCACTTTAAGCTGCCTTCCAAACTGGGCTTGTACTCTCTGCGTTTCTTTGGCTTCATTGTTCATGTTGTGGATTAAAGAAAAGAGCAATGTGCTTTTGTTTTGTTTAAAAAAGCAAAAAGCAAAAAAATCTCTCACACATATGAAAATGTCCCTTTATAGATATATTTATTTTGAAGTTCTATTTTATATAGTATTTATTTAGATGCCTACTTTTGTTTGTGAATAAAAGCTTATGTCAAAACGGAATGTACATTAAAATTGGAAAATATATATTGTTAAATATAAAACTCTGTGTGTTGTGTCTTCAGTGTCTCTACATTCATACAGTACATGCTATTGAAAAATATGATTATTCAAGACGCACTGCAAATAATGGTTTTCTTACTTGGTATTTTTGACTTGTTTTCTAGCACAAATATCTAAACGCTCTTGAATCAAGACAAAATGACTTAAGATATTAAGTCTTGTTTTCTGAAAAATGCATCAATTTTGTTTGTTTTTGCTTAAAACAAGAAAAATATATCTGACAATGGTATAAGAAAAGCAATCATAATTCAAAGGGAAAACATGATTATTTTTCTGACTCTACTGGCAGATAACGTTTTCTTGTTTTAAGCAAAAACGAACAAAATTTAAATATTTTCTTCAGAAAACAAGACCGAATATCACAAGTCACTCAAGTAAAAGTATCTTGATTTAAGAATGTTTTGATATCTGTTATGGAAAACAAGACAAAAGCACTAAGAAAATAATTTAGTTAAAATCTTTTTATCACTTGATGAAGTCATGAAACTTGAAGCCATGTATGGAATCGTTTTCCTGGCACTGTAGATAATTGTACATTTTAGTAATTACTGCAAAAAATATGCCATTGAATCCCAAAAGTGATCAGTCAGAATTGATTAAGTAATTCAGAGGGTTATGAAATTATCATTTAAGGGTGTAAACCATTCAGATACAGTATTTTAGTGCTTTAAATATTACCCCTATGGTTACACCATAAAACAATGCCTTTCAAAACAATTATCAGTATTTTTTCATATAATAATACAAAATATATTAAATATATGGCCATTGGATGCTAAAGGGCAGATATGATATTTAGAGTGTCCCTAAATCATCTTTGCACATGGAGGACGAGGTGCAGTCCTGGTTTCCTGCACAGGCCCCTGGCTACTGGGAGGGGCTCCTACTTTACATGAGACTGCTCTTGTATCAAGATATTGGCTCTCAAGGATCTGGGGCTGCAGCTCACATAAAATCTTTACAAACCTGGATGACTCACACACCCATGAATCTGTTGACACCTATCCAAACACACTCACACAAGTATGTTCACCTATGAACCTATGTACATGATCTATAAAAATCAGAAAGTGACCTGTGTGTGTGTATGCCATGACACAGAAGGCTACATTTTAGCAAAATCTCTGTTTGAAAGATTCCAATCTCTTCCCTTATGTTTCTTTTCTCCTTGGGTGGGGAAAAGTCAAATATCTCCCATTTAAAAACACTATATTTTGGCATTTTATACTTCCACTGCTGACTTCAACCAATTAATCAATCAATTGATCAATTAACATTTTCTAAATTTAATGTGAAAGTGCCCCTTTCGTGTGCAGAAATCACTGCTGGGGTGCTGTGAGTCATTGCCAGGGCATTGCTATGTCGTGGCTATGTATTTGGAGTGGGTTTTAATGGGTTGCAATAGTCTTCTAGGTAATAGCTAGGGTTCTCTAGGCTATTCTGGGTAGTTGCTAGGTGCTTTCATATTGGCCCATGTCAACAGAGCCCACCTCCAAGTCTCTATAGGTAAGTCTGCATGCAGTGATTTTCATGAATCCGATCTGATTTCACGTTCTATTTATATGAACCCCTAAACTTTGCGATCCGATTCATGCTTGTTTACATGTGCATTACATGCATTCGGAAGAAAGCGTAGGTTTACTGCCCAGTTGCTGTGTTTAGAACCAGAGAAAGCCAGTCTGATAATGTTACCAAAGCTACTGTGAGTATGTCAAACTGCTGCAGGGATGACATTTTTTTTGCAGGCTGGAAACAAGATCACATTTTAGCACTTGTGCTGAAGTCAATGTTGTGTGTGTGTGTGTGTGTGTGTGTATGTTAAATGCCAGAAATAAAGTATGTGGTTAACACAAACTTGTTTTATTCTATGACACAAAATACATCAGTAATACCCCCTTGTTTTAAGCTTTTACTTTAAAAAAGTAGTTGTGAACAAGTGTCTAAATGGAACTACAGATGTTTACAGTGACATTAAACGTCATCACGCTGACTAGGTAAACTCATTTACTCACTAGTCTGCTTTTAAAGCCTTTACTGTGTTTATTATCGCAACCTTGCAAACTATTCTAAATAAAAAATTTCAGGGAAAATGGTTTTAAAAATAAAGACTGAAAGAGTTGTCAGAAGCTTAATGGCAGTGATGTTTAAGTCATGCAACTGTGATATAGTATATAGCCTGCCGACTGTATTTAAAGGTTTAATTTGTGAATATCAATCCAATACAATCAACATTTTACTTGGATCGAGTCTGACCGATTGAAATTTTTACATGAAGGCATTTCAGTCTATCTGAGCCATCAGTCCAATTACTAATGGATTATTTGGTTGCATGTAAATTTAGCTCCTAACATTCTGGTCTCTAAATATGGCTTGGGGTCCTCCTTCAGTGTAAGTCTACAGGACTTTTATTTGTCCCATTTAATTGCCCACCATTTGAAAAAAACATTAATCTGCTCACTGTACAGATGACTTTATGCGTCCAGTCCTGCTTCTGGAAGTTGACGTCCTGCAGAGTTCATCTCCAGCCTGCCCTAAACGTACTTGCCTATAAGTTTCTAGTGATCCTGAAGACCTTGATTAGCGGGTTCAGGTGTGTTTAATTGGGGTAAGAACTAAACTCTGCAGGACTCTTGTCCTCCATGAGCAGGGTTGGTCGCCCCTGGGTTAAACCAACTCACTGCATGCATCAAAGACCTGAACTTTTCTCCTCGCAGCTCTATATGCCATCTGCTCTCACTAAGTCATGTGGCCAGTCAGTTTGTACAATTCAGCCTGCGCATTTCCGAAGTGAACTCATCCATGCTGACTTGATTCAAGAAAATGTCCTCTTGCAAATGACATATTGCAAAACTCCTGAGCACATCTGGTGCTGGACTCATGCCCTCCCCTCTCATTTTCATTATCATTCTCTAACACTCTGTCAGCCCCCAGCCCTCCCTAACCCGGCTCGGATATGAATGCAATGCACCAGAGAGGCAAACAAGAGTGAAGCTCAGTGATTTGCGAAGCTGAAGTTGAACTTTTCATGGAATCTGATACTTGACTCATTTGATGTGTTTTAACAAGGTTACTGAAACAAGGTTTTACAAGACTACCTGCCAGGGTGGCCATTGCTTGCAATATGCAAACACAGCTAAAATCCATTTTTAGTTATGTAGTATCTTCTATGTAAATAACTTTATGGGTAACATTTTACTTAAAGCCTTTCTGTATAATGCATTATAAAAGTAGTTTTATGCCTTGTAATGCACCTCATAATGCATTATACAATCTCATGAATAATTGTAACCACAGTTAATACATTATTAACACTCATCAGTTTATTGTTACACTGTATTTTAAATTCAGTTAAAATTATTTACGACAAGATATAATGTCTTATAACTCACATTATGAATAATTACAATGCATTATACATAAAATCATTAAGTAAAGTGTTACCACTTTCTACAATAATACGATAGAAATAATACAATTTTATCATTATTAAAAGCTCTTTAAGGCTCTACATCAGCCAAAAAATAAACAAAAGTAAATAAATTAAATTTAGTATTTAGTATTCCTACTTATTACTTGGTATTTTTACTTTTAGTACAAATATCTTAATATTCTTGAATTGAGATGAATTTACTTGAGAAGCAAAATGACTTAAGATATTAAGTCTTGTTTTCTGAAAAATGTATCAAAATTTAGTTTTTACTTAAAACAAAAAAAATAAAAATCTGTCGAAGGGGTAAGAAAATAATCTTAATTCAAAGGGAAAACAAGATTATTTTTCTTTTATATTTTTCTTCTGTATTCTTTCTTGTTTTAAGCTAAAACGAACAATATTAAATATCTTAAGTCATTTTGCTTCTCAAGTAAATTAATCTTGATTCAAGAATATTTTGAGAATATAAAAAATAAATAAAAAAAAATAAATTAAATTAAATAATTTAAATTATGCACACCTTGCATGCAGTGTCGCTTTGGATAGACACATCTGCTAAATGTATACATTTAAATATAATATAGAAAACAAATTAAATCATCTTAGTTGAGAAAAAGTGGGAAATAAGGAAGGCCAGACACAGAGATGGCCCTCAGAATTAGCCAAATCTTTCAGCGTGAATCGGCTCGCCACATTCATTTTGCAAACTCCATGGCACGGACCCAAGTGAGCAACTTTTTAAACAAAGGGCTACTGTCTTGCATCATTTCCCCTCTCCACCACTGCTCCGGAAAGCACTTCTTATCACCATTTATTGCCGGTCTGTATCAGAGGCCTGGTCTATGCTAACACCCAGCCTGAATGGATTTTCAGTGCTCCAAATGCAGGGCTGTCTTACAAAAACTCCTTTATTTTTGCCCCATAAATTTGCCATGTTTTATAGGAAAGAATCTTCCCTGTCAACATTCGTGCCGAAATACCCAATCTCCCAAAGCTGGACGATGCTTTTGTCCTTGGACAACAGGAAGCAACAAGCAAAATGAGAATGCATAAATGCATCAGTTTAGAAACAATGTTTTGGTTTTACAGTTTGCAGATTTTCATGTTTCCAGTACTAACACTGCAAGCATACACACACACACACACACACACACAGTGCTTGCTTATCATCTGCGGGCTGTGTGAAAAACAGCCCTTCCACTGAGTGCAGCAGCCCCCCGAGGCGCCAGAGGGGACGGAGCCAACCAAATTTGGCTTTCGATATCAGAAGTGCAACACGCCCACTTGGCCTCGGCAGTGGTGCATTCCTAGGGAGCTCATTGTCAAAAGCCAAACACTTCCTCTAGTGTACAGACCGACACGACGGCGGAGACATTTTATACATGCATGGCGCTCAGACCGAAGACAGCTGCAACCCGCTTAACAAGTCCTCACATCGTTGCTTTTTTACTTCATTGCAGTTTTTAGGACAGCAAAATAAGTATAGAAATAAAACAGTTTTAAAAGAATTTTCAGAGATCTGTTAACTTACTTTAAATATGATAATGATTTAATACAAATTATAATATACAGTAGTCTCAAAAAGTATTTGGACACTTGTATTAGCAACTTGCAGTATTTAATAATCTGAATCTTTATGAAGTTAAACAAAATATTTTATTAAAGGTGCATGCTTGTGCTTTATTTCTTTTAAGATTAGCCTGATAGTTTGCTATATTTTGTTATCTTAATGTGGCTTTTAAGTGTCCCAATAGTAAACTAAACTAAACTAAACTAAACTAAACTAAACTAAACTAAAAACAGGTAAAGTTGCAACACACACAAAAATGAACAGGAAATCCATTGAGTACTAATGGGCTGAACTTGAATTTCTGACCTGAAAATCTGAAAATTTATTTTTGAAAGAATTCGCTCTTATTGGTCAGAAACGTCACCCCTCTCTCCCCTCATACACTGCATGCCATGTACAGCCTGCTGAAATATGTTTTTTTATATCTTGAAATATGGAATTTTATATCTCACTCAAAAGGTTTAAAAACATTAATATTTAGAACATTTGAAATATCTGTACTACACTCTTAAAAATAAAGGTGCTTCAAAAGATTCTTCAAGTGATGACATAGAAGAACCATTTTTGGTTCCACAAATTAGCATTCAGTCAAAGGTTCTTTAAAGAACCATCTCTTCCTTACCTTTTTATAATCTGAATAACCTTCTTTCACCACAAAGAACCTTTTGTGAAACAGATAGGTTCTTCAGATGTTAAAGGTTCTTTATGGAACCATTTAGACAAAAAAGGTTCTTCTATGGCATCGTGAAGCACCTTTATTTTTAAGAGTGTATATACACTGCCCTCCAAAAGTTTGGAAACACCCCTGGCAATGAGTGGTTTTGGACAATATCAGCATAAATACATAAGTACACTTCCTAGCTGTGCAAGGCTTTTTTGGATGGCTTTCTTATAGTGTCTTGTAGTGTTTTTCAATCCTGGTCCTGGAAACCCACAGCACTGCACATTTGGTTGTTCATCAATGGCACTTGGGGATGGAGAAAAATGACAAATGGTACAAGAAACATTCTAGTAAGGCAAGAATTCAAGAATTACTCTTTTGTGACCTTTATTGTAATTGAAAGAGCATGGAAAACAGTCTTCAAATGTCTTTTTTTTTGCGTTCCACAGAAGAAAGTCATAGGTTTCAAACCCAAGAATGACGTGAGAGTGAATTTTCATTTGCAAGTTCCTTGAGCTCCGCCTCTTTATAATAGAGTGAATATGCTCTTTACTGGATGTTGTCACGGGACGTCACAAAATAAGGTGGTCAGACATGAGAAACCATCCAACATCTGGCCTAAAAAGCACCAAGTCAGTGCAACAGGAAGTAAGCCCTTATGTAATATGTATGACCTCACAGGAAGGCGACTGAACAAAGGTTTTGTAAGTTTTTCTTTTTTTGGATGCACTAAACACACATATAAAGGTCCACTGTGTCTCTTCCATGGGGTTACAAAGATGCTTTGTTGTCCTACTCTGGAGAGGAGGAGGAGGGGGAAAGGGACAAGCATATGTATCTATTGTCTCCTCCGGCTCATGCTGCGTGGGCGACCTGTGGGCATTAGGCCAATCTGATTAAAAGTAAAAAGCTACTCAAACCCATACCCGGTGGGGGTTACTGGTGGCCTGTTTTGTCCCTGTCTCTCCTGTGCTATAGGAACTGAAGTCCTGGCAATGATAAGAAAGATGAACTTTGACTTTCAGCAAACTGAGTTATGGATTACCACACTTAAGCAAACAACGGCTGCGATCGGTTTTACAAACATCCTCTGAGCCACACATTGGCTTCCTGATGCATGATACAACAAATGTCACGAGATATGACGAGCTAAAAATACACACGCTGCTAAATTTGAACATTCATTATTTTTCTCTTCAAGCCATTAAGAATCCTATAATGGACATCTTGTAAAATGAGGTTGGATTGGGAAAAAAAAAAATTGGTTAAACCCATTTTATATAATTTGCTTTTTTATTCTGTGGTCCATTTTATTTTGCACAGAAACAGTCATAAGTTTGACCATTTTACACCCTCTCTGTGAGCTTTAGTCTTCTGATTGGGCATTTACATTTATCCATTTAGTATCCAAAGTGTTCAAAGAGGAACTACAGAAATTTGTCAAAGAATTATTATAATAATATAATATAATAAAAATAGACAGCTGGAATAACAGAAGATCTCACTCACATCAAGTAGTGTGCCAGCTTTGTTATTTAAATGTCATTTAAATTTGCCTTTCATTTGAAGGGATAGTAGTCACAATAACAGAGTGGATAATAACTTGAGATACACTAAAAACCTTTGTTAAAATGATTAAATTAAATTTAAGACTTGAAAAAAATCCACACTGTAAAAAATTACCGTGATTTTAACGGTAAGAATAAAATGTGAAAATGTTACACTAAAAACCTGTTAAATGGTTAACGTTAAGTTCCTGTAAAATTTAGAGGGAATAACCCTAAACTGACATTCCCAGAATTCCCTGCGTTGCATTTTAAATTTTGTTGCATATTTCAGTTTAATGAGTGTTTAGTGCTTGTGTGAATGACACTGTGCACTTTCTATATATGTTATTATTTAAAAGCTGCTTGTGATTGGCTTTGATTCATCATGTGACATTCTTATAATCATCTGCATTTGGTGGTTATCAGTGTTTTTCAAAGGTACAAATCAGATTTCAATACTTTAATAGGTTGGTATATTAACATTATATCAGATAATGAAATTATGAAAGTATTTAACTGTAAATTTAAGTTAAAACCGTAAAACCTAAAATGTTGTTACCGTATTTTTTTACGGTAGAATTTTGGCGACCACAGCTGCCGTTTTTTACCGTAAAGTTTACGGATTGTTTTTTACAGTGATACATTAGAAAGACGTATTACTATTATACCCAACAATGTACTAATGAATGAATAAATGAATGAATGAATAAATAAATAAAATCATAGTAAGTGCTTTATTTATCAAAAATCTGAAGTGCAAGCATAGCAACACAAGAACATTCTGATGTTTAAAATGCTTCCATTTTTATTTTATTTGATTTGATTTATTTTATTCTATTTGAATTTTTAAAATAAACTTCAATATGCTTGAAGTTTAAATGGTGCTATGTAGGACTAAGACAACTTTAAAAAATTAAGGCAGTAAGATCATGATCTTTATTGGGGACACAAACGTCACAGAATACCAGCAATGACCCAAATACATTAAAAAGCAGTTCTTACATACAATGAATACACCTCTTGTATAATGAGACCATGTCAGAAATATGCAGGAAAAAACAGGAATATCATAGAAAGGAAGACCTAAAGACCCTTATGACTGTGTGTCAAGATCAGTTAGTCTCTTAAAATTAGATCATTTGACCTTTTTATATGGCATGGCAAAGTAATTCAGGTCATAAAATATTATATGGTACATGAGTAAGTCATGATATACTGTGTGTAATTTTTTAATAACATTTTTGAAACCAACAAAAGAAATTACAGAAGATTTTTGTGTTTTCCTTTGCATTATCTTGGACAGTCCTATTAATAATTTGACTAATGGAACAGCATTTCGCTCTTGCACTGTTAGTTTTTCTGCTGTTTAATAATAATCTTACTCTTCCTTATTCTTCAATGTAAGTTGTTGAAGTTTGGAATGACATTTTGCAGCTTAGTTTCAACCAATGCTCATTTTGTACTGCAAAGAAAGTTCTGCGATTTAAAGTGTTTTCATAGTATATTCATTTCAGTAGATCCATGAAAATATGTTTCCTCATTTTATGACCCCTTGAAGACTCTAAGACTTTCTGAACAACTGTGGGAAAACACAGAGTATAGATGAGGTTTTTAACATCCAGGAACTACAGATTTTTGCAATGTCACACCACACTTCCACATTCCCATTTCAACTCGGCTCTGAATGTTGAGAATTCCTCTGTGCTCTGAGCCGTAATGATGGAGTAAGCTTTTTCCACAGTGACGTTCAAAGGAATGCCGCAACAGGAACCAAATTTAAGTGGTGACCACAGCTTGAAATATATCTCCTCTGCATGTCATTGTGGTATGGAATATGCTTGTGTAACAATTACTCTTTTGGTTAGAGATGCTGAAGTTAATTAGATCGTTTTATGTCAAACTGATGCATATATACACGTTAGACCAAGAAATGTTGGGGTAAGTCTCAAAGGAGTAATAATTATGAAGTGTAAAACAATAGAGTCACGTTTAAATTGTACCCTACGCAACCCAAGCACCACAAGAGTCTGTTGAAAGTTAAAAACTGAGCAGAAACACATCGAGCCCATCAAGGTTGGAGATGCCTCAAGGGAACACTGTGAGGTCTGTAACCCAAGAATGCAGAGCAGTCAGGTGTGTGTGAAGTGTTGGCTTCTTGTTAAGGATGTGGTGGGTTGTAGTACTCATTTTTGAAATCCATTCCTCGGAAACAGTCTGGCTATCCATCGCAACATACTGGGTCAAAAATGTGAATATCTTGCTTGTAATCCTTTACTTTCTCTACTTGTAGGTCTTCCACATCCACATGCTTCCCCATTGACAAACATTTCTAAAAACAAAATTTCTTTAGGATGAAATTATAAGATTTTTAACTGAGAAGGCTGAACACAGGAACCCCCCGGGGCAGCTGGAAGCACCTGCTAAGCGACGGGTGCTTCCGGACAAAGACACCTCAGTCCAGCACTACAACAGTGGCAAGACCCTTTCCTCCAGTCCGTCCAGCCCCATGGTTTGCCCTCCTGCAGTAGACTTTGCCAGCCATCTAATGTTTAACTGTTCAACCAAAATAGTGGTGGTGCTCGGCTGGGGATCCTAAAGCCTCTCTCATAACCAGGCCTCTTCTCTATCGACAGTGGAACGACAAAGTGACTACATAACCAACCCACAAACAAACAAGATGTATTATGGTCTTAAGGATGATTAATACTTGTGTGTCGGACCTACGCCGTAGGCTATGCGTTGCTTTTCATTTATGCTTCTGCGTCGTTGTCCGCGTCGACATGCAATTACACACGTAAACCAATAGTCTGCAGTGTCCATGGGCATGTTGCTGGTGTAAACCACAGTGTCAGGCAAAAGCCGAAGGAGAAGCAGCTTATCAGAGAAGCATCAGCCGTGACAGCGGCAAATAAATAATAAAGAACAGATAGTTTATTTAAAACTACAAAAAATGAGACAACAACGGAATAGGAAAACATGGCATTCTTTCAATCTCCACAAGGACTTGGACTTGACACAAAACTCGTAGTAGACCAATCACAGCGTTTGCGGCCCATGTAGAATTGACGCGCTGTGATATTTTTGGAGAGGTGCACATCAAGCTACGGCATAGGTTCGACGCAGAAGTATAAATCAGCCTTTACACTACACAGGCTCATCGGAAAAACATATCTCTACCTACATTTCTGCAAAACTAAAAAAAATTGAAATGAACAATAGAGGCAATAAAAGTTATTCCTTTTCACACAAATTACGATTTACAGGGCCAGAGATTCAATTAAGAAAGCTTCATTTTCACACAATTCCTTGCAGAATATTGTTATGACCTGAAAACAATTTTAACATGCCACGACATTTGAAAACTGATACTTTTGAACATTAGCGTGACATGAACGGCTTCATAGGCTTTTTAACGTAGAATCCGCCACAATACGTACCTGTACCAACACTCTTAAAAATAAAGGTGCTTAAAAGGTTCTTCACAGCGATGCCATAGAAGAACCATTTTCCACAAAGAAGCATTCAGTCAAAGGTTCTTTAAAGAACCATCTATTTCTTACCCTTTTATAATCTGAAGAACCTTCTTTCCCCACAAAGAACCTTTTGTGAAACAGAAAGGTTCTTCAGATGTTAAAGGTTCTTTATGGAACCATTTAGACAAAAAAGGTTCTTCTATGGCATCGTGAAGCACCTTTATTAAGCAACTTTTTTAAGTGTGAATGTAATAAAAACGTGGCTATGGCGCATGTTTTAGCACCAATCACTGGACATTTCACTTTGAAACTACCACAAAATTTGCAGTAAGGTACATAAACGTCACCACAAGCACGTATTTTCAATGAGCCTAGGTTGGTCTTACCTCTATTCTCCTTTCTTTATAACCTGGGGCATCACTACGCCCTTTTTACTGGGGCACAGCTGTATTTCACTGGGTCTCATGTCCCAGTTAAAGGGTGCAGCGACATCCCAGGTGGTAAACAAAAGAAACACTGTTGATCTAATTGGCAAAAAGGTTTGATTTATTCAGTTTGATTCTTTCGGACAGTTCACTCACTGTTCTATGCATTGAATATTGAGATATGGACGTTGCACTCAAATATGAAAGCTGATGAGGTGGGGTTAAAGCAGACTAAATGACTGGAGACGTCCTGCATGTGTCACCAAAGAGATATCTGTCATTTTCTCCATAACCTTGAACAATGACCTCTCTATATTTCAGAAATTAAGTTGAAATTCACAAATCATTATGGCCAAGAAGGCTAAAGTGTCTTAACAAAGCCATTTTTTAGAGCCATCCATCCCTAATAACTCATGTCCACCCACACCAAAGTCCATCAGTTTTAAGAAATATACCATTTTCAGAAACTCCCCTGTCCATCCATCTATCATCTGCTTCTTTCACTGCAAACACAGTCCACTTTCCTAACATCTCAAAAAACAGCCAGAATGATGTCCCCACGGTCATCTTTACTTTTCCAAACTCATGTACAAAGTCCTTCCACAAACTTCAGGGCACAGGAGATCTGGTGGAGAAGCGTGTGTGTGAGCCTCCCACCCCAGTGCATTAGTGAATCTACATTAATCTTGGCTGACACGGGCCAGGAAGGGCCTCTGAGAGAGCCGGGACTGAGCGCACTCGCACCGCCTGCTCAAATATTTATCCAGGATGTTTTTTTCACCAGGGAAAAAGAGGCATGTCGCAGGTTAACTAGATCAAGATGAAAAAAGTCATTCAGTGGGATGCAGATGCTCACGGGACACACAGGGAAGTGCGCTCATCTCAGTGCAGAAGTGGACAGGTGGGCAAACCCGGAACTGGGTGTGGATTCTCACCCAAGTGCACTCAAATACAACATTAGTATTAGCGTAAACTGTCAGAATGGGCCATTTTCTTCTCACCGATACACATAATGTGCATTGCATTGTTTTTGTGTAATAAACCTGAATTAAAATATGACGCCGTCTGTCAGCACATGCCAGACGAAGTGTTCCCTAAAATAGCTATTTCCAGGAGAGCGGTGTTAAGCACTGTAATCATTCACCTGACTAAATGCACCAAGGGTGGATGAAAGCACAAGGATGTGGGCATCAAGTGGAAATACCAGATGATTGGCCCAAATTAGTGGGAGTGCATTAAGCGTGATTGCTAATTGTGCAGTGATTGTTGGAACTGTTTGATCCTGGAGGCCGACTGCATGCCTGGTGGGCTTTCCCTGTCAATGCCTGAAAGTGGTACAAAACAGCATGTGAATACACAAAACTTTGTGCAATTAGAACTTCCCTCACTTATGCTTCTTTTGGATCTACAAGAAGCATAATTAGAATGCATGTGCATGCAAATATGCATGCATATCATGTCAAAATGTTAAGATGACAAGAGGCAGTTTGTGTATCTGTGCTCAAAGTATCTACCGCTCTTTGAGCACATCGCTGCATAAAAAACCGAGAGCGTCTGGATGGCAGTCAATTGGGAGAGTTTTTAAATAAAGTTTGACATGACAAAGCTTGCAGATAATATGCACCTGCGAGGTTGAGTAAACTTTGCATTTGGCACTCTGACTGTTGCAGCTGACAAATCTAATCATTTCCATCTCTGCCGCTCTCCGAGGTTGCTCTTCTGAGACATAGTTGAATGCTTCATGAAACTAACTTGGTCTAAGATGTTTCTCCGAAACTTTCTTAGATTAAATAAAAACAGACAGAAATGGATCAATTGTTGACATTCAGTAAGAGGAATGAAATGAATGTAAATAGCACAGCTAAGGTAATTTGGTCTAAGTTCATATTGAAATTTCAGAATTCTGATTGCAGACTTTGGGAAACTTTGAATTTGAGACATTTTTTCTGAGATCTGAACCTCATTTGTGAGATTAGTGGGGTCTTTGGAAAAATGTTATATTAAAACAAAAAGTATGCTACTTTTCTTTCATAAAAAAAGCTCTTTTTGTCTACAAGTTTTTTTTGTTTGTTTTTTACATTGTACTTATATTTAAAAAAAACAAAAGCGTAACATCTGTAATTAATTTCTGTGATCACATCTATAATTACACTGTTGACCCGACCCCTTAACCTACCCTTAAACCTAACCTTTATTTAATTAAATGTAATTTTATAAAAATTCAATAAAATTAAATTTTCTTTTTATTATTTGTTTGATTGATTGATGCAAATACACCAGTTATCCATTTTTTTTTTTTTTTTTTTTTTCAGGATTAAAATCCTAAAATTGACCAATTTATTTCCACGGGTTACATTTGTAAATGCAAATTTCATCTGAGGAGTCTAAAATGAGTTGAAACTGATGTTTTAGCGCACACAATTGCAAACGATAATTAAAAGTGCATGCTCTTGATTGCATGTGGCAATTTGTACATGCCTGTGTCAAAGCTAGGTTATGCAAACATGTAAAACCTGTCATAACACACATGTGGTACATATAATGTTGGAACAGTCCATAATAAATGTATTAATAATTTTGTTCTGGTTTAAATCTTACTCACAGGAAATGTATACATGCAAGTTGTCACATTTGCGACTAGTATAACAGATTTCAGGGTTTCAGAGTATTACTATATTAAGTAAAACAGTAAAAAAAAGCATTTATTCTTGATTTTGTATTTCTTTTTTCCACACAACTGCTAAAATATTGTCTAAAATATTTTTTTTCCTATGGAGTGTGTCAGGCAAAAATTGGTTATTAAATTACTACAGAATCTGTTTAGGCTCTAATTAGCTTTAAAACGTCTTAGGACAGGGAAACAAACGTCTCTCATACACTCAAGATTTTAAGAAAACACACTTAACTCCAGACTTCTTTACAAATCAAAAAGGGTGTAAAGACAGCACCAAACGGTCCCTTTGCCCTCCACAGGGACTTAATATTTCCAGTTTACTCTTGGGGATTTATTTGCATAAAATCTGCTCACATTTGTTCTCTTTATTGCCACAAGTGGGAAAGAAATGACTTGCCTTCCAGGTGTTTCATTTATTGCAGTGAATGAGGTCTTTCGTGGTTTTGTTTTACAGAGAGGAGTAAGATTCGGCTTTCAACAGGAGAACATGGTCATAATTCAATTATGACTCCACAAAGCAGTGAGCGCTGGAGTACGAAGATAGAGAATAATTATTAGGTTAAAGTGTAGCTAGTGCTGAAGCCAGATGAGGACATTTATAGGGTATATTATTTTCTATTGGACAAGGATTCTGGATTTAGGCCAGTGAACTAAACCTGCTTTTTATTACAAAATAACTTGGATTTGCTTTTAAATTTAACGGTACAACTTTTAAATTAAGTCAAATGGCCTGTGAACCATGTTTGAAGCCAAATGTAACATTTTAGTGGTTTTATAAGCTATGCTGTGCAATTGTTTTCTTTCCTGTCTATCTCTACTTTATACAACATCAAGATTTCTGTGTAAACTATATGAATGCATATAACCTTAGCATTGCAAAAACTTTATTCATATCTGGGTCTGACAACGCAGCCAGTGAATATGTGCAGAATACAGGGGGAGGAGATGTATTTACCGGACAGCTCAAACATTCCACTCCATGTTTTTGTCATCCCGATGCCACATGAAGGCATGCAGCATTCCTTTTCATAGAAAAAGTTACGTAGCTGGTCAAGCAGTGTTTCTAAGAAAGAGAGGGAAGAAATGTGGAGGGGAAGTAGTTGAACGTTTAAAGAACGTGATTGTGTTTATTTGTGGGCTGTGTGTGGGATGCAGGAAGCCCCAGGGGCCCGGCCTCTCTCTGTTTGTTATAGAGTGAAGAGGAAACTGTTGGCGGTCTCTGTCCTCTAAAACCGGGATGTAGCCGTTGTGGAGCCGTCCTGTGGCATGTTGGTCGTTGTTGTTGTTTTTTTCAAGGAAAGATAACAGCTGTAACAACTTGCCATGTGCAGTTAGAAGTGCTTTTGCAAAGGTGACATATACATTTTCAATGCTGTGACTAGCAACAAATGAGTTTTCAGTTTCAATTTGGTGGTCAAACAATCGTTTGAATTTATATTTTTCAGGAAAATCAGCAACAAGTAACACGAGTTACATAATCAGATTACTTTTTTCGAGTAACTAGTAAAGTAACGCATTACTTTTAAATTTACAACAAAATATCTGAAATAATTTTTTCAAAAAAGATGGTGGTGATGGCGCAGTGGATAAGACACATGCCTTTGGTGTGAGAGACCCGGGTTCGAATCCACTGTGAGACACCAATGTGTCCCTGAGCAAGACACTTAACCCCTAGTTGCTCCAGAGGCGTGCGACCTCTGACATATATAGCAATTGTAAGTCGCTTTGGATAAAAGCGTCAGCTAAATGAAAAAACTTTGTAAAAAAATTACTTTGTTTTCCCATTTATTGACTGTCACTTCTCCTCTCCCTGTGTTGAGAGAAATTGGGAGTGAGGTGCAGAGGAACTTCCTTCAGCTTGAGGCTTATTCATTTCACTTTTGGTATGAAAGGACCCTTATAGTTGCCAAAAGTTTAAAAAAACAAATAAGCAAGCTCAGTTCAGGTGACATAAAGTAATGCAAAAGTAACATAATGCATTACTTTACATAAAAAATAACTCAGTAACGCAATTAGTTACTTTTTTATGGAGTAATGCAATATTGCAATGCATTACTTTTAAAAGTAACTTTCCCCAATACTGTTCATGATTGTCTCTGCATATTAAGGTGGGAGAGAATAGCATTTTAAGTTCGAACAATTGAGACAGTTCACCTTTAAATGTGGGGTCATTATTAATCTTCTGCAATACAACATATTAGACAAACCAAATCTCCAAATCAGATCATCTCAGGCCTCTTTTCCTAGATGCAGTTCAGAGTGTAAGCAAAATACGAATGCATCTCTCTGCTCTCATTTGCCTTGAGGTTTCCCCTCCATTTCCTTTTCGGTAATTTGACATTTTCACCACATCCACTTGGGTTTCTCGCTGGTGTCTTGGCTCAGAGCAGCCACGGCTTTTTCTGGAACTTTCTACCCCCTGCTAGGTCTCTCTTGTGTGGTTTTCCTCCAAAGCACATGGCTTGCGTCCCAGAGGGGGATGGAACAGCTTGTGGATCGGGGCAAACATGGTCAGGCCAGCTAAGACCTCTCTCGCAAGGACATAAACAGCAAACAAGAGCCCGAGGGACTTTTTTATTGAGCAATTTGTTCTATTTTCATATCTTTTCCAAGATCTTCGATTGTGGAATGGAGGGAAAAGGAACAAAAAAAAATGGAAAGACATGTGGCCAAACAGGTCATCCGTCCTTCTTGACACTCTATCCTTCCACTGCGAGTCAAGTACAGGCCAGAACTTTTCCTCTGGCAATCGCTGTGCTTTCAGAGCCAACATGAGAAAAATATGACCGTAAAACACAAGTTTGTTAATGAATAATTTCCGCAGTCAAATGCTGTCCCTGTAGATTGTTTTACTTTACATACCGCAAAAGGCTGTCCACAGATCCGGGGTTGGGTTCATGATCCAGCAACACAAAAAACCTGAAGTGGAGTTCAGCTGTGAGATTCAGAAATAGAAGAGGCATAACGCGTGGTTTTGCATCAGGGCTAAAATTTACTCTATTTTTGGTTAAACGAATATTGTACACAAACCCACACAAAACCTAGGCCTCCTTCAGAAAACATTTTTGCATGCAATATAGTGTTAGAATTGCTCATGTAAAAAAGTAAATGCTGTTAATCTGTAACTATTGTTACTATAGTTCATAGGGGATTATCAAGAATAAATATACTACTTTTCATACTTCTAAGATATAATTTTATTCCATGGAATAAAAAATATTATGTTTAGTACAATGTTCATGCTGCTCTTTTCCATACAACAAAAGTATTCTGTGATTGAAATAAGGGCTTGTGAATGTACACAAACTTGATTGCGCAATAAACCATTTGGGAAAACTTGCCTAACCCTAAATTTAATGCGCTTAAAGACAGTTTGTGATTATTTAGTAATTGCGTTGATGAAGACTGTGCCAAGACTTTGCTGCACTAATTTCATTAAACGGTGACGGCAGCATTCATCTGGAGTCTGGAGAGTTTTATTGGTACCACAAGGGAAGTCCCAAACATTCGCAATCTTGCTTTAGGTAACAGAGTTTACTGCCTTTTAAAACATCTATTTTCATCCTGGCCCAAACACCTCTGCCCTTCCCTGCCGCCTCACTACCGGGGCTGGAAGGAGCTCATTTAGCAGACAGCAGGACAGCTAACACTCATAGAGTCCCAATAATGCCTCCACACTGGGCCATGGGCGACGGAGGAGGAGCAGACAGCGTCACTTAGCACTTTATGGATCATACTTCCTTCACACTAATGCTCAGATTTACTGGCCCCGGCTGAGCAGTGCATGAATTCAGGGAGCGCCAGTCTCCGGTGGCGGCTGCCCTCGACGACTCGCCGTCTCTTTATCATACCCCAGCACAAGGAGGTATTATAAAAAACACAGGGGTGACCCCTGCTCCCAGGAAAGAGGAGGTAAAATTAACACAGGGAAATGATTAACTCAATCCAGGTCCAGGCAGGCTAGTTTACGGTCACCCAGTAAAAGACAGCGGGATGTCTGGTTCTAAAAAGTGTATTGGGTAATGTTGCACTTATCTGCTGTTTTTCAAGGGTCAGTATTCATTGCAAAATTGGATTAGCTAGACAGCAAAACATGTCAAATAAACGAATTAATCACCACAATAAATCATGATATCAATAAAGCTGTCAATGGATCAAAATATTTAATAGCAAGTAATTAATTCCGTATTTTTAATGAAAACTAAATTCTCCTTTGTGTAATTCTTCAGTTTGGAATTAGAAAAAAATTCAACAATGTTCTTTATTTTTCTCGCATAAACAAGGTTCTGTATTTCATTACAACACATTGAACAAGGAAATTTATATAAATTCCTGCAATAATTCAATAATAAACAAACTTTCCCCACACTTTATGGACTTAATATTGCATGTGTAAAAATGGCACTGGTCTGCACATGATGGTGCTTTGCTAGGTTATATTTTGCTTGAGCTTCTGCAGCAATTATCCGGTGTAAAAATCTTTGCCAAATAAATGTGTGGATGATCCACTGTGGTGACGCCTAGTGGGAGCAGCCAAAAGTAAGAGAGAGAGAGCTTCAACAACAGTTTCACTACACAAAGAATGCAAATGACTTTACTTTTATTAAATGTTCCATCTGGGTTTGATTTATGAATAAATTAGCCATTAAAAGGGTCTTTTGGTGCATCACTAGAGACTCTGTGTAGCCTATAGACATTTTGAGATGCAGCTCTTGTCGGTTTCAAAAGGTCTGTTCTGTTATCATGTCAAATTAGATAAATACATTGACATCATTAGGAGAATAAAAACCTTTAACTCCTATTTAATTAATCACATACATTAATGTTAACAGCCCTAGTTTATTAAATTAAACACTCACACAATGAAGAAAAGCAAATAATCTGTGAGATTCTGATTTACTATAACATGAGGTCACAAGATTTGTGAATAGCAGTGAAGCGATGCAACTGGCGCTGATAGCACACATGGTAATGACAGATATAGACAGATTACCATCATAGTTCATAGACGATACTTTTTAAACATTCACAAAGTAATAAATTATTCCTCTGATTTTGTTTTGTGGTATGTTGATCAGTGATCAATTTAAAGGGATAATTCGCCCAAAAATAAAAATTATCCCATGATCTACTCACCCTCAAGACATCCTAAGTGTTTGTTTTACTTCTGTTAGATCTTACTGCAGCATTTGATACAGTTGATCATAATATTCTTATTGATTATTTTAGGGACTAGGTTGGCATTCAGGGTTTAGCCCTGAAACAGTTTTCTTCTTATTTGAAAGATAGGACTTTTTCAGTCAGTTTAGGGAATTATTCTTCTACTGTTGCTCCTCTTGTGTGTGGGGTTCCTCAGGGTTCTATTTTGGGACCAATTTTATTTTCCCTTTATATATGCTCCCTCTAGGTTCTATTTTTGAGAAATTTGGGATTCACTATCATTTGTAAGCAGATGATTCTCAAAATTATTTACCACTGAAACATGGGCATAAATGTGCCATTCAGTCTCTATTTGAATGTTTGACTGAGGTTAAGTGCTGGTTGGCAAATAACTTCCAGTTGAATGAAAAAAAAAATAATCTAGCGTGAGAAACTTGAGTTTCATCAACCTTGGTGTCATTTTTGACTCTGACCTTAAATTTGACCTGCAGATTAATGCTGTTAAGAATAGTTTTTTCCCCCCATATTAGATCAATATCTAAATTTAAGTCTATCCTCTCTTTTGAAGATATGGAGGAGGTTGTGTTACAGAAGCAGACTGTACACTCGGGATATAAAAAGGTAAGGTTTATTTGACAGATGAGCAATGGCAGGAGAATGTAGCGGTGAGCATCTGATGCAGAGATGTTGAATGATGAGATGAGAATATCACTGAACCGTGGTGTTTTCTAACAGGAGCTCGTGGATGAACGGGAACCACACACCTCGCTTGTTCAGAACTCAGCTGCCAGACTTTTAACAGGTATTAAGAAGAGAGAGCATGTTACTCCTGCATTAATCAAATTCCATTGGTTACCCATATGATACAGAATACATTACAAAGTGCTGTTGTATGTTCTTAAGACTCTGCATGGCCTAGCATCTGAGTATTTAAATGCCTTCTGAAGAGAATCAATGCATGGTTCTGCTGTCTAACACGTGTTCACGAGTGGCGTCCAGCAGATGACGTATGGCGTAGGCAAAGTGTAAGCTCCTGTGAGAATATACTAATCTAAGGAGAACAAGTTTTGTTTACAGCAAAGGAAAACCAGTCTCCTCTTGGCTTATATCAAAATCTTCTCCTTGTTTTGTACCTAGAATTCGTGACTGGTGTTTTTTTTTTTTTTTGCTCTCTCCTCTACATTCGCCAGAGCTTACGCTATGCCTACATCATCCGCTGGAACACCACTTTCTCTTGAATGTGCGTACAAACGTTAGCGGAATCTACACTGTAAAACATAAGTGTAATTTTAACTGTAAAATTTAGTAAAAGCACCACAGAAAAATTTTTTTTTTCATAAATTAACAGTAAGTCCTCCTACTATATACAGGGAAGAACTGTAAAAGATCTAACCAGACATTTCATGTAATTTTACAGTAAAATGCTGTTAATTGTACAGTTTTTAGAAGTAAAAAAATAAAAATCAATGTATAATTTACAGTCAAAAACTGTAAATTGAAATTCCCAGAATGCCCTGCCACATTTGAAAGTATTTTGTTTAAATAATCATGTTTTTTAATAGTTTTTGTTATCAGTTATGTACATTTGGACTTTATTACATCTTCTGTTGTTTAATGAAAGTTTATTGCATTATTTAAGTATCATGAGTGTTACCATGATGGTGTTTTGTGTTTGCATGAATGACTCTGTGCACTTTCTATATATTAGTATATACTTCTGCTTGTGCTGAAGCTACTTGTGATGAGCTTTGACACTTCATGTGGCTTTCTCTTTTACCACCTGCATTATTATGGTGGTTGTCAGTATGTTAAAATCACAAAACAGGCTTTAATAGCAGTGTGTGTTGTTGAATTTACTGGTATACATCCAAATTTCCTTGTTCGCAAATTACAGTTTTGTACTGTAAATTGTACAGTTTGTTCTGCATATGTGTTTTTTACAAAATTATTCTGGTAACCACAGCTGCAAAAATTATTTTGTAAAAACTACTGAATTTTTTTTACAGTGTAGAGTTTTATAATGTTTTAAATATGGATATTTTCTTACACAAATGCATTGCTTTGCTTCACCCCCTAGAGCACTTTTTATGATGGATGGATGCATTTTTTTGGACTTCAAAATCTCGACCCCCATTCACTGCCATTATAAAGCTTGGAAGAGCAAGGGCATTTTTAACAAAACTCCAATTGTATTCATCTGAAAGAAGAAAGTCATATACATATAGGATGGCTTAATCATGGGGTAATGTTCATTTTGGGGTGAACTATCCCTTTAGGGCAGTTGCTTTAGTTATAGATTTTGGTTTTGATTTAAGTGACTGAGGCATTTGATGAGATGCAAATAAAAAAAAATTAAGTACTTTTTAAATATTTTGAGCACCCACATGTTAAAAAAACCAGCAATCTCTGTTTTTAGGGTTAAGAAAGTAGTGATATTTTCCAAAGCCCCCTCCTGACCCAGCTTGAGTACCTGCTGGTTTATTCCACTGTGGTGAATCTCTCGGAATGAACATGAAGATAAAATGACGTCAGGCAGCGGCTTCGACTCTCAGACAGAATTCCTCACTGATGTGCTGTGCCAGGCTTAGAGAGTAACATTCTTCCTGCAGAATAAATAACGTGTTAGCTGACGAGCGGCGGAAGACAAACGAATGCTTCTCGCAGAAGATGAGGTCAATGTGACGCGCACCACTCCCCTAGAGCTTGGTTCCTAGAGCCACGTAGATAAATTATCGTTTGTTTTTGCTAACTTGACAGCAGGAAAGAGTTGGGATTAACAAGTGCAGGGCTCGAAAGCAGCAAGCCTCATAATGTTTGTGCAACCAGGCAAATGCTATGACAAACACACACACACACCACTCCCCGAAATGTGAACACGCTGTTGTAGATGTATGGACAACAGTTTATGTTATAGCCCATTTAGCTGTAGCCCAATTGCCTGACCTGAATATTTTCGCTGACAAAGTACAACATGTTTGGAATTTCAGTGAGCTCATGTGTCTTTTTACAGGATTTAATACCTAGTGGCTTTCACAAGCATTTTCTCAAGTTGCATTCTGTCATTTAAATAAATATACAACTAAATAAAAAAAGTCTAATATTTGCATAAATCACCATGTTTTGTGGTAAATCACCACCTTTTGAGGGACTTGCCAATTTTCTATATTGCTCAGGTGTAATTTCGGGCCCGTGACTCCAGGCAGATGTGGTCCAGTGGTTTAGTTTTGTTTGATGATGCTTGAGTACTGCGGTATAAAAATATTCTGCAGATTCTCAGTTGGATTAAGATCTGAGCTTTGACTGGATCAGTGTAGGACACTCAACTTGTTGTTCTTGAACCACTCCAGTGTGTTTGAGATTGTTTTGCTGAAAGATAAACCGTCTCCCGAGCAGTTCCAATCTTGCAGCTGTTCCATTCTTCCTTCTGTTTTAACACAATGCTCAGTTTCGGCTGATGAAAAGCAGTCCTACAGCATGACGCTTACATGAACTCACTGTAGCTGTTGTTTACTGAGAAGTGAACATTGTTGGATGTTGCATCGACCTTTGTAAATATATATCTTGGTCACATTTGGCCACAAAATCTTTGTCTACATTGCAACTGGGTCAATATTACAATCATTCTGAAAGGCAGGCATGTTTCCAAATGGTTCTTTTTAATAATAGAATAAATTGTGCCACAAACCCATACAGGTCATTATTATGAAGTACTATTGATGTGGTTGACTGGTCATGTGAACTCATTAGCACCTTCAAAGTGTTTTTTTTTTTTTTTTAATTGTGGTTTCTCTTGGGACTTTCCTTTTTGGAAGGAGTACAAAATTAAATTTTCCAGATTTTAACACTTTTTATAAATTTTTCTTTTTTTAAGGACTTTTAAGGACTGATATTTAAGGACTTAATATCAGACGTAATTTTGCTTCAAGTAAATTTCTCTTGGGACTTTCCTTTTTGAAAGGAGTACAAAATTAAATTTGACAGATTTTTTATAGATTTATTAAAGAAGTTAAAAGGTCTGGAAACAGGCGGGCACATGGTAAAGAAATTGTGGTCAATTTAAAATTTCAGTACAATAATGCAATAACTAGAACAGTAATTAAAATTAAAAAGTTTGTTTTTTTAAGACAAAGAAAGGAGTATATATATATATATATATATATATATATATATATATATATATATATATATATTTGAGTATATTGATTGAAATAAATAATAATAATAACAATGATTTTTTTAGTATTCTTGTATTATTTTCCATAACCTATATCTAAACATTCTTATATCAAGATACATTTACCTGAGAAAATGGATCATAATATTAGGCCTTGTTTTCTGAGGAAATTTTTAATTTTTTTTGCTAAAACAAGAAAAATAGCTGCCAATGCCAATGAATTAGGATTATGGGTGATATTTTTTTTTTTTCTTGTTTAAATTTTTTTTTTTACAAAATCTTGATACATTTTTCAGAAAACAAGACTTAATATCGTAAGTCATTTTGCTTCCCAAGTAAATTTATCTCGATTCAAGAATATTTTGATGTTTATACTAGAAAACAACAAAAATACCTTGTGAGAAAATCATTTTTGCAGTGTGCTTATATTGCTACTGTAAATCATTTGCCTAGTAAAATAAGATGACAGTATTTGTATCCGATAGCAGTGGAACATCTGATCAAATGTTGCAATAGCTAATAGCCTACAGCACACATGCTAACATCTTCACCAGGTGGAAGTTCTGCTATTTTATTTGCACTGAGCAGACACACTCAGCCTTGTGCTGAAATGTCCTCCCAGAGATTTATTGACCCAGAGGCCCTGTTCAGCCCTAGAGAAACCCACCAGGCAAGCCAAAGGAGGAGGAGGACACTTACAGTGCGATGAGGAGCACGAGGAACACAGCTGGTCCTGCTCATGAGCAAAGAATTTCCTAATATGTCTAATATGCAGGCTCATCCATTAGGATGAAATATTACCATGCATCACTTCACGCTGAAAGTATGAGTAACAGCTCATAATGGAGAGGCACAGCTAGAAGGTTAAAGATACATGTTAGTGAGTAGCTAAGTAGCTGCCACTGTTCAGTTGTAAACAAAGCGCAGATCTGCCTGGAAATGTCTGGACAAAATCCAGTGTATCACTAACACCTTTAACAAAAGATGCCAAAAATGTCTGGTTGGGTCAGTTTTAGTGTCTCGATGTAATGTCTTGTTCAGAGTAAAGGTGCAGTCACATTTACCATTGCTCAGGCATTCTAATAGGGATTTGTGCAATTGGAAGTTTTGTGTTTGAGTTGGTCATGCGAATTTTCAAGCTTTTTAGTTTGAAAAGAACTTCAGGGTGAGCAGTTTTACTGACAATAGTGATGAGTCAATCATGAACAAATCATTCATTTTGAATGAATCCTTTGCGTGACTCGGGAGTAACGAGTTGTATCAGAGGATGATTTGTACATATTTTTATGACAGCACATGCACAACATCCTTTCATTCATGAGCAAAATGACTCGGAAGGTGAGCTATTATATTTCCTGTACATATGACTCAACAGTACAAAATTCTGGTACAGGAAACAGAATTGATTAGTTCACCTTGTGTGTCTTCTGGTCCGAGTCGTTCATTTTTTCGTCACATTACAGCTGCATAGGCTATGTACACAATATAAATGATTAGCAATTGTTTCCTGTGCAGTTTCAGAAGGACAAACGATTCGAACCGGTGAAGGGACTTGGGAGGTGAAAATTGAGCGTAGCGTTAGTTCTGGCAGGTCACCGCATCAGCTGACTCTCAGCTGATCCCCATCTACCTATAGGAATACGACACCTATCTAAGCATCCATAAGGTCGTCAGTATTATCAAAGTCTCTTTAAGACAAGTCCTGTCACTCGGCGGCCATCTTTGATGCAGCTCCTATCTCTTTGAATGGGGAAACTTCAAATTCTCCAAAACTGTTCACTAAGCTTACGATTAAATTTAATATTTGAAATCACCAATAAATTCGGACAACAACTGTGTCATAAATGTAGTTTCTTTTGATCAAACAGCATTATAAAAAGCTTATTTCTCAGGCTAGATCAGCCAGTGCGCAGTCCTGAGCGCACGTCTCAGATGCTGACTGTTTCTATAGCAACCGGGACTTCTAACGGCAGCTGCAGTGACGCGCTTACTTTACTGATTAGCGATTGTTTCTTTCATTCAGAAGGCGGGGCTTCCTGCGATTGAGCGGCCATATTGAGCGTTGCATTTTTCCCCATTCAAAACAATACGAGTGACATGTGTTGGGTATTCTATAGTCTTTGGTATTATCAGCAGTTTTCGCATTGCTCAATAGCAAATTACCCTCCTCCATCCCCAGCTCCTCCTCTGTCAGTCAGGATCCAGCCTTCTGATTCTCTTTTGAATCAGACAAATTCAAAAATGTGTACATAAAATTACTAAACCTTTTAACAAATCTGCAATACTTTTGTTGGTTCTGTTCTGTTTACCCTGGGGGGTTATCGCTGCTCTCGCTGTTCTTGCCCAGAACAGAACCATTCCGCCAATCCAAACTATATGCTAATTGTCAATCATCTTTGACGACAGTGGTCCAGACAGAATTATCAGCCTGTACGGCTGTCACATGACAAATTAAATATAGTAGTACATGAGTAAAAGTACAGATATTACAAAATATTACTCCAGTAAAAGTATCAAGTACTCCTTTTTAATACCGTTTTACTTAAGTAAAAAATACAAAAGTTACACAAAACATTTTAAATATGGATATTTTTCTTACAAAAATGCATCGATTCGCTACAGGAGGCCTTTATTCACCCCCCGGAGCCGTGTGTTGCATGTTTTCATATGGATGGATGCGCTTTAATTCACTACTTTTGGACTGTTGAACAAAAACACCCATCCATGCCATTATACAGATTGGAAGAGCAAGGATAATTTTTTTATATAACTCTGATTGTATTCGTCTGAAAGAAGAAAGTCATATACACCTACACCTAACACGGGCGAATTTTGGGTGAACTAACGCTTTAAATAGAATCAGCTCGTCCATGAATCACATCTTGGGGCAGTTCAAAATAATGAGGAACGAAAGGTTTTTAACAAAATGTAGTGGAGAAAAAGTACGATATTATGCTTTGGAATGTAGTGAAGTAAATGTAAATGTTTCTCAAAATAAAAATACTCTGGTAAAGTGCAGATACTTGAAAAAAGTACAGTAACAAAATAAAAACACGTAGCTACTCTCCACCACTGGTTGCCAATAAAAACAAGATGCTATTTTCTTTTAAACAGAAATCAGTTTCCACACTTGTTGACGGATACATCCACATTGCTCATGTTGCCAGAAACTGGCATTTTTATAACAATAGCGACTTTTCATGTCATTTTAATGTTATAGTGTGTCATGTTTATCAAAAATAAAACTAAAATACAGACCCCACTTTATTAGTAAACTTTATGTGCTATTTAATACAGCACTTGTATGTGCAAGAATAAAGTGTTTCTGCTGCTACATGAAAATGTCTGACATGTCTGCAACAAATATCGCAGCTAATCCACTTCATCTGTTATAAAATACACAAATACACAAGCATCATTCTGGGAACCAGAAAGTGTCCAATTTCACATCTCTGTGTTGAACTCCTCCTCCGACTCCAAATTCAGCCACAGCCGAAGTCGAACATGGCTAAAGACTTCTGTTCACTTTGTCACGGCAAATTGCCTTCAGTGTGTACACCCCATAACGCATTCGAAGGAAGCCAAGATTTAGTTTACTGGGGTTCCCTGTACAAGGTGCTGATGACCAGTCAAGCAGAAAAGACCCCCCAGTTAAGCTATTAACATACTGTGACCTCTGACCTCCCACCTCTGACCTGATAAAATGGAGTCTTAATGGAGGCCAGACGCCAGTGCAGGGCGACGGTGTGGCCCATGGGAAGGACGAGTGTCTTTCGATTTCAAGCACCCACTAAAGAAGCCCAATGAAGAGGAGGAGAACAAGAGAGGAAGTTTATACAGCCGACTTTTGGAGGGCCGCAGGAGCGTAGCTATTTATAAAACTAGCAAACCTTTGCTAAAATTAATAAATACGCACAATTGAAGGCATCCTGTTATTTTGTGGCCAGGACTGAGGAAGTTATTTTGTGGTACACTGATAATTTTGGTTAGAGCACCAGGCTATAAATACTGTCAGCGCCGCTCCCTCCCAAACTCCAAATGAAAATCCTGTGTTTAGGAAAACAACTGCAGGGGGAAAAAAAGAAAAGAAAAAAAATATGGAGGTGGAATATTTTTGAAGCAGGAGATTTGAGGGAAGACTCTTGTGTTTGAGCACAGCTTACAGACTGTCCATAACCCCGTAGTCAGTGTCATAGATGATTGCAAAGGGAATTTTGCAAAACCGATACGGTCACAATGTAAATACTGTGATTGAAATGCTTTCCAACATACACTAACACGGTATTCAAAGCAGCAACAGGAAATTGGTCTATCCACAGTAAATATGAAACTGCTGCAGAGCATGACAAGATTCTATCCAGTGAGAGTTTATATATATATATACATATACTTCTGGTCCTCTGATTGGACAAGCAGCATTCCAAGATACTGACATACAGTGGTGTGAAAAAGTGTTTGCCCCCTTCCTGATTATTTTTTTTTTTGTGCATGTTTGTCACACTTTAATGTTTAAGATCATCAAACTAATTTAAATATTAATCAAAGATAACACAAGTAAAGACAACATGCAGTTTTTAAATGAAGGTTTTTTTAATGAAGGGAAAACAAAATCCAAACCCACATGGCCCTGTGTGAAAAAGTGTTTTGTGTATCCACAAATGGCAAAAACATGGAACAGTGGTGAACCTTCCCAGGAGTGGCCGGCCGACCAAAATTTCCCCAAGAGCGCAGCGATGACTCATCCAAGAGGTCACAAAAGACCCCACAACAACATCTATGGGGTGGTGATGGCGCAGTGGATAAGACACATGCCTTTGGTGTGAGAGACCCGGGTTCGAATCCACTGTGAGACACCAATGTGTCCCTGAGCAAGACACTTAACCCCTAGTTGCTCCAGAGGCGTGCGACCTCTGACATATATAGCAATTGTAAGTCGCTTTGGATAAAAGCGTCAGCTAAATGAATAAATGTAAATGTAAATCTAAAGAACTGCAGGCCTCACTTGCCTCAGTTAAGGTCAGTGTTCATGACTCCACCATAAGAAAGAGACGGGGCAAAAATGGCCTGCATGGCAGAGTTCCAAGACGAAAACCACTGCTGAGCAAAAAGAACATAAAGGCTCGGCTCAGTTTTGCCAGAAAACATCTTGATGATCCCCAAGACTTTTGGGAAAATACTCTGTGGACTGACGAGACAAAAGTTGAACATTTAGGAAAGTGTGTGTCCCATTACATCTGGCATAAACGTAACACAGCATTTCAGAAAAAGAACATCATACCAACAGTAAAATATGGTGGTGGTAGTGTGATGGTCTGGGGCTGTTTTGCTGCTTCAGGACCTGGAAGACTTGCTGTGATAAATGGAACCATGAATTCAGCTGTCTACCAAAAAATCCTGAAGGACAATGTCCGGCCATCTCTTTGTGACCTCAAGCTGAAGCGAACTTGGGTTCTGCAGCAGGACTATGATCCAAAACACACCAGCAAATCCACCTCTGAATGGCTGAAGAAAAACAAAATGAAGACTTTGCAGTGGCCTAGTCATAGTCCTGACCTGAATCCTATTGAGATGCTGTGGCATGACCTTAAAAAGGCGGTTCATGCTCGAAAACCCTCTGTTTGTTTTGAACCCTTTGTTTTCCCTTCATAATAAAAAACTTCATTTGAAAACTGCATGTTGTGTTTACTTGTGTTATCTTTGATTAATATTTAAATTTGTTTGATGATCTGAAACATTCAAGTGTGACAAACATGCAAAAAAAAAAAAACAATTCAGGAAAGGGGCCAACACTTTTTCACACCACTGTATATGACATGCTTGAATTTTGACTGTATTGTGTTATGTTATATTTGATAAAACATTAAAATTATAGAATTATTTAAAAGCTTTAAAATTATACAACTTTCTCATGAAATACATTTTAGGAGCCTTGTTGCACGTTACACGTACTTATAACAATAAATTATGAATAATTACATGCAACTAACCCTAGCAATATACCATATAGTAAATGCATGTTGTTAATTAATATTGCTCAGTATGTAATTGTACATCTACATCGTACAACTGTCAAAAGGACACAAAAATAAAGTGCAATCAAACATTTTGACATGGAAACAATGTCAGAGAGTGTGAGCAAAAATCTCTCTCACTCTCACCCTCTTTGATCATATTTACCAAGGGGTATGAATAATTTTGAGCACAACTGCATTTATTTATTTACTGTGAGTTATAGCACAAAAACATCACATTTTCAATTGCAGGAAGATATCAGTAAAACAGCTTGTGAACAACATTTACCTCTGGGAATTCCTTTAATGTTTTACAGTACCAAATTTTTTAAGGTGAGTCAATAAGTAAAATGGTAAATATTTTTTTCTTTTACATATGCATATGACCTATATTATAAATGTGGTGCATATTTACTTAATCTGTTATAAATGTCTTAATGTTTTAGTAAATCTGTTTGTCAAAAAATGTCAGAAAATTATCTTCCCTAGTAAAAGAGTAATATGTTTAGGATACATTTACTAAGTATTGTTCAAATCTATTAACATATTTACTGACATATCGCTCGAGAATATTATAATTCAACTTTATTTGTAGTACTACTTGTGCACAATGCACATCTCTTAATATTGATCCTAAAATGTGTTTTAATGTCACTATTGATGAGGATCGTACGTTCTTTGAATAATATCAGTCTTTAAATGTAAGATATTCAAAATGCACTTAAAGTACACTTACAATAGTTCCACTTTAGCACAATCAAATACACTTCAGTATATTTAGTTGGACTTCAGTACTACTTCTGCACAATTAAAGTGCATTAAGTAAAATTAGTTAGTTCCAGTTGATCAGAATTTAAGTATATCAATTTAGTCACCAAAAGTACAGTTGCAGGGTATTTTTTATTAAGTACATAAATATGTAAAAGTATTTGTAGGATACTTTGCATGAAATAAATGTATTTTAAATCATTTTTACCATATTTATTTTTCACTACAGGCCATTTTCCCAATAGCAAGTTATTATAACAGCTAACATTTAATTGGATATGTAAATATGGGACCAGCTCAAAGTATAAAACATAATAATAATGTCAAGCAGAGTTCTTTTTTTCTTTCAGCGCATAAAAAATAAATATGAGATTCTTCAGTTTTTGTCTGTCTGTGCTAGTCCATTCCCTACCAAGCTACTGACCAAATGTTTTGGGAAAAACAAAATGATTTAGGAGGCTTTGGGTAACTTTGCAAAGAAGCCATGCAAAGCAATAATGCTTTGTTCTGACAGGAGTGGCTGTTGAAAGGAGCTCTTTTTTTTGCTGGGTTTGTTTGTTATTTGATGTAGCTCAGTCTACAGTCTTGTCAGTTGACCGTAACTCAAGCGAACATTGCTGGGGCACTCCAGTCAATTATGTAGAGGCAGCAGACAGGGTTAGTTAGTGTTGGATAGGTGGGAGAAACTTGGGGTCAAGCCCCAATCAACACTTCCCCCCTACTGGTCTGTCAAGTGCCATTTTCTACTGACGCCAATGCCGTAAAACTCAGCCGAGGTTTAGGACACACAAAATGGCTTTTATGACTTAGCAGAAATTGTTTTACAATAACACTCAGTACTCAACATAATGACATTCCCAGCTTCTGAGATTATCAGGGGCCCAATACGGATGGATATCAAAAGACATTTGGATAACTGTTATAAAATATACACATTCATCCACACAGGGTTCTTACTTAAATAAGTCAAAGTAAACTTAACGTTCATGCCAGCCACCACTGTGTTATTCACTAAAAAGTCAACATTAACATAAGGCATAAACAGCTTCCTTTGGTTCCGGTGGTCTCTTCCATGTTGTCCCAGTGTCCTGGCCCCCAACAGAGAAGGCAGGCAACAGGGGCCACCATGACCCCAGCATGTTGCCGCGGGATATGAGCTGGAGCCAGCTTGGCTTGTTTAAGGCTTGTTTATGGCCTCTGAGAGGCAGGAAGTGCCGCCAGGGATTCCTGTTGGACCTGTCTTGTAGTTAATTTTACAGCCACTTTTTATTTACTGATAGTTACACTTGGGCCCTTGTCATTCATAAGGAAACATGCAGAGTTTGAGCTTACGACTGACACCTTCGACCACTCTGTTCCCTCTATCCTTCCTGAACTCCTTCAAATCCTCTTTCTCTAGAAAAAAAAGAGGTTTTGCGATGCCAACGCAGCGATATCGTTGGTTTCAATCAGCGTGCCGAGCCCAGACAGATATTCCTGGTCATCGGAGCGGACAGTTTATTCCTGTCGTAATGTGTTTAATTCTGTGGAGGATGTTTTGATTTGCCACCAGGTCTGTTTTCCATTGGAAGTTCATTGGGGATCAGCTAACCACAACCCATCGCCCTGTAGATGGGAGGAAGCGACTGAACAGAGTCTGAGAAGTGTCCTTATTAATGGCTGCTGAAAAACACAATGAAGACTACACTCCCGATGTTTCACGTCCAAAGTTTTTAATGAAGGATCCAGAAGCTGAGTGATGATTTAGATAATTGGTCTAATGGCAACATTTAAGTTTACATATGCATTTGAGTATTGATTAACTATTATGGTTACACTTTAATTCGATAGTCCACTTTAGACATTCTACTAACTATAAGTAACTTTATAATTTCATGTCAAATAATTCTCATTAATTTGCAACTACATGTCTACAAACTCTCAGTAGGGCAGGTTTAGGGTTAATAGAATAAGTTGACATACTTGCAAAGTTTCTCAGTCAGTATGTTGTGGACCCATCAAAATAAAGTGTTAGAAGATATTAAGCAGACAGTCTACTAATACTCTACTGACTGCTAGTTGACATGTAGTTGCAAAGTTACTTCTTGTTAGTAGAATGTCTAAAGTGGACTATCAAAATAAAGTGTTTCCTGTGTAGGGAGTAGGGAGCAGTGAACACTGTAGTAGGGACCCTGTCAACTGGAACACACCTAATGACAGTGTGTGTGTGTGTGTGTGTGTTCTGGTATTCACTATGTTATAGGGACCAAATGTCCCCACAAGAATAGTAATACCAGTCAATTTTGACCTTGTGGGAACATTTTTTGGTCCCCATGAGAAAACAAGTTTATGAATCATATCGAATGAAGTTTTTTGAAAATCTAAAGGGGTAGGTTTAGGGTAAGGGGATAGAAAATCCAGTCTGTACAGTATAAAAACCTTTGAAATGTCCCCATAAAATATGGAAACCGGTATGTTTGTGTATATGTGTGTGAACTAGGTATTTATGCAGTTCTTGATGAGTGTTGATTGAAGACAGGTGCTGGTGATTAGTCTGGTGAGCAAATGAAGATGACGAATAGTGAAAGCAAACAGAGTGAATCCATGACAGTGATGGTATTCAATTAATACTAAAGAATTAATTAATAAATAATACTACATTTTTAATTGTTGTGCGTTTGTTTTATATGCATTTTAAGAAATGTTGCATGTAAGAAGTTCAAAGTATGATGCAAGTTGTTTTTGTGTGGTGCTCACATCTCTCCCAGGATTCACTAGTCCAGGAACATGTTTATGTGACCGAATGGCCCTCATGTGACAGATAAGGGCAGGCAGGGTAAACAGGAGCTAAGATAGCATGTGATAGAGTGTCCCTGTACTTCCGGGGCTGCATATTTACCATCTGATCAAGTGGGCAGTGAGTTGTGTGAGTGTGTGGGAATGTGTGGAAGGAAGACTAGCAGACTTGTGTCATCTGTGCGAGGCTTCTCACCTGATAAACCACAGCACAAACACTGTCAGATTCCAGGGCTGTGAACCATACAGAACTGAACTGTTAAATACCAGCTCACTTCCTGAATGATTTCTGCCATTCCGGTTTAAATTCCAATTCAAAATAGTTTAAGTCACGTGGCCAATTCGATTCAAATTCCGACTCAGAATTTGAAAAACTGCCAATTCCAAAATCCCGAAAAAGCATCAAACTGCGACATTCCCTTCCCTCTAGTCCTAAATGTGTGTTCTGACCAGTAATGTTTCCACATCCAGCTGGGTCATCAATCAAGCTAAAGAACAACAGTGCAAACTGATCTCAGATCTGCTATTTCACCATCAAAAGCTGTAATTATGTGCCTCAGGTTAAACTGTGGACTACAATCCTGACACTCCACCTGAACAAGCAGCAATAAACACCACAGCAACCGGATGTGGACCTTTAGGGCATGGGTGAGGGGAAATAGACAAAGATGGTGAGAAAAAGAGAGAGGGACGGTCACAAATAGAATAGGTGTCACATTCAAAAGTCAAACTATTGTAGTAAAAGCAACACAGTGACCATACTGCTCAAATCAGTTCAGTACATCAACTCAAACTTGAAGCACGACAAAAAAAAATGAAGATAACAGAAAAACAATATATTTATTTATTTAGATTTTTTTTGCATGCATGCAATACCCAGAAAAACTGCCCAAAGTTAAAAAGCTTTCATTGAAAATTTAATTAAAAATGCAAGATAAAGAAACAGGGTGATAACTGGGTGCCACTGCTAAATAAAAAGCATAATGTAAGGTCATGTGAAACAATGTACTATTTGAAAATGTGATCATTGCATAATGTGCACCAATTCAAAAAGTTCAAACTACAACATAATGAAATAATTTAATGACAAAACATTTCCCATGCCCTTTATGTCTGAGTATTGACACCAAAGGTTCCTCAATGAATGCAAGAGAGTACACTGCACACGGAAAAATGATGCTAAAGGGAGTGAGAATGTGTTGTAATTTTTATCCAGTCTGTTACTTCCAAAGAACTGCTAAATTAGCTGGTTTTACATATTGCTGGCGTCCCTTTCAGGTAAAGGAGGACTTAGTTTGGCCCTTAAAGCCACCAGCGCCTCCATCACCAAGGTTCTCCTTTTCTTTTCATCCTATCCAGCATCGGTGGAGTGTGACAGTCATGGCGTGAAGATGGAGTTCAAAACAACAACATACCTTCAGAGTCAAGAAACAAGAGAGGATGCCTTTGTGTCCCACAGCCCCCATAAAGCCGAGCTTAGCTGCCCCTGGGAGTTCACAAAGACTTGTTTACCTTTGAGCAAGTGCAAAGATTTTGAAGATTTTAGATATATCTCTGAGGATGATGTGAAATAAAATTATGTAAAAAAAAAAAGCTGACTGTAGGGTTTTATTGTAAAACAAGAATGCTTCCTCTGGTAACATCTTACTGGAATACTTTTATTCAAGTAAGAAAATAAAAATGAAATAATAATATGAATAAATTATCCAACTACATTATACCACCCCAACAACAGTATCAGGAATACTTTCTTCTTAAAGTAACAACTGCACATTTTTATTTTTTCTAGAATAGAAGAATAGAAAACTGTATTAGGGGGTCAAATGTTGGTTCCGTTATAATAAATGTGAACTAGTTCTATTTCACTGCGCATTTCTAATATAAGGTCACATGTAAAAGCTTGTTTTCTTTTCTTGTTTCTGCACTAACAGCAGCATGTTCACGATAGAGCCTTGAGGTCCTGCTGGAAGCACAGCTGAGCCGAATGGAAGGGTGGCGGATCAGTGTGGGAAATTGGGAATGTGCGGTATGCCAGATTAGAGGAAATTTGCTGGTCGTTTTGATGAGCACTATTAGAGCTCTGCTTGGAAAGAAAGAAGGAACTCTGCATGAGCAACTTTCAACATGCTCGAAAGTATGTTTTGAGAAGGGTAATGCAAAAAATATTGTGCCCCTACTTTACTGATGTGTAGGTTACCACCATCTAAAGTAAGATTACAACGCTTTGTGTTGTATGAATGCCTGTGCTGTTGTCCTTACTTCTCAACGCACTTCTTGAAAAGTCCTTCTTTTATGTAATACTGCTGTTAAAATCCACCTCAGACTGTTAATCATCACTATTCTGCTGTGCTGTATACAGACTTGACTCTAGCATGGCACATTGCACATGTAACGCCACTCCACACAAACAACACAAAGTCACCAGGAAGTGCCAACAATACAGACAAGGCTGAAGGGGTTAAATGCCTCATTCATTCTTGCTCAAGGGAAAAAGAGAGAGAAGAAAAGGAGGGGTGGAGGGGAGGAAAAAAAGAAAAGACAAAGAAGCAGGCACAGCCCAGCCACCTGCCACATTCCCCGACAAGAATCGAGCCAGCGGAAGGAGCCATTTCTGCAGGAAGCCACGGCGGCTCAGGAGAGCCTCTTAAACCCATTACGGTAGCGAGAGCCAGCACGCTTGACTAGAGGATTTCAAAGCAGGAAGGAGCCTCAGCCATGCCCACTCAGTCCAAAGAAAGAGAGGGAGAGACTGTTAGAGAGGGCTGAACTGATTAAAGAACGAGTATAACCACCAGCAGTAGACTTCCTTACACCTGACTCCACCAAGAACGGGTTCCACCAAACAAGCTCAGGTAGTTACTAATGACACAATTTAGCCAATCTTTGAAGGCAATGGCCCCATTTGTCTTCAACGTGACGCACACCAGAGCTTTTTGAATGTTGTGGCACCCAGAAAGAACCACAATAAGATTGCCTGTGTCAACTCAGACCAGTTTCCAAAAACACTCAATACAGGTGATGGTCATCTCTCAGCAGTTCATCGACCCCATTTTCATTAGAATTGGAAAAACTACTGGAGCATGTGCACTGATTGTGCATCAGGGAACAGGCAAGAATCAAACCACTGAACCCCAATGCTCACACCCCAACAAAGGTGTCCTCTCGGGGGTGGTACGGACAGTGACATGAGCTAGTCTTAATGGACTCTAAGCAGGAGCCATTCTGAGTAGGTGGAAGGGAAAAAGAGAGCGAAAGAGAGACAGAGGGCAAGTGGTTAAAATGGAAGGAAAAAGCACATGCTGAATGCAAGAATGAGCACTGCAACTGTAAATGGAATTGGAAGGAGTCCAACTCATGCATTTTTAAGTCTATTACTACAGCTGTTACACTCTGTTAACACTGTCAAGTTCAGGAGACAACGTGTACATCCAATGTACTGGGATAATCGTATTTGTACATCTCTACTAAAAATCATAATGTCAGAACAATATCATGAATAATGAGGCTGTTTGATGTTGCAATTTATGCAATTGAGGACGGTGTGCGTCCGATTATTGCCCACACACTCTAAAGTGTCGAACACGCCAATCTCCACACTAGAATCTCAGGAGCCCACTAGGCTGCGCTTGCCAAAAATAGGATAACATAGCTACACACAAAGTCCTCCACCCCCTTTCATGTTTTCTGAGCGGTTACCTTGTGATTGGCCTTTATTTTCAACCATTACAGTCCATTTTAAATTGAGCTTAAAAGCTTAAGAGCATTACCACTCCCATTTACAAACTCTTTCCCAAATTAAGCATAGGAAGGAAGACCGATGGGTGTGAACGGTGCAATCAAGTTGGTGCATCCATAAGCCTCAAGGGCACACCTCTTGACTCAAAGCCCTTTAAGAAGGTCAAAGGAACAAAAGGCCATTCACGTCACATAGACTCCCAAAATTCAGACTTCTAGAGCTGATGACATTTTAGCAAGCTGGCTAACTACAATTAGCACCACCGCTCTTTCTCACTTCCCCCTTCCTCTCCTCCTCCACTCCCCTGTTCCCCTACTCCGCCTTCAGCACCTGCGTCCCTCCGGAGGGGGAGGTTTTGGAGAGGAAGCCCTGCAGGCGTCTTACAGATGGTTCCCAAATTACACCTTCATTACTCCCCACCTCCCAACCCCACCTTCACTGCTCTCTCCGCATCCCCCCCCCCTTCCGTTTCTCAGTACACCCCCACACCACCTCCTTCATCCCAGCCGCCACACCTCACGGTAAGGAATAGAGCCATGTCTGCACACCAATTTACCCTGTAAGTAAAGAAGGGAATGTCTTTGGGCCACCAGGTCAAGTGCTGAGTATTAGTAATTCCTTTCAGTCACTTTTGTCATTTTGAATATATTTATAATTTTCCAGACACAAGTGGAGGAAAAGTTGCCGCCCTATTGGCCAAATTCTAAAGCCTCACATATTCTTCATAATAGGAATCAGTTGTTAGTTGAGTCTCCATGTGGAGCACTATTTTGGTTGCATATGTTGCTGCCTATGTAGGTCATGAAGAAGTTTGTCGAATGCAAGTTTCGTCCATGTGTTAACATATTTTCTATAGCAGTGGTTCTCAACCATGTTCCTTGAGTACCCCAACACTGCACATTTTGCATCCCTGTCTTCTTTGTCTGACACACTCATTTCATGGCCACATTTACATACATGGTTCAAGTGATCCAATTCCAGTTTCGTCCTTCCATGAGGCACAGATTGGATATGACCAACGAACGTGTCAACTGGAACAAGGCACATGGATTCTCATATTCTCAGATCAGTTCCAGGCCACATTCATATGTGAAAATAAATCCGTATTTGCATCAGCCATGTAAGCGGACAGATCGGATATTCCCGTCAATGCGAGTTGTACATCATTGAAGAAACGACGGTGGCGACTGACATTGACTCAGGTAGCACTTTTCCAAGCAGTGTTGCCAAGTCCGCAGTTTTCCCATGGAGTTGAGCTACTTTTAGACTGTTGCCATGGATTATTTTTTAGTCCGTGGGTTAAATCGTTCTCTCCAACACGATTCCGAGGGAGAAGACCTTAAAAGATGATGTAAATCAGATATAGTCAAAAAATTGGCATCAAGACCTGCAGTGTAAATGCAGCCTACTGAGCTGATGAGTTGAATCAGTTGTGTTTGATTAAGGAGACATGCAAAATGTGCAGTATTGGGGTACTCTAGGAACGAGGTTGGGAACCACTGTTCTATAGTAACAAGAAGTTTATTCAGGAAGTCAACTTTTAGGAGTACACTAGAACATTACTAGATGTCATCAAAGCTACAGATATGGAGAAAAATCCAGACTTCCAGTTTAAATAGTAATAATTCATTTTTGCCTGATAAAAGTTGTTAAGTGGTTAAGAATATAAGATTACATTCCATTTCATAGTATTTATGTAACCTGACAGTGCTTTTGTAGCACGTGATGCAATGCTCAAACAGGACTATGGTCAGGCTTTAATACCTTTCTCACTCTGCTATCACCTTGGTTAAATGTGCTGCTGTCATAATAACAAGCACGAATGACCTCTTCCTACAATGCATTTTGACAGTTTAAGCTAACAGAGTTACCACGTCCATTTTCAGGCTTAGCCCATTAGGCAGTAGTCAGGATCCTTGTGTAATGGTTCCTATAACAGGGTTATGTCCCCTACTGAGAATACCATGCCCTTTGCCTTGAGCTGTCTTGCTAGATTAAGTTAACTACCAAGTCCTACCTCCAACTCTTTTATAAAAGACTTACAAATTTTGCCACTGTTAAAGGGGAATGCAAAACTCCAACAGATTCTCAGGGTCGGTCGCTTTGGCCGCTTAGAGGATGATACAGTCTCTGGTCAGGATATCATTACAAAGGAATGCATTCTGCAAGACCAAAAACAAGATCTATAGGTTCCATATGCGATTGCAGCTGGAGGCCAGTTTGCCGTAGAAGAGAGAGAATACTAATGTTAAGTAAACAGCCCTCTGTTTTTCCTGCTTGCTGATTAGTTATTCTTGTGCTGGAGTTGATATACTGATATTTAGATGTGTTCTGATGTAAAGTTGCTCAATTCATCTTGTGTGTTTACGGATCGAGTAGAGGGCAGAGAAATAATTTTAACTTTGTGCAAACAGACGTCGTCATTAATGCCAATTCAAGTAAAACTTATGTTTTACTAATTAATTTGCTGTGAACACAAGCCTTGATTACTATCTCATAAGATAGAAAAATGGTTCTTTTCATATTGTACATTGCCATTTTTTATGCTGACATACTTTTGTCCCAGATAATGTGAATAGACAATTAGAAGGAAGCACAGAGACTTCCAAAACCCCACTTTGGTTATTTGAGCGGTCCATCATGTCAACTACATGGTCAGCTAACGATGTGTATTTGGGGTGGGACCACCTGTTTGAGAACAATGAAAAACCCATTTGAAATCAAATTCCATTTAGTGCTACTAGTAGTTATATCTGACCTCCAAGAAAACACTATCTAATATTATGATACACATTGCATTCTGTTCTATAAGGAAATTGAATTTGATTTTTTATGTCTGGGTGTAATATGTTCTAGATGATGCATTGAAGACTCCTGCCTGACCAATGTGGAGGCAGGAAGACCCGACCAGAGATGGGTTAGTCAGGCAAGAATAAGTGATTCCATGGAGATCCCACTCCTGGCAGAGAGGAACAGCAACGGGGGAGTGTATGACTCACTGTCCATCCCGAGAAGAGATTCCACACAACAGCAAACAGTGATGCGGACATGATGAGTTGTGGGATATTAGTGTGACCTTAAAATCCCACTCAAAAGTAGGATACAATTGCATATTGAGCGCCAACACTGTATTAAATACAATATAAACGACTTCCTGGAAAAACATGCTTTGACCACTTAACTAATTTATAATAACCAACAATAAATAAGCATTTTAAATTGTAGGATGTGATAATTCACTAATAATTATGACAAACATTTGTGAAGGACAAATCCACCTCAGGTCAGATATAATCAGAGGTTCCTTGCAATTGCTTTGTTTGCTGGGCCGCTCTGCTGTTTTTGAACATCTAATAGCTTTGGAAAGGCAGAGAGGGGCCTCTTCTCCCACCACAAACTCACCCTAATGACAAAAACACATTTTGTTTGGGAGTGCTTTGGGAGGACAGTCAGAAAACACACATCAGAGTGTTTCTGGCCTGCACAAGAGGCAGCAGTAACATTCTAGGTTTACTCATTAGAGAATCCAGCTCAGCATCTATTCTTCCTTCTTTTTCTTTCCAACCATCTTTCTGTTTCTTTGTCTCAGTGGAATGGTACTCTGAAGCATTTGGTTAGATCATTCTGAGGCCATAAGTTGTGCAGGCGGCTAATTATAGGCCACACTGTAGACCTGAGGGCCGGATGTGACAGCATGCAGTGTGTGTGTGTGTGTATGAGGGAGAGAGAGAAATCATGCATGCGAGTATGTTTAACTGGGTTTGCAGCAGGGGATCCAACCTTAGCCCCTCCCACAGAGTACTGCAGCAGTGACTCATTCAGGATCAAGGCAGAGAGACGGCCAGGGTCTGCACACGCAAACGCATTCCTCCAGCCCAACACACACAACGCAGTCTCTCACACAAACACACACACACACACACACACACACACACACACACACACACACAAAACTTCAGCTCTCCAGTATGTACTCAGATACACACAGTATAAAGTCATTCACAAAAATACTGAAAAACGTTTAATACAAAGCCTTATTTTAGCAACTGTACAACTAGATCCTTCTTGGCAAAGAATAGAATAGAATAGAATAGAATAGAATAGAATAGAAACAAGCCAAACAAAAAGATGTAGATCACAACAGAAATAGAATAGAAAAGAAAAAGAAGAGTAGAAACGACAATAAGTATAGAATAACTGTGTAGAACATAGAGAATATGAGTAGAATAGAACAAAATACTGATCTGTGTAGAACATGATAGTAGAGCAGAGTAGAGTAGAGCAAAATTTGAGCAGAAGAAAAAGTAATTGAAGTAGAATAGGATAGGATAGGAATATAACAACAGAATAGAGTATAAGCAGAATGGAATAGAAACAGAATACAACTAAATTAGAACAGAATAGAATGGAATGGTATACAGAACAGAGCTGAATAGAACAAAACTTAATAGAATAGCAATAAAATAGAATATGAGCAGAGTGTGAGCAGATTGGAACAGAAACAGAATACAGCAGGAGCAGAATAGAACAATGGAAATAGGAACTGGAAAACAATGAATAGGAACAGAGTAGAATGGACTAAGAACAGTATAGAACAAAACAGAATAGAAGCATAACTGAGCAAGGTATGAGCAGAACAGAACACAAATGGAATACAAAAGGAGCAGAATAGATCACAATAGAAGTAGAAAAACAACATAATAGGATGAAAATTCAACTGAATAGAATAGAATAGAAAAGGAGCCAAATAGAACACAATAGAATATAATAGAAAAAGAACAGACTAGAATGGAATAAGAACAGTACATAAGAGAGCCAAGTAGAATAGAATAGGAGCAGAGCAGAACAAAAATATATTTAGCAGTTTAAATCACAAATTTATACGGTTTGTTTCTCATTACACTGTAGACACGGTTCAGTTATGCTTCCATATACGGTCCACTTAATAGTTGTGTTAATGCAAGTGTCTTTACGATGCAATAATTATGAAACAATAGCTATTACATTCTCATTGTCTGCAATGAATGATCATGCATTAGTTAATGATGCACATCCACCAGCACACACACAGAATAAAAACGCTCGCTGTCAGCTTTATGCACACACTGCCTACATGTGTGACAAAGAGTGAGATCAGCCCGCTAACTCATTTGAGCTCTATTCAGAGCTGCTGCCAAGGAAGCCAGCAGACTTTTTTCTCCACTTCCTTTTTTTTCCCCCAATGAACGAGTGACGTGCTTCTGCCTCACTCCACCCGAACCCCCTCCCCACAGGGAACAGAGCGGCCCATTCATACATGCACTCAGCCAATCGGCTGCCAGGGGGAAGCGGGGGCGGTCTGTGACGAATAGGTCACCTGTATTACATCACTGGGCTCCAGGAGCAGTGAGCGAGAAAGAGGAGAAAATCAGAATGAAGAGCGAGCCCTCCCCACTCGCTCTTTCTCTCAATTTCTCCAGCATGAGTCAGAGGCAGTCTGATTCCCTTGATGCACTGCGGAAGCGTAGCATGACGTCTCCTCGCTCTTAGTGTGTGTGTGTTTGGAGGGCGGATGGTTGAATGAGTCCTCTGCAGCCAATCGCAGCATCCCAGCATTCACTCTCTCTCCTCATTCATAAAAATATGAAATATGGATGTAGATAGCTGGGTAATACGGTTGGCCAACATTTCAGCATCTCAAAGACTATGAAGGACTCTTGCATCGCTGCATGATTTACTGCTCCATAGAACTGAGTCCCATCTAGGGCTATCATTTTTCCAATGTTTTGTAAAAGGGATAGCTCACCCAAAAATTATTTGCAAATCCTTTTTTCCTTTCTTCTGTGGAAAACTAAGTAAAATATGTTCAAATATAGCATAAATATGTATAGAACTATGTTTTCAATTTTAAATTAATTTATAGATAGTTACCCTGTATTTTACTAAAAAGTGAACCAATGATATACTACTATAGCTTTTGTTGATATTTTGAATTAGATTTGATAATATTCCAATGATGGATGACAAAATAACCATATAAACTTCATACACTAGACAGTAGAGTACATAGTGCATAGTGTATACAACATAATCTGGGACACATATATGTTATGATTTCCTGTAGAATATGACTCGAAAGTTGCACATTTCTGGTTCAGTGTCGATGAAGAGGTTCTTGAGCATTATTGATGGGGCCGGGGGGCATCATAAAACCAAAAAGGTTAGGAAACACTGACCTATAGACAGTTTATATGATTGCTAGAACAGAATTCAGGTGATATAAGATGAGCAAAAATACAGAAATTGTGAATGAACGGCGCTCATAAACAGAGCGATGAGAGAGAGGTGTGGAAAGTAAGTGTGAGCAGAATACAGCAGCCACAGATGAGTCACCAGTCAGCAAGAGTCCTTGCGCCGTTCGATTGACTTTATCAGCACTGAGGCAGAGACACAGACACACACACACCAACAAAACATCTACGCCAAATGTGTGTGTGTGGGTGTGTGGGGAGGGGGTGCTGTATGAGTCATAAGTGACTAAAGCCCCCCGCCCCCACCTTTACTAAGTGCTGAGGCGGTACCATGGTACAGCCATTGTATCAGATGGTAATAGCATGATACTTTGAATCATACCATGGTATTGTGTGATTACCATATTATATATGGTATGCTATTTACACACGTCCCAAAAAAGCTACTGCCATGGTATGTAAAAATTTTTAAAACCGAGATTCATGTTCTAAAATCCATGTTATCACCATGGTACATTTGATGGTATCGCAAGGTAACAGCATGGTATTTATACCATGGTACTGGATGGTATTACCATGATAAATGTTCTAAAATGTATGGTATTACCATGGTTCATGTGATGGTATCAGATGGTGATAGCATGGATGGTACTAAATGATCACCATATTTACAATAGCATTCAAGGAATGTGTTAAAAAAAAAAACATACATGCTGTTACCATGGTACATATCCAAAAAATATAAGATGGTACTTCCATTGTACATGTGGTGCTACCAAGGTTTTTTATTTTATTTTATTTTTGGGAATGTACCATAGACGTACCATGCTTCCATAAAGTACCCTGTTATTATCATCTGATACTCTGACACTATTAAAAAGAAGGTTAATATTATTATTGCCATTTGGTGACACGAAGAACCTTCAACATTCACTCAGTCTTTCCATTGCACCAGGGTTATAACAGTTAACTTAAAAAAAAAAAAAAAAAAAAAAAAAAGAGAGAAAAATATATAAACTAAGCTTAATTTATCTTGGCTTCTGTATATTTATAATGTACTCAGACAACATTTCACATTTTTGTTTAGTTTTAAGTAATAAAAACAAACAAAATGTTCTTCATACAAAGAAAATAAGTTCACTGAATGGTTCTTTGGGGAACCCAAAATGGCTCTTCTATGGCATTCCTGCAAAAACCTCCTTTTGGAACCTTTATTTTGTAGAATGTATGATCAGATTAACATTAACAAATGTTAATATTTATATAAATAAAACGTCCCCCCCTCCTCATCTGCCACAGTCACACTCCACCTCCTTCCACATTCAAATGGGACTCTGGTCCCCTTCTTGGAAAGCCATCCTGGATATATTTAGGACTCCAGAGCATGAGTGTGTTTGTGTTTGCGGAGCTGATTGTCAGTGGTAGGAGAGTGTTAAGTTATTAAATGCTGTGCGCTTCCCCCAGGAAGTCACACCAGAAGGAGGAATGAGAGCTGCTGGTTTCACACCTCAAATGGACGGCACAAACAGGCAATAACAGGAGACAGCCTGTGCCTGCTCCTCAAACCCACACTCGCATACACACAACTGCAATGCATTCAGGAGCTATTAGATGGGCATCGACAAAAAAACATATATAATCTTTGTATACAAAACCAGCTGTTTAAAATTCTACATTCCACATGATTCATTACTTTCATTTCGCTGACATGATATATTGCCTGTCAATAGCCTCCGGCCGCAACCACAACAGAAATTTGTCCTTGTTGACATGAATATTTTTCCTCTACATCCGACCAAGGCAATCAGGTCAGACTAGTTTTATTGGTTCAGCGACTTCAGGAGAGGCTAACAGTTGAAAACAAACCTTCAGTAACAGATGATTCTTCCTCAAAGGCTTTTGCTGTTAGAAAATGGTTAGGCAACAAGTGCTTAGAAATGTTCCTTTGTATTCATATTATCCCCACATGGTTTTAAAAGTATTTTAAACCAGAAAAAAAAAAAAGGTTTAAATTTCATGACTCTACAAAGTAAAGCAAAATTAATCAAACGACTAATAAGGCATATACTGAGAATATTAACTATACTGTATAAAGTTTATCAGAGTTTAACTACTAATAACTTTAAATGTTTTCTCGTATATAATGCACCCTTATGACAAAGATAGACCAAAACATTTCCAGTAAACGTTGAACAGCAGAGACATTTAATAGCAGTGTCTTATTTACAAGCAAATACATGTGCACAGCCATTGGAATTCAAAGGGTGACCGCAAAGCTGCATGGAAAACTGAACACAAAAGAGTAACTTCCTGTGTCATGGACGAGACCCAAGGTGACAAGAGCAGACAAGCCACAACAAAGTGATGCATGATTAGACAGCGAGAGATCAAACGGGCCCCTATCATGGCCACTGCACAAGGTGGGGGAGAGGCATCCGGCTAAATGTATATTCAAAGGTCGGAAAAATGTGCAGTGCCATCAGCCTCGTTGTATAAAAGGCCAAATGTTTGAATGCAAATATTAAAGTTTCCTTCACTGAAAAAGTACTCAAACATAAAGCCAAATGTTGAGTGCAAAAAAAAAAAAAAAATATATATATATATATTTTTGCTAATGCTAGATGCCATTCATGTGCCTTCTAGATCTTAAAAAAAATATATTCCATGATCTTAATTTTGCTATTAATAAGCCCCTCGAAAAACGACATGGCCAATAAAACATGTCTGAGCCACATCAAAAATGGTAACTTAAAAACAGCAACTTTAATTTCATGTCATGTAGGGAGCGAGAGAGAAACAGTAGAAGAGAATAGAAGAAAAGCATCGACTGTTTTAGATTCAATTCATTTCACACTGCCATTCACAAAGAGAAAAGCTCTCCATGAATGGTGACCAGCAGTGACTGGTTGCCTTCTTGTCAAACGTCACTGAATGAGGGAGGAGGGAGAAAACACTGAAATCAAAAAAGCAAGACTTCCCCCTACTGGTTAACAGGGAGTATAGTGCATGCCTGTACTACAAATGAGATCTCATACACAAGGCTTTTTTAATACATTACAGACTTGGAAAAAGCAAATAGCACTCAACATCAAACCACTAATGATTTCAGAACAGGTACAGAGCTGTTAGCATCCACTACTTTACATCTAGAAACGTAAAAAGAGTATCTTGCTATCTAACACCCAAACTGCATTTTCAAAAGCAGAGGGTGGAAAAAAAAACACTTTTCCTCCATCGCTCTGGAATTCTGCGGTCTTCCTTTCAGATGAGTAGATAACAGATGGAAGGATTTTTTTTCTTAAATATATTTTCCCCGCTGGGTCAACGGCTCAATGCAGGTCCGTCAATGTGTTTTCAGCAAGTGACTAGAGCAGATTAAAAAAAAAAAATAGCATTATTCATGCGTTCCCTTTACTGGACTGGGCAGTCATTATTATTATAAACTCTTCTAGAGCTGTTCCAAAATGCATGCTTGCTTCTGAACACAAATTTTGTATGATCATTACAGTATTTAACCTGCAACACTGCACGAAGCCTAAATGACATGTGTAACTCCCCTCTGAAAAAAAAAAAAAAAAAATGTGCCCTTTTCAGGATACTTAAAGATAATTTCATAAAATTTAAATAAGCTAACACATGCACCTATGGACTGCAGTGTTCGTAATATAAGCTGCACAAGACAATGCTACAGGAGACAGCGAGAAGAGCGCATCGACCCTGCAGTGGCAAACCATGTCTCCATGTGTCTCTTCAGACGTGTTCAGAATTTGCAAGTGTCTTGGTGGAAGAAAGGGGTAACATCCCAGCAAGAACTGGCAAATCTTGTTGATTCCATGAGGATGAGTTTGTTTGTTTGCCTTTTAAGTTTCTGTGGCTATTTTCATGGTGAGAAAAATGTATTGCTAACTTATATCAGGTTTTTACTATTTATTCTCACTACTGTATTTGGCGTAACTGTTAAAATCTCTTCAAATGTCAAGTGTTAACTGAATAAATAAGTTTTCTCACAGGGTTAAAACCAGCAGATTCTAATAAAACAGGTTGTACTGTAGTACTTAAAGCAGATGGTGGCCACCCAAAATACTCACTGCAACTTTTGATATTGACCCCTGCTTTGTTCAGTGCCTCATCATTACATTATTCGTCAAATGCCTGTGAAACTTTTTTTAGTTTGTCTCAGTTGTCAAACTTTCTATGCTAATACTAATATTTACATGTTAAGAAATACTGCTGGAAATAAAAGCAGTCGAATGCGAGAGGACGTTTCTTTTTTTATAATTCATTGGATCCTGAAAAGACGGTGTTCATAACAATAGGTTGTGGGTTAAAGGGCTTTTAATTTAACTTTGTATACATTTTTAAATATTATTTTTTTAAAACATATATATATAAAAAATATATATAGCTGCCTTTAAATATTAAGGAGGAGTTGCTCACAAGGGAATCATCACGTGATGACAATCATCAATTGAACTTAATTTAATAAACACAAAATAGCTTTGCCTTCATATAAAAGAGGCTCAGAAATATTAACCTTTAATAGATGAAGAGAACTCTGGTCCGCGGAAGAGTAGAAACGGAGTCTGCCATTTTCCGGATCTTGGCGTAGTTAATAAAGCCTCTGAGGAAGAGCAGGATGCCTGTAGGTCATAAAAACTCATTTCAGTGATTTCGCTTCAAACGGCCTTTTAACTGGGCCGACAATGCACAATTTTTTTTTTTAATGCATAAGATGGGCTTTAAATGAAGAATGTCATTATACTAGATAAACATCAAACTGTTTTAGAATCTACTTATACGGATCATAAGCCTGTTTTACAACAAAACATTTAACTTAAGGAACTTCAGTTGTGTTTTGTGGACTTAGACTTACCAAGCACCAGAAACACCCACCATAACCAGTACTGTCCATCAAAGTAACCAGGGAAATAAGTAGAAAACTGACAATGAAAAGAGAGAGGAAGAGAAGCACCGATCATGTCCAGGCTTGTAATGTCATGAAGAAAACACATTACAGCACGTTCGAATCATTTAGTCAGATTTGAGCAGTTGTGGTGAGTACTAATGTGGGGTAATGTGCTTCTGGAATGTTCTCACTAACCCAGCCAAGCCAAAATGGTTAACCAATAGATATACTATCTAGATAAAGCATAATGTGTCAAATTAGCTGTAGATGTCTAGGTGGAAGCGTACCCGTACAATGAGAATCCATTTGATGAGGGACAAACCAAACCCAGATATAGCGCCATAACGCCCAGCTGCTGAGGTTGTAAGGCAGAATGATAGAAAGAAGCCAATCCAGTTGAAGAGGAATGCCACTGAGGAAAAATGAGATTTAAAATTGAAATATCAGATTTTCTAAAGATTATATGGAATGGTTCATTCCCATTAAAAAAAACAAACAAACAAATACACAAATTAAACATGACCATTTTTTTCCCCCTTTCTTTTTTATTTGGTCAACTTATTTTTGGAAAGTCCCACTTGAAGGGAAGGAGATAAAGGAACATGGGAATGCACAAACTGTTACTGAACCATTCCTGAAAACACTTACTGAAACATGTCAACATGAAAATGCCGTCATTGCCTATCTGCAGCTGGTCAGCATCCTCAAAGTCATCTCTGGCCACAAAGTCATCATCCTGCAGGAAAATATAAAGAGACAGAGATGTCCATCAACTCTAAATGTGTAACAGAGACAGAAAGAGGAGAGCAAGACTATAACACAACAATAGTGGGGTCGTTTAAAGAGGTCATGACACGAGTAAATCACTTTTTCCATGCACCTGAGCTACTCCAGTCAAGAGAACAAAAGGAAGTACAGACCCCATGTGATGCAGTAGACCCTTACAGATCTACTGCGGGACGTTTTAGGTCCAGAAAAACAAAACAAAATGATGGCTTGACCCATAGGAGTAAATGAAAGGTGACTTTTATTTACAGTGCGCTGTAAAAATATCCAGTGGTGAGAGTATTTACACAAGTGCTCAGTCAAAAAAAAAAAAGCAAAGTACCAACAAAAAAAAAAAAATAGAACAAAATAAACTACAAATAATAATGTACAGTACAAATGAGTATCCACAATATACAAGAGGTCTAGTTTTGCTTACGGCACCGCAGTAGCACGTTCGCTGACTTGGTAAACAAGCACTTGATGTGAGCCTGGCCTCCCTTCTTATAGGCCAGGCTCCACCCCCTACCCGGAGGGTACCATTATCAGGTAAGTATTTAATCTTATAATCTCATTTTGAAATCATAAACTTCATGTAAAACATCAAATCACATTATGAAACACAAAAACTAATAAACCATTATTAACACATTAATAACACAACTCATTAACATTTACCCTCTTTTCTCTCCACAGAAAAGACGACACAAAACAACAATGGTTTCGTCGGACTACAATCGCATTGTGCCGACACGGCGGGCGCTGCCCGATCGTTTGGTTTCACCGGCGCAACGTGGGAGTCCGACTACTTCCCCCACACACAAGACAAAACGAACTAACAATAAAACTTCAAACTAACAACAGTGTGTCTGTGTGGTTTATCCAGGGCATGTATACTGTAGAGGGGGGAGAAGAAGTGTGTGAAATGTCCGTGTGCCATCGAGATTACGTGTGCACCCGCTCTCCGATGGCTAAACAGCAGGGGTGGGAATGAGGTGTGTGTATGTGTATGTATATGTATAATGCAGCCAGTACTGCCGTTCCCAGCGGTGAAGATCAACTCTTCACACCCCAGTATCAGGAACAAGTGGATGGCGTCTGGAGTACTAGATGTTTGTTTGGAGCATTTGACTGCATATTATGTAAATGAAGTACAGTAATGGAGAGTTTGCAACTTTTGTGGAAAGAAACTTTAGTGGAAAGATGAAGCAGCCAATTATACAGCCGTATACCCTATACAGTGGGGCAGTCGTGGCCTAATGGATAGAGAATCAGACTTGTAACCCGAATGTCGTGGGTTCGAGTCTCGGGTCCGGCAGGAATTGTCCGTGGGGGGAGTGAATAACCTGCGCTCTCTCCACCTTCAACACCACAACTGAGGTGAGACCCTTGAGCAAGGCATTGAACCCCCAACTGCTCCCCGGGCGCCGCAGCATTGGCTGCCCACTGATCCGGGTGTGTGTTCACGGTGTGTGTGTGCACTTGGATGGGTTAAATGCAGAGCACAAATTTCAAGTATGGGACACCATACTTGGCCACACTTCACTTTTACTCACTTTTCACTTTTATATTGGATCTGACAGCAGATCCAAACCAATTACATCATAAACAATGACAAACATTGGTTTGTCTGTTAATGATGTTTTTTTATGGATAATGTGTTCATGCAATAACAAGGGACATTGATATTTGCTATTTCCTATGCATTGATGTTAGTCAACCATTACAGTGGCATTTAAATAAAAAGGTACATTTAAAAAAAAAAAAATATTCATGCCATGACCCCTTTAAATAAGAAAAACAAGAGAATTAGATAATGGTAGGAGAAGAGTGTGACTGGATGCATTGGGCCTCATATAATTCACAGAAACATAAACCACAAACACTTAAGTAACAATAAAGCAACACTTTAAGAGCAGACTTGGTAGACATGTACCTTCATGGTGCTTTCACACTTGGTTCGATTGCTTGGTCTGAACTATAGTTGGATTGCTTGCTGTCTATGGATTCTGTTAAATTTTATGGACAAAAACACATCTAGAAAACAGCAGAGGATGTAGAGTGAGCTGCTGCTGGAATACTGCATAACTTATGTTGTCCTAAATATGAGAATACGAAATACATATCAAGAGCTTCAAACTAAAGCATATAGTTTAGCGCGGGTTGCCCATTCAATGTGTGTGCCATTTAAAGCAGTGTTCAACCAGTTAACATTTTGTTCTCTTTGCTTTTGCTTTCGTTTTTCTTTTTTATTATTTTTAATTTAGTAATTTTAACTTTTACTTTCAAATGGTAAGCAAACATCTTATATTGAATGATGATGTGTAATTTGAAGGCAGTAAAAATAAATATAGTGAATTTATTTAGAAAGGCAATGTGCAAAAAGGAGTTAATCCTTTTTGCACATTGCCTTTCTAAATAAATTCACTATATTTATTTTTACTGCCTTCAAATTACACATCATTTTGAGGACAACAATGGGCAGGATAAGGAATAACTATTAAGTAAATTATGGATTACTTTTTTTTAATTTTAATACAAGTATTATTTTTAATACTTATAATTTTTTGTATTTTTTCATGTGACTAATCAAAGAAATAACAGATCAGTTTAATTATCAAACTTGTTAGTTGCAGCCCTATTACACAGGATTCAATTTCTGCTGGAGGGAGGCAGATACACGCATTGAAGTTCACATGAACCATACCCCAAACCAGCTTTTAAAACCGGACTCATGCGCAGCTCATGGGTGCACACCCAAGTTTGGAAAACATTTTATACAAATGAACCAAACTCTGCCATCAAATGAACCCGAGTGTGCACCAAAAGTGCTTGTGTGAAAGTAGGCAGAACAAGTACTTAAAACAGTCAACATAAAAAGTACTTGGTACTGACATTTCTCTGGATTTTTTTTTGCTGACTTTAAAACAGCAAAAGTTAAAATTTAGACATCACATGGGTCTCATCCTTATGTTTTTGCTAGCATTGGGATACTTAAGCAACAGAATGAAGCAGTTTTAGTTTGGCAAGCAAGGTGTTTAAAAATAAGAACAAGTCGTAGCTACCAATGTTATTTGGTTGCATGTGTGCAGATGTGACAGTGGTACTTTGAAGGAGGTAAAGGTAGAGATGCAACGTCAAAGATGTTTAACAGTGCAAACGATCTAAAGGTGCAAATTTCACGAGCAAAGAATGTGAAATTTGAACCAACCTGAATCTGATGTGAATCAGAGTGGGGAAATGTTTCACCACATGCAGAATTTTCATTTTGCAATATTAAACAAGATTGCACATACGACGCAATGCCTATTAAAAAAAATCTTAAACTAATCAATACTATAAAAAATAAATGTCACTAATGAGATTGAAGTATGGTTTCATATTACAATAAAGTCTCAAAAGAATCGTCACTTTTATTTTTTATTTCTCCACTGCTAGCAGGTCCATGATTCCACTTTCATCAAACATTTTTGAACTTCCTTTACAAGTTGTTCTGACTGAAAGAACTGAATTTTAAACATTTGACAGATATATAACACATTCAAAAGCAAAATATCTCCAGAAAAAAAAAAAATGTTTCGGATACTCTATAGCAGTGGTTCCCAATCACGTCCCCGGAGGCCCCCTAACACTACATGTTTTCCTTGACTCCTTAATCAAACACATCTGATTCAGATCATCAGCTCATTAGTAGACTCCAAGACCTGAAATGGGTGTGTCAGACAAAGGAGAGACGCAAAATGTGTGGTGTTGGGGGGGCCTCCAGGAACGTGGTTGGGAACAACTGCTCTATCATCACGTCTAAACCGAAGACACCAGGGACAACACTTCATGGCCCGAAAAGCACCAAATCAGTGCTGTTCTCCAAATGCTAATAATTGTATCAAACATGCAATGCTGATATTTTTCTGTGCAGCAAATTACATTACACAAATAAATATAAACCTATATTGTAACCGGGCCCTGGGGTCTCCCTAGATTGACATCACCTCCATCACACTTTACAGTCTCACACACTCTGTTATTGTACCTCCAGCACACAGCGAGTTACATCATCGAATGTGTCCAGATGTTCCCTGTGCTGTACGCAAGCAGCGTGTGGCAGAGAAACAGAGCAGTGAACAGGGGAAACATCACATTAAAACAGCATTTCCTGCGGTGATGTTAAGGATTTTTTTTTTTTGTCCCAGAGCTGGTTGGAATTAGTGGCTGAGATTTGGGGTACTTACTCGGCCTGACACCAGTGGGATAGTAGCCTCTGCTTTGGTTCGTTCTGCCTCATCGTACGATGGTAGAGATGTGGCTACGTTGTAAGATGGGGGCTTGGGAAACGCTGCATCGTCTTTGTAATCAAAATATGCTGAGAAAGAGTGAAAAAAAAATTAAAAAATCGATGTTGATTGCTATTTCGTAATATGGTTTGAACAAACAAAATACATGTTGTGCATGATTTCCATGATGATTAAACATTCTTTGTGATTATTTACCTTTAAAATACAACCCAGAAGAATTCAAATGGAAAACACAGAAAAATCTAAAGGATTTCACAAGGCCCTATAAATGTTGCATACCTGCGTTGTCAGCTGTAATACTATTGTAAGGGGGCGGAGGATCACTGGCCACCTGAGCTCTCTCCTCTGGCTCCTCTTCATTGGGCAGCTGGTGACACAAGAGAATTCATTAACTGCATGAAATCTTGAACTTTGCCTCCCAAGTTTGACTGTAACATGGCTGCAAATACAACTCAGTCAAAGGCAAGTGGAAATATGAGATGATCTGGTACAAGTAAAACCTGATTTTAATGTGTTAAATTTAAACATCAGTGGTGTCAGTGTAAATCCTCCGTAAAAATGCACACCATGACAATGCAACTCTAAGTTTAAACTCACATGACTTTCCATACACTCATCACATGCCCACGCACTAAACACTCTCATTCCAGAAGTGTTCATCTTCACCATTTCACAAATCAGGAAGAAAAAAAAAAGGGGGCTGCCAAACTGCCCTTTATTAATGATGACCAGAAGTATTCACATTACATAATACAACATCAATGCAAAACTTATTACTAAATTAAAAAGTGGACGGCCACATAATAGCGATGGAATAGGATTACACCATTTTGTAAATTCAATATTACTACTACGCCTAAATATTATTGCATTAAATTTGACACATGCATTTAAAACGCCTCTAAATGATCAACACGGTCAAAAGTTTGCTGAAAAACCCATTACACAAAATCTATTACATGCCTTCTGCTCTCTAATGGACAGTATGCCTATTCTTTTTTTAATAAGCAAAATCTCTTTTAGTATAATTCTAAAAAATGTCCACCTTCATGGGACACGTGTCTTATTGCGAAGTCTTTCATGGATTTTAGTAAACATAAGAATACCTTTTATATTGTTAGTAATATTTCAAGTTGAACATTTACTGCACGGAAGAAACTGAACCGAACATTTTAAGTAAGTAACTTAGTCTACTATAATGTTAACCACAGAAACAGTTTTTGAAGTGGCTTGGACATGCAATTCTATAGTAGATCAAAGTACCATGGTATTCTCTGATATCAGAATTGCACCATATAAAGGTTAGTGCAATAACCTTGACCAAACTTAATATGTCACTGAGTAGGATGTTAAAAAATAATAGTCAAACACTTCTGCCAACATGTCTGCTGCAGTGTGATATTACATTACAATGGCCTGTAACGATAGTTCAGTGTTCTAACCAGCTATTTTTTCAACTTGTCAATTTAATAAACCAGGCTAACGTTACATAAACATCTGCAATATCCCTGCATTAAGTTCCTTGCATGGGTAACTTACTGTAAAAGAGTAACATAATTTATAGTGTATGAATGAAAACTTTGACGCAAGCAAGAAACAACTGCATTAGCAAGCATTTTACTGGTTAAACGCTATATGTTCACAGATTTAAGTGTCGCTATCATTTAAATGGACGTGTTATTCATTTCAAAACACTGCGGCCCGCATCCTGTCAGAGCCTCGGTGTTTCCCGACAACACTCCCCGCCGTGGAGGCGCCTGCCGAGGCTCTGCTTCACAAATAACCGTGTCGAGTTACAGAGGAGTTCACTCACCTGCTGATATCTCCCACTTGGCTCAGCCATCCTCAGCGAGCTTAAAAAGATAACGAGGATCCCAGTATAGACACAACTCACACAGCAAACTGTCTAAATAAAATATGTCTAGTTAATGGCAAAGCCACAGCCCTCATCAGATCAGATTGTCTTGGAGCTTCCTGTGATGTCAGTCAGACAGCTGTGAACTTCAGCGCCCCTCACAGGACGAAACGAGCACAACATGTACATCACCCAGGCATGCATTTCCTACATTGTAAACATGACATATTATCAGGGATGGGCAGTATTTCAAATACATGTACTATTTTGTATTTAAATACCTTTGAAAAAAATCATATGCATTTTGCATTTAAATACATTTAATTTTTGTATTTTCAAAATACATAAAATACTTTATTAGACTGCTGATTTCCTTGCTCAAACATGCCACTTTCATGCATGCGAGCTGCAGCTGTATGACTCCATCTAGAATTGGATAATGACATTTTCTGGATTCCTGTAAGGAAACAAGGAATAATACTGCCTTCGTCTGCTATCAAAATGTCCTATTTCCAATTACAGATGTCCTGATTACAAGCATGTCACATTCGAGTGCTTTGCTGTTGGAGAGAATAGGAATCGTGGAGGACGCCAGGTTTCCTGGGAAATTCTTATTAAAGCCTAAATCGTAGATATTTAAGATATTTAATTTGGAATAAAATATAGTATCCCATTTGTTGACAACTACATCATCATTCACAGTGCTATCTTTACAGTTAGCTTGTTGATGATTCTGGATTTTCAGTTAAATGCATGCTGTTGTGCTATGTATAAACTGCTTAAAATGGTTATTGCATTATTATGTGCATGACTTTAACACATGGTGATCTTGCTTTTGTGGAAAAACGCATACCTGCCTCAGCAGGTAAAAAAAAACCAAGGCCTCTGGTGGAAGAAACATTGGAAATATCACATCATAGACAATATGATAACCCTAATTGAAAATGACCTATGAAATGTGCCTTTTACTCAAATCAAGTATAGTTTTAATGTTGTGATCTGAGATGAATCTTTCATGTCCTGTGGCTGTTCTTAGTTAGTTAAATGGTTATTCAAAATGGTTGAAAATCACTCCAAACATGTTTCCATATTAAATATTTGACCATTAAACGTGTTTTTATGTGTTAATAGTCAGGAAACTTGCATGGATTTTTGCACAGTTTTTTTTTATTATTTGTACACAGAAGGTTAAAGGTGAAGAGGATGTTTTGAGAAGGGACAACGATCATCATTCAGAGGAGCAGTAGTGGCGGTTGTGCTTGTTGATCAACAAGTGCTTCAGTTTTGGATCGTTCCTGTAGCGTTCAAGCAGCAACTCTTTTTCTCTTTGCTCCTTCTCCTTCTGAATTTTCTTCTCCTCCTTTTTCTTGGCCTTCTTTTCTGCCCAGATGAACAGAAAAAGTGGCACTTTTATTTTGCTCTTTGGCTCTTCCTGGACATTCACTTTGTGCTGAGTCTCATTTTTGGGACCTTCAGGAGAGGTTACACAGAACAGCTTCATCATGTGCTCATCCAACTCCTTCTTTTTCTGAGAGGCGTCATTCAAAAGCCCTTCTATGGCCTTGGAGTCTCCCATTTCATCAGGGTTATCTTTCTCTTCCTCACATCCCTGGACCTCCACCACTTCACTCGCCCACACTTCCTCCAGCACCTCGCTGTCACTGTCCAACCAAGCAATCATCTTTCTCGGTTTCATTTCAGCCTCCGGCGGTCGGGGGCGTTCAGACTTGGGTAAGTCACAGGCCCGAATGGTCTTCCCTGTGTACTCCACATACTCGGTCTCCTCATCCTCTATGTCGATGAGCACGAGTTGTGGAGGCAGCTCAAACAGGGAAGAAGTGAACTGCTGAGGCTTCACCGGGCTGGGAGGACACACTTGAGTTGAAGAACACTGCAGATCAACAACTTCAGGAGTGGGGCTCGGAGGAACCACCAGTTGTTTGGGAGGACTTACTTGGGAGCGTCGGAGGGAAAACAGTTCATCATGTGCTGCTGTGGGACGTGGAGGAACTGCCAACGGTTTGGGACGATCCACTTGAAGAGGAGAACATGGCAAGCACACTTCCTCTGGTGCAGGAGCTGGCTTTTGAGGATACATGGGTGGTTTGGTCACTGGCGGCAGGGGCTTGAAGCGAGCAGCTGGTAGAGGAAGGTCTTCAGAGACACTTGGAAACACTGGACGTTCTCCTTCTATTGGCGTCAAGAAGGAAGACCTCACTGGAGGACTGATTAGAGTTTGCAGAGGTTTGACCTCCACAAGAAGTGGAGTTGGCTCAGTGGTCTTTCGTTCATTCAGTTTTCTCTTCTTCTTTTTCTTTTCTCCAGCCTCTCTATACTCATTTCCCCCCTGCATCAAGTTTTCTAGACTCTGCATCTCTCTTAATTTGGCAGACTCTCTTTTTTTCTGCGCCACATGTTCTGTATCCTTTATCCTTCCTCCCTCATTCCTCTCTCTCTCCTTCTTCACCTTTCTCTTCACCTGTCTTTCCTTCTTTTTCTCTCCATACTGTAAAAATGATGTTTCAAGTTTGTGAATAAAGATTATTGTGGTACATTATACAAGATAATACTTTTTCCGTCTTTCTGTTTTCAAAATTTGACATTTAATTCAATGTGTTGATGTTTGTTTGTAATTCATTGTGAAATTGACTAGTAATTACAGAGTGAAAATTGGTTCTTTTTTCAGTGCAAGCTGGTACTTCTCAGGTAAGTTACCTGGCGGCGTCTCCTCCTGCACTTCCTGTTTTTGGCAGTGAAGTCGAAGGCCTCACTCTCACCCGCCTTCGTCAACGATGCCTCTGGAAGTTTCTCTAGTGCCGCCCGTTCTTGCGCTGCACACTGCTGTGCCCTCAAAGGTGTCTCCCTTCTGCGCAAGAAGTGAGCAAAACGCTCAAAAAGTTGTCTAAAAACCCTGCTAAACAGTGCCATTGTGGACACTGGATGCTGCAAGTAAATTCAGTATTTGTCGTCAATATTTGCAGAAAGTCACGAAAGTAGCTTTCGATCTTTTCACTCCTAACACACCAACAGAAGACAATTAGTCAGAACAGCAGTTTAGAGCTGCCAGAACGGAATCTCCATTATGATGTCACAACAGTGAGCGGAACCCTGAGAACTCAGCCCTATATGAGCAGCTCAGGAGAGAAGCAGTAAATACATCAATACTATTAAACACTGGCTGCTTCCTGACAAGTTTCCCAAACTCTTCTCCTGTCCCTGAAAATTAAAAGATCATACAAAAAAACCCCTGATCACTTTTAAGAAACAATTATAATTTATAAGCGTACTTACAGGCCTGATTGGACAGACATTAAACATTTAAATATAACACTCTACTTTAAACTTAAAATAACAACAATAATAATAACAATAACATTAATAATAATAAAACAAAGTTATTAAACTTGTAACTTTTTAAATTATTTAAACTTTATTTATTTTTAAATTATGTTAATTATTCAATGTTACAGTTAGAATAGTTTTGGTTGGTTTTAGAGGGGTTTTGCACTAGCTGAAAGACCACTTTAAACAACAGTGACCACAGTATGTACATTTTAAATACTACATAATAATAAACAATAAACAATTTAAACAAATAAATAATATTTTTTAATGACTTTGAAGTCTCTTATGCTTGCCAATGATTAATTTATTTAATCAAAAATACAGTAGAAACGGAAATATAGTGAAATATTACAATAAAAAAAAAAACAGTTTTCCGCTTTAATATATTTAAAAATGTATTGCTGTTATCACAAAGCTGAATTTTCAGCAGCCATTACTGCTGACATGTAGTTATAAAAACTTGTTATTATTATCCATGTTGAATATATTTCTCGTTCGTTCGGCAGTCATGGCCTAATGGATAGAGAGTCGGACTCATAACCCAAAGGTCATGGGTTCGAGTCTCAGGTGGGGGGAGTGAATGTCCAGCGTTCTCTCTCCACCCTCAAAACCACAACTGAGGTGAGACCCTTGAGCAAGGCACTGAACCCCCAACTGCTCCCTGGGCACCGCAGCATAAATGGCTGCCCACTGCTCCGGGTGTGTGTTCACTACTCACTGCTGTGTGTGTGCACTTGGATGGGTTAAATGCAGAGCACAAATTCTGAGTAGGGGTCGCCACACATCATGTCCTTTCCTTTATTTATTTATTGGATTTGTTGTACTTTTAGTGACTGGAGTAGATTGCAAATCATACCTGAAATTTATCATGATGACGTGAATTGCTGAAAATGCTTATGAGACCAAATTCAGTCTCTTCGAAAGAATCATTTGAGTGAATCACTCAAAGACAGTTGCTTGTTTCATTCAGTGTCTATTAATAAATTGATAAAATTAGTATTCACTCTCAGAAAAAAAAGGTTCAAAAGCTTCACAAAACCTTTTGAGTACTAGGTATGCAAATATATCTGTGGAGCTTCTAGTGTGCAGGAGCTATTGACACATCAGCGTGATAAAGAAACGAGTATAAATGAGTAATAAGCAGGTTTATGTGTGTATTTACCCCAAGACAAAGATAACATCGATAAGATGAGAACCAGACCCATTCTAAATCTAAATGTACTCCAATTAAATGAATTGGAAAGTGTGATATCCAAGTAGTTATAAAGATTTTTGATAATGATAACAATAGCGCATACAAAAATAGTAAGTGAATTGTTACATGCTCCGGTGCGGTTAGCGGTCACACTACATGTGTACTGCACTTGAGCAGCAGCCATATCACCCTGCAGCCCAAGAATGGTTGGCCACTGAAGCTAAGCAGGGTTGAGTCTGGTCAGTACCTGGATGGGAGACCTCCTGGGAAAACTAGGTTGTTGTTGGAAGAGGTGTTAGTGAGGCCAGCAGGGGGTGCTCACCCTGCAGTCTGTGTGGGTCCTAATGCCCCAGTGTAGTGACGGGGACACTATACTGTAAAAAGCACCGTCCTTCGGATGAGATGTTAACGGTTTAGAGCGGTTTAGAGAGGTCCTGACTCTCTGTGGTCATAAAAAAAATCTGAAAAAGAGTAGGGGTGTAACCCCGGCATCCTGGCCAAATTTCCCCATTGGCCTCTGACCATCATGGCCTCCTAATCATCCCCATACACTAATTGGCTTCATCTCTCTGTCTCCTCTCCACCTGTAGCTGGTGTGTGGTGGGCGTTCTGGTGCAATATGGCTGCTGTCGCATCATCCAGGTGGATGCTGCACATTGGTGGTGGTTGAGGAGATTCCCCCCTTCTATGTAAAGCGCTTTGAGTACCCAGAAAAGCGCTATATAAATGTAACTAAATATTAATTATTATTATTCAAGTGGGCCAGGGCATGGTTAAATGAACCGCACTGGACACGGTACAGAGCAGTCACACTTGTGAAATGAACTGGACTTTGGGGGTCAATCGCGCTCAAGCACGGATCAGATCTCCTAGTGTAAGTACATCCTAAATCTAAGTGAATAGCAGATAGCACACCACAACTATAACCATAACAGCACAAAAAAGGATGAATGATAAAAACATTGACAGCCAATCGGAATCATTTCTGCTTTAAAGAGCTTGACCATTTAAAGTGACAGATGACACAACTACATTGAACACTTAGAATACACTAATATGTTACCTTATAATTTTCATTCTTGGTGTAAACAGGCCCTAGTGTTACTTCACTGGATTTCAAATATATTTTGTGTATTTTCAAAATACAAAATACTGTATTTGTATTTAAATACATTTTGATGTATTTGTGCCCATCTCTGCATATTATATATACATATACTACATATTATCTGAGGCGGGCAGTAGTGAAATATTTTTACATTACTCAAGTAAATTTAAAAAGTATCTGTAGTTTACCAGAGTTTTTCTTGGGAAAACTTTACTTCACTACCTTTCAAACCATAATACCATGCTTTTTACTGCACTACATTTCATAAATAAAAAGTTACTTAAGAACAGTAAAAATGTAATAGGCTTACTTTCTTGTACTCAAGCAAATCTTTGAATTACTTTTAAGTAAAAGAAAGAAATGAATAGATTTCTAAAAAGTAGCTTACAATATAATGCTTTGGAATGTTGTGAAGTAAATTTTTCTAAAGAAAAACACCATAATAAAGTACAGACACTTGAAAAGTACTCAAAAGCAGTCAAAATACTTCACTACAGTCCACCTCTGCATATTATATTATATATATTGGCTTAAGAAACGTCCGTATACAGCGTTATATTAATAAACGTGACTTGACCTAAGCATTTTTATACTATATGTTTTATATGTATGCTTTAACATTAATTTTTTATTCATTTCAAGCATAATTTTGATTAAGATGTTGATTTAGTAGTTGCTTAAATTATTTTATTAAAGACTCCATCTATATACACAGGCCTACAAGTGCGTGTTACGGTGCACACAGCAAGGATCAACGAGGATAAACTCAAAATAATAGGTTTTAATAACTCCAAACAAGGCAGGGCAGGACAAAGCAAGGCTGACACAGACAGGAACACCGGGGAGTAACGAGTAGACCAGACCACACGAAACTGAACAGGCAGGAACTTAAATACACAGGCTAATGACTAAAACACAGCTGAACAGAATAAATTAATGATCACATTAAACAAGGACAGGAAACAAACCAAATATGGAAACATGAGGCGGGGACACATGACACACACGACAGAGGTCTGACAGTGCGACTGTTCCAGTGTCAGTGGAACTAAAATGCTGTTTATTTACAAGAGAGAATCTATGGAAGAAACAAAGAAGAGAGCAAAACTGATGTGTCAGTAACACTTAAGAATTAGGTCCCATTAGTTAATGTTAGTTAGCAAATAACAGCTTTTATGGAATTGCAGTCTTACTTGATTTGTTTGGATGTGACAGTACAGAACACAGCCTTCATTCAGGCCTTCATGCTGGGTGCTTTAGAAGGGAATATGTAGAAGTTCATAGTCTATGATCTGCATACATGACACATGAGTGATATTAATGTGTGACATGACCCATATCTGATACAGCTGAAAGATGTGTCCTTTCCAGCAAAATCCACTTTATCATACTGATCACCTTGGCAACATGTTTCAAACACACAGAACAGATATCACATCATACTAACGCATGCAAAAATACAAATATTTATTTGACATAATATTATGTAAATTTTACAGCAGTAATTGAAAATGAATTATAAATATATTGATTAAATAAAGTCCAACAAACTTTAAACTATGAACTTGCTATATAATAAATATGAAATCCTGCTAAATTGAAGTAAATTTAAATAAACTGAAATATCAGACCACCCACCTACTTTCTAAAATGAATCATTTCCTGCCTGGAAAAAAAAAATGTGATAGCTATGCCTGCTTTTATAACGTCTCAATTGGACTATTGTAATTCTCTCTATTGTCCCATGTTGCTCATTTACAAGTGGTTCAAAATGCTTAAGAAAGGTCACAAGTATGATCATGCCATTCCCTTTTTGCAAGCTCTTCACTGGCTTCCATAGGATTCATTTTAAAAGGCTCCTATTTGTGTATAAATGTGTACTGTGCCTAGAGTTACCCCGTTACTACAGCCCTTCCAGAGACTTCCTAAACCTACTTATGTATGGAGTGATTTTTGTGCCAATATTTATCAAACAAATCCAGTGCTTTGCAAATAAACACAATCTGCTTTGCAAAGAAAAACTCGACTTTCAAACAAACGCAAAGTGATTTTCAAATACAAAACTTTATTTGAGAGAAAATGCAGAGGTATGGACAAATATATGTATTGTGTGTTACAACTGTGAGACTCATTTGCCTTTTTATGAGGAAACTTGGCTTGATTTTCTCACAAATGCGACAGGCTGATTTTCTCACATGTGCAATTGAGCAACTTTCTTTTCCAAAACTGCAGATGGCGCTGTTGGTCAATTTACGCTAGTAAATATTATAATTAGAAGAATATATAATTATTCTATTTTCTTAAACACAATCCTATACTCCCATCTAGTGGTCAGTAAACATATTCTAATGAATATTTCCCAAATTCCTTGCTCTATGGAAGAGTTTGAGTTGGTTCTCTTCCCAAATTTTCATTTGAACTAAAGTGGAATGCAAAGCCATTATAATTAAACTCTTACTAAAAGATGTATAATATTTTACAAACATAATGAATTTAGCAACATGCTAACACTTACATGAAAACATAAAATGCATGACTTTATGTTTATAATAATTCACAAAAAGAAAAATAACTATAGTGTCTACAAAACAAAAATGAAGAAATTTATATTGGGTAGTGTAGTTACATTGCCCCAATCCATCTGAATGCAGGGAACAAATGTCTGTTTTCAGCACATTTGCTTATTGTGTATGAATATCATATTTAGTATAATGTTTGTTTACCACTTTCATAGTAGCTGTGTATTTTAGTCCGACCCGATGAAATCGATGAAGATGAAGTTCACCATGATCTTGAACTGTTTAAAGGACATTCAAATTTATGTGTGAATCTGTCTCTCACAATTCAAGACAGAAATATTATTAGTATAATACATCTGACTTTACATGAAGCAAGTTCCCAAGCTTTTTTTGAACATTAAATGAAATAAAACTTCTAGCACTGTGATCAAAAATCAGTGTGCAAATCATCAGGAGAAGTGTCTTAAGGCACACTGCAGGACAGACATAAACTATGTACTTGCATCCAAAAATAAGTACAATATTGTATTTTATTGCAAAACACTTTTGCTGCTATTGAGGAGGGATACAGGTAAGGTTAGGGACAGGTTTGGTGGTATGGGTAGGTTTAAGGGTTGGGTCAACAGTGTAATTATAAATGTAATTACAGATGCAATTACATATAGGTATTTTTAAAAATATAAGTACAATGTAAAAACATGTACATACACAATAAGTGCATTGTACCAAATGATTCATTTAAATGTAAGTATATGGTAGTTAAAGCCGCCTAATATAAAGTGGGACCCAAATGTGTATATATCATCTTTTTAACTTGCTACTAGCATTTTTAACCTTATCAGTCCAATTGTTTGGTGTTTCAAGAACAACAGACCGTGTTTCCACAAAAACCAAGCACAGAGAACTTCACAAAACCAACATCCATGAAAGAGCTGAAGCTGCTAAAACGTTCCTCGCAGACAGCAGTGCTAAAACGTGAAAAAGTTGGTGTAGCTAGCTAGTCACAGTAGCAGTTTTCCACACTTTAACACAGAGAGTCACAGTTGGAGTGTAGGGAGAGGTTTATTCAGTTCTTTTAAATGTGCCTTACATTACGACTTGAGGTAAATCCATATATAATTATGAAGAACATTTTCAAGAAGGACACGACAAACCTGCTTTCAAATATTGACTGATACAATTTCCCTGTTTTTAACATTTTTTTTAAATGTAATTATCTTTAAGAAGAACACGTTACAAAAAAACACGCACTGAAACTTCAGGGAAGATCGAAAACCAACAGACCTTAATGAACCGAGTGGTGTTTTGAATCACAGTAGAGGTCCTTTTTGCATCGCTAACAATGTCGTCGCTTAATGCTATAGCGCTCTGTCATTTGAAAATCATTCACATATTAAACAAAAAGAACAAACGTATTGCTTTTTCGCCAAACATTCTATAAAACACTTATTCATGTGCAAACTGTCTTGATAACGACTGTATTAGGCAGGGCACCGTGTGAGTGGGATTTTTGGAGGGTTGACTGGAGAAAGGGATTGGGGTTTTAGTACACCCAGGAGATCGGTACCCACTGTGGGGTTGAGGAGGCTCTCTTGATGGCCTCCTCCACACCCTTCACACTCTCATCTACATCGTTGTTGATGAGCATTTCGTCAAAGAAGTGGCGGTATGCACCGAGGATGCTGTCGGATTCTTTTTGGATGTTCTGTACCGCCTCTGACTGAAAAGCAGAATGGAAACTTCGGTTACAAATCTTTTGAGTGTAAAAATTAAAGATTGTTGCGTTCAGGTCATAAGCATGTGTAGGAATGAACATCTGGGGCTTAAAGTCAGAATGAATCAGTTTCGAACCTGATTGCCAGTGTTTGTAGGAGCAATGAACATCACGAGAGGAGCGAACTCTGTCGTTCGGAGCACTTTCAGCGTCTGGAAAACAACAGAATTTTACTAGAATTAGTGACACTGGAAGGCTCATCACAAAATGTATCTCCAAATTCTATGTTAATTAGATTGACAGTGTGTCATTACCTGCGGTTCCACATCCAGCACAGCTATTTTCCCTTGCTCGTGAATCTTGTGGACAGTTTCGATCTTAGTCCCGAACATGTGTCCCTGGTAACTGCCGTATTCAAGTAGCTCATTCCCGATGATACATTTGGTCATTTCATCATTGGAAATAAAGTAATATTCTTTGCCATCCTCCTCATCCTTCTTCTGGGGTCTAGTGGTGTCTATAAAGAAAGAATGTATGTTTTTTTTTCTTCATTATTTGTCTTGTCTTTTTGAAAATATTCTCAAAATATGATTTTTTTTATAAGAGAATATATCTTAAATTAAGCTCTGAAAGTCTTTAAAATATGTTATTGATATCTTTTGAAGTTTTGTTTAACAAGTACATGCAACTTGTTTTAAGTGGAAAACTAAAAAATGAAAAATAAAACTAGATTAAGAAAATTATTTTGAAGTGAAAATGATTTCAAAACCGTCTTTAAAGCAATTTAAAAAAAAGCTAGTTATGATGTGTTTTTTAAAACTAAAAACTGTCGGTCTAGAATAAGGGTCACACTTTATATTAGGTGGCCTTAACTACTATGTACTTGCATCAAAAAATAAGTACAATGTACTTATTGTATCTCAAAACACTTTTGCTGCTATTGAGGAGGGATACGGGTAAGGTTAGGGACAGGTTTGGTGGTATGGGTAGGTTTAAGTGTGGGTTAAGGTGTAAGGGATGGGTCAACAGAGTAATTATAGATGTAAGTACAGATGTAACTACATATAGGTATTTTTAAAAATATAAGTACAATGTAAAAACATGTATTTGCACAATAATACATTGTATCAAATGAATACTATAAATGTAAGTACGTTAAGGACACCTAGTAGAAAGTGGGACCAGAACATGTTTACATAGACAAAAAAGAAAGAAGGAAAATCAGTGCAGTGGAATGAAAAAAAACTTTAAGCCCCTTTAAAGCTTCTAATATCCTCACATGGATTTTGTTTTAGTTGATAGTTTTTTTCACTCATTTAAACAAAAAATGTCTGCACTGCTGGATGTGGTGTTTAGATGAGTATGTAAACTAGTGCTAGTTCAGAGGTATTTAAAAAAAATAAAAAAATAAAAATAAAATAAAGTTAGCTATTTTAAACTATAACAAACTCTAAACAAATTTAGATGTTCTTAGAGATGACGTCACATTTGATGGTTTTTGTAAAAGTACATCTGGGCTATTATAGTGCACAAAATGCAATTTGCACTAGACTAAAATATGATCATTAATGCCAAACAGGTTTGGAACGATGTGAGGGTGAGTTATGAATAATTTGGGTAAACTATTTATACATGGATTTAAGACTGTATACAATTCAGCTTGGCTCTCACACTCTCAAATACAAAGAGTTCATACTTCAGAAATGAATAAGAGAAGGCATGCAGCTAGGCAGTACATACGTGGTGCAGGGTAAGCAAACTTCTCAGGATATTTACTCAGCAATGAATTTTTAATATGGCTCCTTCCAACTCCAGGTGCACCTTGAAACAACAGCGAAAAGAGCAAATAACACATTTCAGCCTTTAAACTTCTAATTAACTGTGCATTTTCAAATATTACTATCATCTTTGTGGATCTGTATGATCAACGTTTATCAACATTTTATCTTTTTCATATTTCCATTGTATGCAGAAGCGGAAGTTGTCATAGTTGGGTAAACTTCTGACACAAAATACAACAAACATATTTTTGCATTCCCATTTGCTCCAGTGGACCCTTTTCACAAATTGCGATGGCATGTTTTAAAGGTCATCAGCATTGTAAATCCTGAAAAGTTTTTTTTTTTTTTATGTATATATATTTTCCTTTTTTTAAAATGTATGTACATTTATAACACTTTACTGTGTATTATATTACCTTTGCCATGAAAATACAACAAATAGTTTACACTGCAGTGAGGGTGTTTCTAATATAGCGTCTATAGGAGTGATGGTAAATTTGACAATCTTCTTTTTTCTGACTGCCGTTTATCAATCTCTGAAAAACCTCTCTTTGAAAGCCATGAAAACACACATCATGTAGCAAATATACTTGATGTAGTCTCCTGTTCACTGCTATAGAAGTTTACACAACTATGATGAATTCCTGATAGCGCTTCTATGCCTTTTCAAAAGAAGAAAAATTCTAGAGAGATTGATTATGGTTGTCAGAAGAGAGAATTATATGGTCACAACCTCAATATTTATTATTATTTACAATGTTAATAACGGTGGAAAGACATCATCCATGATGATCTGTGCTCTTATAAATCTCCCATTCCCAATAATTCCCCGCTGGTCTGAGCTGTGTCTAAAGGCACCTGTCTTGTTTGGCTCGATTGAATCAAACTCAAGTTCGCTTCCACCGTTGGTGTGGATCTTTTGGGCAGGTGTGAATACAGCAATCGCACTCAGGTGCAGACCAAAAAACCTTACCGAGACCCAGCTGAGGAGGTGGTCTCAGTCCGGTTCCAAACGTTGAATGGATGAACCAATGAATGGATGATCTTAGCACACACCTTAGTGTTGTTTTGTTCTGTTTACAATTTCTGGTTCACTTGCAAAGTGCAGTGTGAAAGCAAACCGCACCAAACTAAAATATAATCAACACTGCATTTGGTCCGGACCAAAGCAAGTGAACTAGTGGACTTTCCTGGTGTGAATACACCATAGCTATGATGATGCTTACCAATGAGAACCAGAGTTTTTCTGTTGAATGCCGGCAGTCTCACTACCTCCTCATAGGATATTACATCAAGCTGGTCAAAGACTAAGGAAAAAACACAAATTCATTAGTTAATGCATGACAAGAGCACCTGTCTAAGCCCTGCTTCTACAACAGTACGACATATGTAGCGCTTTAACACTGTTTGTGCTTCATACAGAAAATAAAGTGATTTATGAGTTACTACATTGAGTGTTTAAAAAAAAAAAAAAATGATTACAGCCATAAACTGGTTATTGGGAGCTGGCATTTGAGAATTATTACAACTCATCATTGTGAAATCTAATTTTCATTGGTAGAAGTGTCACCTTTACATGCAAAAAGTAACTATTTTTATATGCAAACTCAAAGTATATGCATGTATGTAAGCCTATTTAACAAAAGATTGTTATTAGAGGATTTTCTCAAAATAAATATGCACTGCATGCAGGCTTTAGAAATGCTAAAGAGGTACTTACTTGAGCTGTGTTTGGCAAGGTATTTGTCTTTGCATTTCTTCTTCTTGCCAAAAGGACTGCAGGACTGACTGGCTTCCCGTGTTGCTTTGCTTTTGCTTGCTACTCGCCTGAAAATAAAGAAATGTTTAACTTGTGAAAGACAGGGAGATCGTACATGTACATAACTAATCGCTCTGTAACTTCAAAGAAAGTCAGTCTGTCACCAAATATACAAAAAAGATGAATGCATGTCAGACCGTACCATTCCTGAAGTTCTGGAGAAGGGAGGAGTCCTGCGAAGTCTGTGGAGGAGTTGTCCACCTTTCCTTGCCACCAGTTTGGATCCATCTTATTGATAATTTGAATAATGTCACCCGTTTGGAATTTCAGGCCGGCTTCTTTGCACGGGATAAGATCATCTTTCACAGGGTCATAGTCAAACTGTGCTCTCATATACGTCTGCAAAAACATTATTCCCACATAAAACCATTGTATGCACTTCATAAAGATGACTTATCAGCCAATAACTGATTTCATACGGATTGGTTTCTCCAAAAGATGTTGACCCAGGAACATCTTTCTTACTTACTGTAAACGCTGTAACTAGCATCTTTAATAAAATAAAATAAATTCCCTCATGTGATACATTCATTGTTGGGTAAAATATTATTTTAGGTAATAGAATGTTAGATTAGTGACAATATCTACAGCTAGAACTAGTTACAGGCTATAAATGATAAGAAAAACTCTAGATGGACCTACATGTTTGAATTTCACGGCAGCACAATGGTTATTTGTATATCGTGAATGAGGACTGCCATTGCTTTACACAACATCAAAAACTAAAAAATACGTTTTAATCAACTGCAGTTCAGTTTGATGCTGTGTGACCAGCAGATGGCAGAAGGAAGTTTGTAGTTATTTCATCTAATGAGAAAAGTAAGTGTAGTTATCTGCTATTGATGCTTTAAATAGTCACCTGTGTCTTTCAATCAGTTTCCCATTCCCATGAATAAACACCAAACCTTAATTTAACCAAGGATACAGGATAGACAGACAAAGAAAGAAGTGATCAAATCACATTTCAGTGTGTACGGTATTTACTGATCAAAGGAAACCGCCAGTTGAGTAGACCGTGATCAAATAAAATAAAAGCAAGAAACTGGTAAGATGTGACATTGGTTTTGCATTTTTTTTTTTTGTATGTATTTATTTATTACTCACCTCACATGCCATCGGGCGGCTTTGCTGATTGGAGATTATTTTCAATGTGACAACACCATTTGTGTCTTTCTGTAATGTTGAACAGCATCCAACAACAATAAATCAAAAGTAACACAACCACAGAAACATCTTGGAGTGTTAATTGCTCTTAAAAACTGTGCCAGTGCTCAGGGAGCTGCTTTGAAACTATAGCTAATCAAACATCAAGCTACCCAGAATTTAAAGTTCATCTTTCACTAAAGTAGTTACACAACAGAAACTTGAACTTAAGCTTTATCTTCATTCCAAATTCTAATTAGCATAACACAAATACAGTATATGTCAATCTCAATAATCTAATGCAGTCATGAAAATCCTCCTGTCAGTCACTTCATTCATACTTCGCATTAACAAAAATGTTAAATATTTCTTTAGATTTTAGGATTAAATATGATAAGCAATTCTCTGTAGTTTCCCTGAGCTTCAGTCTTTCATTGTATACCGTCATGTATGATAAAACACAATGTGTTTATAGATTATACAATGCATTTAACATTAAAACAGTGCATGTAGAATTTTGTCATGCTACTACTTATGGGGAAAAATTAAGTGTAATGACACATATATTTAAACATGACAGACAAGTTTCAATAGAAGTGACATTAAGATATATTTTAGCCAATGCATGAATGCTGCCAAGAAAGCAGTCTTACACTAAACTAATTGCATTTAAGGTCAATTTATAGTATTATACATGTCATTTATTGTTAAATAACATACAATTAAGTGTCCAAAAATATTAAATTCAGTTCACACTTATTATTCATAATAAGTGCTCTTTTAAAAAGTATGCTAAAATGTACTATTCTCATAAGTGTGTGTCCACAAACAAGAACATAACCCACCAGAATCTTCTGTAGCTGGTCTACACTTTGATTAGCAACACTTTTCCCATTAATCTCTGCGATTTCATCACCTTCATGTAAAGAACCTGTTAAAAAATCAAAATAAATAAAAGGTTTGTCATTAGCATTTATTCATTCAGTCCTTTGCACAATCTGACTCTGCTTTAGCCTAGATTTAAACTGCTGATTTTGTCTGGCTAGAGGAGGATGACACTATTTCTCTGTCTAAATCCTGTAAAGCTGATATAAAGCCACCCAGCTTTATATCAAGCCGATGTAAAGCTGCTTTGACACAATTTGCATTGTTAAAAGCGCTATACAAATAATAGTGACTTGACTTGACATTGAGCTGTATGGAAAATGATTATTATTCACAAACAAACCAGCTGTACCTTGTCTGTGTATCATCCCTCCATGCAATATCCTCGCTACTGTACACCTCTGCCTTTCATTCAGCTTAAGAGTTACACCCTGAACAGGCACAAAACACAAATTTAGACAAGTCGTCTTCTTAATACTCCTTTTGAATGACACAAGTAAAAATACTTCCAAATAATTGAATGACTCCAAAGAGTTTAATTCTATTCCTTTGTTAAAAAAAGTATTTGAATTAGTCAGATAGTCATTTTGAAACCTTAAATGAATGCATAAATAAAATCAAAAGTTTATACCAGTGGCTCAGAGGGGTTCTTCTCGAAGGCCACTTCTCGCATCCTGCTTGCGTCTTTGCCGCTTATATGACCAGCGCTGCCGTTGGAGAAGACTTCCTGTCCTTTGCAGTCGTAAGTCTGCATGGCGGCCTGGGAATGCAAACATGGAGAACATTAAGATCTGTATTACAGGAATCCCAGTAATTAGTTTTGTATTAGCTGAATCCATATATCTTAGCCAAGATATTAAGGAGGAATCATATATAACCTTTTTTTTTTTTTGTAGGTGTAAATAAAATGGTATGATGAAGGATTAGAATGAAAGAGTCAATGTGGACATCTGTCCTGGGTTAACCATTAAACGGTTACATCTTAACACTTCATTAAATCCTACAATGCTGGGAACTGGTTGGCATGGTTATGTTGTCTAATGAGGGGGCTTGATTTCAACTGACATGACTAAACAAACGTCCTCAGAAAGTAGCAATGGTACCTTTTATGTTGCTCTGTTTAATAATATGTTACACTGAGTGGTCCAATGCATAAGTTCTTATGGACAAAGAGTGAATCTGATCTGTTACAGAAATGATTTGATACTACTGTTTTTTTTCTTTTCTTTATACAACTTTTATTAGTGATTTAAAACTGAACTTCATTGAAGTTACGGAGTCATGCTATAATTATTGTTCAGGCCTAGGGTAAATCTGGTAACCTCAAGCATTATTTATGAGCAAAATATGACAGAGATGCTCGGGTTGTCAATAATCTGCTTTTACAGACACAGCAGTGGGCCTAGAGAGCAGCAGTCAGTCATTTCAATAATACTAAGAAGACACACACACACACAAAAATGCCACGTCTTCCTCCAAGCAGCAATCTTCACAGAAAAGCTCTTACACGTCTTGATGGTCAGCAAATGCATGAGTCTCAGGACAAAGTTTACACCACATTACTTCTATTACATGATCAGGACTTTAGACCTCAGCTTTGAGTTGAGTTTGATGACGCCATGACTAACATGATGGGTTGATCAGCAAAATCTGGTGTCAGCTAGATATGATGATGAAGTATGATTTTTTCCTACATTGTGAAATTCATGACGTATTCATATTGAACAATCAGGACAAGCTGTGCCATAAAACACTGAAAAATTTCTCAAAATATATTGTGTGCTCCTTTAAAACAAAGCCATATGGCAACAACATGAAGGTGAATGAATGTTGACGGGGTGAGCTGGCCTTTCAAGTCTGCAAAAAAAATGCAGTCCCAATCCAATGTAAATTTTACTTAACAATGAATGAATGTTGTAAACTAGCCAGACAAAGTAATAATAATTTGAATTTAGCGAAGCAATTTTCAACAGTGCTTTTGGATGCAAAGCTTACTATAGCTATTAGTTTAGCCACTGGCACACTTTACCCCATAGCTATTCCTCATTTAATAATATTTAGCAAAAATAATAGCATGATTTTATACTTTGGCAGTTCAACAACATGTATAATAACTGGCCCTTTCCATTGGACCATGGATCGTATTAGAAGATTACACTCATATGACCAAACTCTAAGGATTAGACTACTGCAAATGTCATGTACAAAACCATAAGAAATCTCTAACATTTCTTTTGAGAGAGGTTGCTTTTGAAAGCAAAGAATGAGACAAAGCATGCTTCATTTCACTGTTTTAACTTGACACATGATTAACAATCATGAAAAACATTATCAGATTTACAACTAAAATTGACATTGCACATTATATGATACTCATATGTGACCCTGGACCACAAAACCAGTCTTAGGTTGCTGGGGTATATTTGTAGATATAGCCAAAAATACATTGTATGGGTCAAAATTATAATTTTTTCTTTTATGCCAAAAAATCATTAGGACATTAAGTAAAGATCATGTTCCATGAAGATATTTTGAAAATGTCCTACTGTAAATATATAAAAACTTCATTTTTGATTAGTAATATGCAATGCTAAGAACTTCATTTGGACAACTTTAAAGGTGATTTTCTCAATATTTAGATTTTTGTTTTTTTTTGCACCCTCAGATTCCAGATTTTCAAATAGTTATATCTCAGCCAAATATTGTCCTATCATAGCAACCCATACATCAATGGAAAGCTTAATTATTCAGCTTTTTGATGTATAAATCTAAAAAAATTGACCCTTATGACTGGTTTTGTGGTCCAGGGTCACATATGATAATCAACTATCATAAGATGCTTTAACTAAACCTCCATAAGAAAAAGTACAACTCATGATTTGTATCAAAGCCAAATCAAAGTTAGATTCTCTGCATTTCAGTTAGCCTAAGGGAGAGTGAGAGTAAAGGTAAACGGGTCCATTAGTGTAAATGAGATAACAGGACAAATGGGGAGTCCCAGGTCCCAGTGACTGCATTAAGGTAATCAAATCAGTGCTTTTGTGTTTCCTGATCATATGGACTCTCTGAAGAAACCCATTTATGCAAACATACTGTATGATCATTTTGAAATGCATATTTACTGACATGAGTTTACATGTAATTCAATCCAGTATAAATATAGCATCTGTCTGGACACATTAAGACCAGAGGCAGAAGTGCACACTTCATATTCGACAAGATGCCACCCTTAAGAACAATGTGCATTTACTTTTAAATTATAACATATCGAGATAAATAGAAAAAAAGTATACAGTTATTTTTTTTGTCATAATGCAAAATTTTTAATTATTATACATAGACCCCAGGTAATCTTTTGCGGAATGTATTTAAAAGCGTTGTAGAAAAATACATTCTGTATAAGATTTATAAAAAATCTCAGAGGAGGCTAGACTCCATCAGCAAAAGCCTCCAATGAACTCGCTTCATACTGCTGACAGCGCTGTCTTCATCAGAGGGAAGTCACATGTTATAGGAAACCGCCAAATATCCTGAGCAAAGGTTGCATGCCATGATTGGGCTGATAAAACATCAATGCATGGGTCAGCTAAACAGAACCTACTAATGCGTGTCCATGCAGAGAAATATGTTGACTAAGGTATGGTTAAATCCAGCACGATCTCATGCCAATTCGTACATATTTTACGAGGTGGCTTATTCGTACGACCTCACTCGTACAAATTCATACGATTTTTGCTAAGTCGTAAGTATTTTACGAGTTGCCAATTCGTATGAATTTGTACGAATGACCTACACCTAACACCGCCCCTAAACCTACCCATCACTAGGGTTTAGACTAATCGAACTAAATCATACGAGTGAGGTTGTACGAATTCGTACGAGTTAGCCACCTCATAAAATACGTACGAATTGCCGTGAGATAGCGTTGGTTAAATCAGCACTTCTGTGTGCACTTTCAACTGTGAAAAGTGAAACTGTGTGATTCATATGCAGAATTCAGTGTTGGCATATTAGCAGTTTACAGAGGTCATATCCTCCTGCAGTAAATCCCATATTAGACCGTTGACTGTAATGCTAATAGAGTACTTCATTTGTACACTCCTAAATATTTACAGTGTGTATGCGGCCAATTCTATAACTGTGGGAGGCCCTAACACATCCTCATTCCCAAGGGTGAAATAACATCTGCGACACGATCTGCTTATATACACTTCCTACTTTGGAGTCAGGACTGTCATGTGACTCAACAGACAAAGAAATACCACCTCTGTTTTCAGGGAAGTGTCATAGCATGGCTTAAGATGTTGAAACTGTCACCTGATTTTCAGTGCAGAAAAAAAAACAAAAAATTAAATTGAACAGCAGCAATAACCAAGACAGTCCTCTAAATATTTGAAATCATTTAGCATGTTCAAACACAGTTTGAAACTCTATAGTCTTTTTTCTTCATCTGAAGAAACAGCTCTGGCCTTTGAGGAGATATGTACTGCAGTGCACTTCACCAAAAGAAGTGTGATAGAATCGATGACTCTTGCTGATACCTGCAGTATGCTGAGTCTAGTCCCATGCCCTGGGGAGCAAAGCACACCCCTGATCTATGAAGACTGCATTGAGCAACAACCCTAGTGAGTTTAAAAAGTGTCATCTTCCAAACCATGAACCTGAAAGGGCTTAATTTACACTGTTATTTCATGCATCCGGACTGCTATGTGATTAAAAATTGAAATGTGTCTCTGCAGAACAAATATAAATACAATCTATTATTCACATGCTATATGCTAATACAAGACTTCCATGATGATGTTCAAACTGGGCAGCAAAATATTACATGGAAAGAGGTAAGATAAACATTTAATATTTAACAACTGTTTTACCATATGCATCTTGAAATAACTGACAATAATATCCAGTGTTGCAAACTACTCCACCTTTTCATCAAATTTTGCAGTTTTGAGTTGAAAATATATTCTTTCCTTTACTCGATTTATGTAATTCTTAACTACATGTGACAAGACGATAAACAATAGCATACGAATAAGAGTATGCGCTTGAAAATAACTTCAAATTCTTAAATTCTTATTTATGCTATTAAATCCCTTAATTGTTTAAAAAAAAACTGGTTTGGTCACCCTCAATGTTCATGACATGGTTACAGCCTTGTAATACTGAAAATTGTTGCATTTGGTTTCTTTTATCATATTACCGCTGTCACCGTTTTTAAAAATGCCACAGGCCATAACAGTGAACTTTACAGTGATTTTACCACAGTTATTTATTTTTATCTATTATACTATATAGCAAATCTTGACTGTGTGATTCTTTACAGCATCACACAAATGTAACCTGTATTAAATATTTTATTATATCCAATTCAATAAACTCTGATAAAGCGATAGATATCTCAGCCGCCTGGTTTTTCATTTAGTCACAAAATGTAGCTATATTACCATCCAGCTCTCTATATAAAGCTGAATATATAAGTATGTACAGAGCTCTGGCATGAAACTCTAGATGGCGCAGTCTGATAGGTCTAACACAATCTGACCTAATGACATCAATATCTACGGCACAGCTGATTGGTTCTCTCCTTTATCGGTAGCCAATGAGCTCTCTGCTCAACATTCAAATATATGACTAGTGCTTGTTGTAGCCGTTCGCAGCGTGCTTCAGAAACCCTCCACCTTCCCCAGCTCCACCTGTATAGCTCTGCTACGAGGTGATTAATGTATGCTGTAGGGGGTTATTTCATATCTGTTATATGTGCAGCAGCAGTATTTCTTACATGCTCACAGCAGCATGTTGTGGAGGTATTGGCAGTAGCAAGTCTCGGTAGTCGGTACTTGCTCTGCCGCAGCAGCATCGTAGCAGATCTATTCCACAAAGATCAAATACATTACCATTGTCATGTACATTACCATGCCTATCCCTCCGAGAGTTGTCATGACAGAAATATATATATATATATATATATATATATATATTAAATACATGCATGTAATTGCATCTGCAATCAATTTCTGTAATTACATTTAGAATTACACTGTTGACCCAACTCTTACACCTTAACCCACCCATACCACTAAACCTGTGCCTAACATTACCCGTATCCCACATCAATAGGAGCAAAAGTGTTTTGCAATACAATACGAACACAATAAGTACATTGTCGTTAAGGCCACCTAACATAAAGTGGTACCAATATTATAAACAATAACATTATGATATTCATTAAAACTTTATTTGCTTGCATGGTTGATGGTAATGCTATTTTTGAAGGTTTACTGTTAATAAGCAGATTTTCATGGGAAATATCCATCTCTACTGTAGACCAGCTACTCATAGATGTGCTACAGTCACTGTGCTTACAATCAGCTATGTGTGAACAGGGAAGCTATGTCTTGTTCTTTTATCTAAAGCAAACACAATGCAGGGACACTGTGTTAAACACAAGCAGCTCCAAACTGTTCTCCAGACTCCTCCCTTTATTTCCAGAGAAAATGTCTGCTTCTATTTATAGAAAGCTTGTGCTTTTCAGTTTGACTAGTGAAGCACCCCTGTCAGCAATCTTGAAATCCTTAGTATTCTGTAGGTTTAGTATTCGAATTAGATGTTCAATGAAGTGATTGTCTTCATGATTTTCTTTTGTGTTTCTACTGTAGGTGGTTGCTGTTCTGGAAGGTTGCTAGTTAGCTTGCTGGCCCGAATCTGAAAATCCCTAGATATGACCTCAGTGTAATAGACATTTCAATTCACATTATATTGACCATCATTAAGTTATTTTCCAATATTAGCACTGGATTGGTCTGAACTGGCTGATATTGGAAGCAGATAATATCAGGAGCTTACACAATGGAACATTAGAGTATTTAGTATCGATTTATAATATGAAATGACTACTGCATATAAAGATTTATTGGCTATGGCTACATAAAAAAGAATATGTACCAACATAGAAATATGTTTACAGTAGATTTTAAGAAAATCAAAGGGATAGGTGCAACATTTTTTTAGCTAGAGAGGTCCAGAGAGAGACATAAATGACAGATGGCAATTTCTGTCTGAAATTGCAGAGATAGAGAAAAAAAAATCTGTAATCCATAATCAGTGATTTGTTTTGTTTATGCTTTTCAGTGAGTCTCCATCTGGAAAACAGAAGAAAATTGACTTCTTATTGAAAACAAAGTTAACTACTGACCCTAATCCTATCTTTGCTACATAATACTATTGTCTCCTCATCAATGAGTTTATCTCAGGAAACAATCATTAACCTTGTTACTTCACAACTGGAAATGTCTTTACCATGTCAGAACATAATGTCCCAAGTACTGCTGGTAACACAAGAAAAAGGAGTTAATGACATTAGCCCATAAAAGGGTTAATGAGTCAACATGTGAATCTGAAGCACTCCTGCTTTGACTAATTCAATTATCATTATAGTTATACAGGCTTCTAGGTGAACATGATGTGATTATTATCTCTAACAGCTTATGAGAATGTTAGTTGAGATCTCGTCAATGTCCAAGGAAGGAAAATAATTAAATTAAGACTTTAACTAGAAGTTTCTGGTATTTTGTTTCTCCTCAAAAGAAAAAAAAGAAAAAGAAAAAAAAAAAACAGACCCAACAGCTCATGATATTCAAATCACCTGAGCTATTATACCTAGTTAAATTACAGAATAACATCTATTAAACCTTGCTGTACTCTAATTTTATGCCTGCAAAAAACAAACAAACAATAACATCTGATATTAAGTTGATGCATAAACTGACATCCATTAAGTCTTCTGAGCTATAAACGAGCAATCCTTAAATCATTCATTTGCTAAAACTAGCATTTTGAGATAACAAGCTATTTGAGTATGACATCAGCAAAAAAAGTAGAATCAGTTTCTATTAAATGATCTTAGAGTAAACGAATATTTTCCAGGCACGGACTGAAAAAATCCCCACCACATTAAATGAAATGCTAATAAATATAAATGAATTAATTTGTTGTCGTGTAGCTCTTGGGTAAACGATTCAGAACCGGTCTGAGTGATTCTCCAGAGGATCTGACTGAGAGGGGAAAGTTACTTTACATTAAACTTACTGGGAATATAGTTATGACTTGATTATAAATATTTATAACTAGTTTAAATACATTTATGACATGAAGATTTTCCCTCACAAGGACACGTAAAATCACAAGAAAACAAAAGTTAATTGAAGAACAGGGGGTAATAAATAGCAAATGTGCATACAGTTTCATAGTTTTGGTAACACTTTATTTTAAGGTATCCTTGTTAGACATATTAAACGTATTTACTCTGATAATAACAGTTAATTATGATTAATTATTAATTATCAGATGCAAGTAACCCTAAACCAAACCCTAGCCATATAGTAAGTACATGTAGTTAATATTACTCAGTACTTTATTGTATAATTACACGGAAACAAGGACACTTGAAAATAAAGTGTACCCTAAAGTTTTTAGAAAAGGTTGTAAGGGACCATTTGATAAAAAAAATCACCGAATCAGTTCTTAAAAGAATCGGTTCGAAAGAATCGTTCCCCACTACCATCATGACGTCACGATGCGTCATGCCAAAATAATATTCGATAATCTATTCAACGCCTTTATATGTGAATTCTAGTTACGTTGCAAACTATTTGACCTAAAATAGTCCAAATATCTAACAGTATGAAGAGGAAAGTTGTTCTGAGCGGCAATGCTGATCTCAAACCAGTCTGCACCGGAACATCTTTATCCTTCACGTGCATGAGAAACTCTTATATCTGTGACACTGATAAAAAACTATCGACACACACTGTCAACATCCGATTGTCGAATGCAAATGCTGAAATAAGGCTTGTTCTGTAATCGTGAGATCAGTGTATCCTCTTACCTTGTCTGACTTGTGTTTATTCTGCAGCAGCTGCTCCAGATAGAGATCGGAGAGAGCCGTCCGCGCGCTGTTCACACGCTCCAGAGTGACAGCAGGCTCGTTTTTATTGGCATTTAATGTCATGTTTCACAGTTAGAGGGGAGGGGGGAGGGAAAAAGAAAAGAAAAATAGTCTGGACCGAGTTGGGTCTGCTCAAGGTCCGAAAGGGGTTGGACTGAGGAGCGATACGGCGTGATAAGGCAGCTTGAGATAGTTGGAGATAAAGGTTGAGGGATTCGGGCTCGAAGTCCAGAGTTTGCGCAAGAGACAAGACACAGCTGACATAGCACATAAACATTAGTGTGAGGAGGGGGCTGGCAAACTGCAGCTTCCCTTCAGAGTGCGCACTTACGTACTATCTCGTCAAGTGCACCCGCAAGAGGTTTCTACTATGGCGAGGACTAAGCTCATGAATATTCATTACGTAGCAGTATTCCAAATTGATTGGCTGAAAGACAGACGTTGGTAGGCGGGCGCTAGTCATCTAGCGAATTAAAGGAAGGCATGGCTCATGAATATTAATCATGCAGGTTTGTTAAATATTAACGAGCACACTCTTCATCATAGTACGGTTTTAAAAGGAGCAAATGTTTTGTCGAATTATTGTGTTAACCACTTGCTGACTGAAGTTGTTTCGTTTCCCTGTGAAACTGTCATAAACAAGATGCCGAATAGCGGTTTGGTGCTCTTTTCAGCTGATTGCTCAATTCTGCTTTTATAGTTATGAAAAATAAATAAAGAAAGAAAGAAAGAAACACAACAACAACGTCCGAGAAAATTTAAGTAATCCACCTGTCCTGTATATTGTTGTAATTGCAATGAAAATGAACTTTTCCTGTGTAAATTAGTCAATGTGCATTCATGTTAATGAGTAAGACAAGCTTGAGTAAATATCAAATTGAAGAGCATGTACGCCCCCTTGCGTCCCACACACAAATATATAAACACACACATATATATATAAACACACACACACATATATATATATATATATATATATATATATATATATATATATATATATATATATAATTTATTTTTTTTATTTTTTTTTTTCAGTAGTGAAAGTACAGTTAGTGTTCTAGTGTGAACTGAGTCCTCTAGAGTCTAGAACATGTAAATGTAAATAAATAAATACCTCCTGAATATTTACATTAGGCTACATTTACATCTAGTCATTTGGCAGACGGTTTTATCCAAAGCGACTTACAAATGAGGACAATGGAAGCAATCAAAATCAACAAAAGAGCAATGAAATGCAAGTGCTATAACAAGTCTCAGTTGGTTTAACACAGTACACGTAGCACGTTTTTTATTTATTATATAATAAGAAAACAGATAGAATAGAAAAAGAATAGAGCAAGCTAGTGTTAGAGGCCCTTTTTTGTTTTTGTTAATTGCATAATAAATAAAAAATAGATACAATACAAAAAGATTAGAAAAGCTAGTGTTTTTTATTATTATTTTGTTTTAGAATAGAGAATTAGAAGAGAGAGTGCTAGAGTTAGAGGGTCAAATAAAGATGGAAGAGATGTGTTTTTAGCCGATTCTTGAAGATGGCTAAGGACTGTTGGGATTGAGTCGGGCAGGTCATTCCTCCAGGAGGGAACATTTAACTTAAAAGTCTGTGAATGTGATTTTGTGCCTCTTTGGGATGGCACAATAAAGCGACGTTCACTTGCCGAACGCAAGCTTCTAGAGGCACATAAGTCTGAAGTAATGGATTTAGGTAAAGGGGTGCAGAGCCAGCGGTGGTTTTGTTGGCAAACATTAATGCCTTGAATTTAATGCGAGCAGCTATTGGTAACCGGTGCTAATTGATAAACAGAGGTGTGACATGCATTATTTTTGGCTCATTAAAAATTAATCTTGCTGCTGCACTGGGTAGAAGAAGAGCTTGAACAAGGAGTTGTGAAGCATGTTCCGAAAGAAAAGTCCTGATCTACTTGAGGTTGAGTAAAGCAAATCTGCAGGACCGGGCAGTTTTAGCAATTTGGTCTGAGAAAGTCAGCCGATCATTAATCGTAACTTGAAGGAGTTATGGTTGATGTGCCTAACTGGATTGTGAAATTGTGATGAAGTGATGGGTTTGTTGAAACCACAAGCAGTTCTGTCTTAGCCAGGTTGAGTTGAAGGTGATGGTCCTTCATCCAGCAAGAAATGTCTGTTAGACAAGCTGAGATGTGAGCAGCTATCATCAGATCATCAGGATGGAATGAGAGGTAGAGTTGAGTGTCATCAGCATAGCAGGGATATGAAAATCCATTATATTATAATATATTATTTATTTATTATATTAATATTTATTTACATCAGTTAATTAATTTTACTGACTCTGCTGTGTCCAAAATCCCTCCCTTTACCCTTTTGCAGTGCGCTCTTTGAGGGGACTTTGATTTTGTAGTGGTATCCAAAAGCTTAGTAGAAATTATGTGCACTCATTCAATCCTATAATGCACTGCAATAATAACAAGGTAATATATTTTTAATTTAAAGTACTAATATGCATCTTTTAGAGCTAAATAAGGTACACATGTGTACTATTAAACAGGCTACCGGCCCAGTGAATTTTTGAGAGTGGGGGGCGGATACTTTTAAAGCACTATCCGGCACACACTGTGTCCAAATTTGCCAACTCATTTTCATTCCTTCTAGTGGACTATATTAGTGGACTAATGAAGGGAATAATGAAAAAGGGTAGGTTAGATGGGTTAAGATGACCAACACAAAATCACATCTTAACACTTAATGAATGGCTATGCTTTTCTTGTGTGTGTGTGTGTGTGTGTGTGTGTGATTTCATCTGAATATCGACATATGTGAGATTTAGTCAGACAAAACAGTTCTGACGTTAAGTGATCTAATTTTGTGTCTCTGGAAAATAATGATATGATGACTGTATTATGCTATATTAATATATTATATTAATATAGCATAATTATATGCTATATTAATAACAAAGAATTACAAATATTACGAGGGTAGATGCAGGCTTTGTGTTTGTTTTGCTTCCTCTTCCATCTGATGTCGCTGATTCAGGTCGAAACAAAGTGGTTCACCCAGATGAAATGAATTGTAAGCTTTCATTTGTTTGCCCCTAAACGTTCTAACATCAGACACACATAATAAAGGAGAAAACAACATGAACTATTTTGTTTGCTGACCTGCTGCTAGTTATCAAAGGAGACTTGTCTCTTGATTTTAATTATTAGAAGTATTTGAATAATTGATGTATTTTACTGTAATGTACTAACAATTTCCTGACTGCAAATACAAAATGTAACTATTTTTAAAGGATGTTTGTTCTTTTTACTCGTTGTGTTTTTGTATTATTTTCCTCAGGCCTAGTAAAAGAAATGATCTGCACATGAAACACCATCCAAGAAACATCTGTAGATGAAAACAGGTCACAGGTTCTACTTCAGCATTTTAATCTGAATAAATAATCCATATTTATTCAATCAATCTAATGGTTTGCTGTATTTTATGTGGACATTTGGGTTTTCTCTATAGTGTGAAATCCCTATGATGTAACACTTCATTTGATGTGTGTTACCAGAATGTCTTTGCTGCTAGTTCTCTGCAGTGTCGTAAGTGAAACTGGGGAGTTTGGTAGCGTGGGCTGGAACGGTTTCGGTGACCTGTTCATCATTTTCTAGCAGTGAGCTGCTGATTTAATAGTTACAAAGTTCAAAGATTATTATGGCTGCATTTGTGGTTTGGCTGACATGCAAAACATGAGTTTTGATAGCAGCCTTGTCATTTCCTGTGGGGGCAATTTCCTACATTTCACTGCTGGTTATACTCTGTGTAATTGTGTATGTGACAAATAAAAAATCTTGAATCTTGATAGCAGTCATGGGCTTGTGCAGCCTTGCAGTAAATGTTTGAGAAGTAATTCCATTTGTTTCAAATGATTGGTAAAGCTTTTGTAGTTTCCGTGTTAATGAATAAATTAAATGTACAGGAAATTGGTTTGAATCAGGTCAGTTCTTTAATTAATACTGTTTAATATAAATCCTACAACATACTGTAAAAAAAAAAAAAAAAATCTGTAATTGTTTTAGCCTGTTCTTTTCATTGGAAGCATAGTTTAAAGCACATAGACTAGTGCATTTGTTTGGAAGTCATTTTGTACTTTTTCTCACCTTCCATGAAAAGAAAAAAAAAAAAAAAACATATTCCCATTGTAGGTGCATACTGAGTTTTCATACTGCAAGTTTTTGATTTTTAAAAAATACAGCATGTCTTACCATTTGTATGCCGATGATACACAAATTTATCTCACTTTGACATCTGAAGAGAATTGTGGTTCAAATGTACTTTTGGCATGTCTGGACGAGGTGAAAAGCTGGATGGTTCACAATTTGGTTCAGTTAAATCAAAGTAGAACAGAGATTATTATTTTTGCCCCACCAGAGGATGCTCAGACATTAACACTTATTTAGGCCCTTGGTCAGCCTGTTGTCATGGCCAAAAAAGAAATCTAGGAGTTGTGTTTGACCCGGATTTGAAATTTGACAAGCAGATAATGCTGTGTTTTTTTTGTTTTTTTTCCAGATTAGGTCTCTTACTCAATTAAAATCTATTCTGTCAAGGAAAGATTTAGAAAATGTTATTAATGCATTTATTTTGTCTGGACTATTGTAATGTTTTTTTTTTTATGTGGGGTCTTGTCAGACTATTATTTCACGCTTGCAATTAGTTCAGAATGCGGCAGTCTGCTTGTGAGAAAGTCAACATATCTCTTCTATTTTGACCTCTTGTTACATATCTGCGGTTTTCTGTGTTGATTTCCCTTTGACCTACTTTCCCTAGTTGTCCTAATTTCGTTACTCTGTGTTGCATTCATTTAGTCATTAGTCCCTCACTTGCTTTTGTTTTTATTCACTTATATCCATTCATTAAAGCCCTATTTGCATGGGATTAGTATTACCTGTGGCCTGTAGCATGAAGCCAGATAAACAAACTCAGAGTTGCAGAGTAAGTTTTGAGTTGACAAATCCCGATAAAGCCAACCTGGTTTAGATCAGGTCCACAGGGCTTACAAAGCTCGATATAAACGTTCTCTGTCAACTCAGAGTTTGAACCAGAGTTTGTGATTAACTCTGGAGTGTATGCACCTGAAAGTGAATGAATGAATGATGCACATATAGCGCTTTGTGTATTGCTGTACACCCAAAGCGCTTTACAATCACGCGGGGTGGTCTCTCCTAAACCACCACCAGTGTGCAGCATCCACCTGGATGATGCGATGGCAGCTACAGTACAATGGCGCCAGTGTGCTTCACTGTGTGGTGAAGCACAGGCTACAGGATTCATTTATTCACATGAAATTCAGATGTGAGAGAATAATTTCTAAATTACACGAGGTCCCTAGATAATACTAATCCCATGCGAATAGGTTTTATTAGTCCCTCACTTGCTTTTGCATTTAGACTCCCTGTTCTGTTCAGTCCTTTGCCAGTTATTGATGTATTATTTCACTGTTTGGTTCTACTGTGTTGTGCTTTGCCTATTCCTGTCCTTGTGGATTTATGATTAAAAGTCTATTTGTGCAATATTCTCTGTCGTTGTGTGTTTACTACAGGCAGCACATAAGGGCTTCAGGATAAAATATAAGGTTCTGTTGTATGTGTTCAAGGCAGTGCATGGAGCTTATTATTTTTCGTCAAACATCTAGGTCTTTAAGATCAACTAATAAGTTGTTTCTTGCCATCCCTTGGCTTGAACTCATATAAAGCTGAAAGGGGATCAGGCCTTCGCGGGTCTGAGGCTTTGGAATAGTTTGCCATCAGATATCAGAGAGATTACATTTGCATGTCTCTCTTAGTTAACACACCTGATTCAGATAACTAGCTTGTTAGAAGAGAGCTTGATTCATGAACTGTGTTCCGATTGACACGGTCCCTATACAGTGTTCATTCACACAGTGTTCAAATCTGTTTAAGTTTACTTCAGTTCTGAACATTCCTTCACAGATTTGCGCTACGCCACTGCCTGCAGCGTCTTCGCACACAGACGAAACTTACTAGAGAAGTGTGAAGTGTGACATAATATACCTCTGTAAATAAATACAATTTAAATTCACGTCTCGCACACTTTAATTCCCTTTGAATCGAACATAATACGCTCGCTTTGAACTGGAATCATGGCAGAATAGAATAAACATCTGATGTGATAAGAGATACATACAAAATGTGCAAAGCGGGGGCGGAGGAGGACTGGAGTTGAAAACCGCTGGCATACATTCTCTGTCACAGTACACAAATTGTATAATGTTTGGGTAACCCTGAACACCTTGATTAGCTGGTTCAGGTGTGTTTGATTGGGGTTGGAGATCCAGGAGCAGGGCTGGAGACCACTGGTGTGTAAGGGTGGTTTCCCTACAGTGGTTCAGGCTGTAGGATTGCCGAATGACCAAAGAAATTTTATCAGCACGATGGTATAAAAATGTATATTTCTAGTCTATTACCACCCACTACCACTTATACCAATGACGGAAATAAGTGCAGTTAGAATAGCTAAATATGTGGGAGAGCATTGCTTTTGTGTGACTATATTGTATCGCAATAGGTTGCACTCCAACGTTAATGTTGAATCAAGACTAGTTGGCACATCATTTATAATTAAAATGGTTTAATAATGGTATTTCGTTATGGTTACACTTGAATTGCTGACAAAATAGATGAAGGATGGTAAAACATTAACAGTTAATTGTACCCAGCATGTATGTAAAATATTACCTGAGAGAGAGAGGAAAAGAGGGAGAGAGGGCAGAGCAACAGCTACAATCTTCTTTTATCCCTTCCTTGACCATATGACTAAAAAACAAATGTGAGACATTTAAACCATCTACAGTCCTGGGATTGTGAAGATTACAGCTTCACCCACTATGCAAAAGGTGTGACAATTAGCATATCCCCAATGTATACACAACTTGGCCTACAGGCCTTGATCACTATCAGGCACTTTGTGCCTTCAGGAATTCCAAATACTAAAGATTTTGGGATTTTGATGTTTGGGACAGGGAGGCAGAAGTCTTTGATTATTTTTGACGCTACAGGTGTACACCCTCGACCATGCACTCCAATCCTCTCCACTCCTCCCTTCAACACCTCCATCGTGCAAGTCAGCTTTCCTTCACCTCCCATCTGAAATATGAAAGCATCATTCCCCCTGTGCTTGTGGTCCGTCCTATCCAGTGATCCCTGTATGATAGAATCGCCAAATTTGCCTTTATTGAGTCAGCTCCAGCGGGCTGCCCCATTAACCGCACATGTACTCTTGTCTCCCAAAGGATCTCCTTCATCGAGTCCGCACAGTCCTCAATGGGCACTGCTCAACCAGGGACCAAACCTCTCACTCATTAAAGCCTCACACTCCTCTAGAATCATTCTGGTGGCCCTAGATGGCAAGAGACATCAGAAGGTTCAACTCAAAGATGGCAGATGCTGCAGTACAAGGTGTTTCTGTGTTTAAACAACTTAAATTAAAACTATCAATTAAGACTGTTAATGGAAAAGTTATTGTAAAGGATTAGTTTATTAATTTTCTTGCTATTAAAATTAAGACATTAAGCCAGGACAAGATTGTTCTGTTGACTGCAAATAGGTTTGATTCTGATACAGTTGAATCCTCAAATAAAGCATTGTTTGAACTCTGTCCTACAACACAGTGGAATGACATACCTTTCTGTGGGCATGTCTTTTGTTGGCACTGGTGCTTTTGGCAATTTCAAAATAGTTAAGAATGAGTTGGTGAGTGTTTTTGCTTCCAAGTTTACACCTGATCTAGAATAGGAACTTTGAAAGAAAGAAGATGTGTACTGTACACAGCAGATACAGTTAAAGTATTTGATGAATGTAATGAGATTGGTGAAATGTACAATCTGGAGCCTTGCTAGAAGGGCCATTTGTCAGGCACTATTATGAGCCATGCAGGGTGGGAGTCTAATACTGCACCTGCTGTGGGGGGATGAGTGCGCCTCTTGGCAGTGTGAACACACGTTAGTGGATTTGGGTATTGTCATACAATTTTCATAGACTGTGTGTGGGCCAGAGCACAGGGAATGTAGCCTTCCACATTATTGTGGAGAACTGTGATATTTTATGTTTGCAAGATTAATGGTTGGTAAATCAATCAATCAGTCAGTCAGTCAATCAATCAGTCAGTCAGTCAGTCAGTCAGTCAGTCAGTCAGTCAGTCAGTCAGTCAGTCAGTCAGTCAGTCAATTTTTTAATGATCATTTTTATGTGGGTTGGTGAGTCCACAACAGATATTGGCATGGGGATGGTTAGTGGCCTGATTAGTGGCCTGGTTAGCGGTAGGATAAATGGGGGTGTGGTTATAATGTGGAATAAAAGCTTGACTTATTAGTAAATGTGCTTAGAGTTGGTGTCAACTGGTGTATTGCAATACAGTTTACTTATAGGGACAAGGAATGTGTTATCCTACATGTGTATACCTTATGAATGTTATCATAATGTGGATGAGCATTTAAATAGGCTTGCCTTCATTAACTGTTTTATTGAAAGTAACAATACCTCTTGTGTATATGACATTGAGGATATAAATGTGGGCATTTCAGACAGAAATTCACTATTTGATATTGATACTATATTTGACATTAATACTAGTTTTGTCAAGATAATAATATCATATTTTCAAGTACAGTAATTTTGCTTGTAGATAGTTATATTTATACTAGCTGTCTGACAACAGAGGAAGTGGCCTAGACCATATCTCTGCTGACCATCTTAAATGTGGTAGTAAGAGGATTACCCCCCCCCCCCCCTTTAACTGTATGTTTTACTGGTTTTATGATTCATGGTTTGTTACCAGACTCAATACTGTCTGCTTTGTTAGTGCGAAGTTATTAAGGATAAAGATGGTATGCTAGGTTGTACAGATAATTACAGACCAATAGCTTTTGTGAGTGTTCTGTCAAAAGTTTTAGAAACAATTTTGCTGGATAGGATAAATGAGTTCATAAATTCTGAAGATAACTAGTTTGATTTTAAAGCTAAACATGGCAGTGACGTGTGTGTATATATGTTTTAATATACAGTATATGGTAAACAAGTATGTAACTTATCAGTTCTGTGCAGGTTTTGAACACGGTATTATATAAAATGCTAGTAAGGCTACGTCCACATGAAGCCAGATTTCTCCCTATCCGATCTTTTTTTTGCCTCAAATTCCGTAAACACGGAGTCGTCTCAGGAAATATCTGCGTACACACGGAATCACTGAAACCGACTGAAAACGATGTAGTACACATGCCAGACCAATATGTGGCGCTGTACTTCTGCCACAGAGATACACAAAAAAACAGAGAAGAAGACTTGGATCATGTGCGTAAACCTTGCGCGCTGAATATAAACTAACACACAAAGCAGAAGATTTTGCTTTAATAAAGCTAATGAGCTCAGTAGGTTCTGCAGCACGAACACAGGCACGTAGTCTGACATTGTTGTTGTTGTTGTCGCTATTATGTGACGTAGCGGTGTCTGATTAGGGGCGAGACGTGGGCTGATGACGTCATCGTTTCAGAAAATATACGGATTCGCCGTCCACACGAAAAACGTGAAAACGGCGTTTTCAAATTTATCCACCCTGGGACCCGGTTTCAAAAATGATCGGTTTCACTCTTCGAAAACGCCGGATTCGTGTGGACGAAATGCCTATACGGTAAAAAATTTATGCCTATACAGAGAAATGCGTCTTCGTGTGGACGGGGCCTAAGAGTGTTGTTACGATCTGTAGACCTAAACAGAATGTCAAACTTTTCTGGCTTTAAATTGTCTGATAAGGATCTTACTGTTTGTGTTGAATTGAAATATCTTGGACATTTTATTATTGAGCACATGACAGAAGATGAAGACACTGAAAGGCAGATTTTATGAGTAAATGGATGTTTTTGTTTTGGTACTTGAAAAGCAGAGGTCGTCAACCATACTCCTGGAGACCCACTGTCCTGCAGAGTTTAGTTCCAACTCAAGTGGGTCTCCAGGAGCAGGGTGGACGACTTATGTTCTACAGTATATATTCCTCAAGCCTCAAGTGTATATTGTTGGGGGTAAAAACTAGGTGATGTGACCAGTTTTCATTTTAAGCAACCAGATATTTCCTGTGCTCTGAGAATGGAAGTAAGTTTTGTTTTTCTAACAGCGTGGTTTATCTAGCTCTCCTCTGCATTTCTACTGAGGTTAGCAGTAATGTCAACCACAGCAACCAGGGTCCAACGTCACATGCGAGCCGAGTTTCCTGCATAGGTACTGGTACTTTCTGAACAAACATGTATCTAGTCACTTGCTCAAGCACAAGCAAACCAGCCACACAGGTAAGAGTGCTATTCTTTTCTCGGGATCTTAGCATTTATTCAAAAGCAATTCAACAAGTTGTAGGAATAGATCAAGTGAAAACCTGTCATCATATAGACCATTTTTTGACCTTTTTGACCTCCCATGCTCCATTAGGACAACCAAAAATCACTGTATGTCAAGATTTTGAGGAGCAGCGGTCAGCAAGTGTACACCAATTTTTTTGGCTGTCACAATGTTGCAGGAAGGAAATATAACCACCAATGTGTCCTGTCAGATTCATGATGGCATTTTGTGGCCCTTCTTGCCCATCGGCTACATTCTCATCTGTTGCATTGGTCTGCTCTGTAACACCGTCACCCTCTACATATTTTTCCTTCGGCGGCATACAGACACTTCCATGGCCGTGTACATGCGGCACCTTGCCCTGGCGGACATCCTCCTGGTCATGTGTTTGCCCCTGCGAGTTTACTACCACAACAAAGAAGGTCCCTTCTACTTGTGCAAGGTGGTGGGCATCTTTTTCTACATCAGCATGTATTCCAGCATCCTGTTCCTCAGCCTCATCAGTCTGGATCGCTATTTGAAAATCATCAAGCCTGTTTGGGTCTTTCGAATCCAAAAGACAAAGTGGAGCCACATGGCAAGCTACATCGTTTGGGGGGTCCTCATTTCAGGAACGATTCCCTTTTTTTCAAGCAACAGTCAAAAACATCCGTGTGACAAGATTTGCTTCCACTTCCACAACAAAGGACCTGTCAGTGGGATCATAAACCTGGCAACAGTGGTGCTCTTCCTTGTTTTTTATGTAGCCTTTCTTTGTTTTTATGTGAAGATCACTAAGAAACTCAGGACTATGTCCATGGGTAATGGTGACCCTAAGGCACAGAGTCGCAAAAAGAGGGTGATCATGAAGACTTTCTTAGTACCAGCCATTTTTACATTGTGCTTCTTGCCCTACCATGCAGTAAGAATACCATACGTTCTGGCTCAGCTGAATGTGATCGGAGATCTTCATAGCCAACAATTGTTGCACATCTTAAATGAGAGTACCTTGCTCTTGTCTGCTCTGAACAGCTGCCTAGACCCAATTATCTATTACTTCTTATCCAGTGCATACAGGAAAACAATACTTTGTGTCATTCAGGGCAAGTTTAAAAACATGCACGCTTTAAACAGAAGGAGAATCAGCATAAACCGCTCACTCACTGAAATTTAGCATTAATGGATGATTTTTCCATTTGTGACTTGTCTAGAAGAATCACATTTTTAAAATTCATCAAATTGAAAATATTTAGTTTCACGATTATTCTAAAATGCAAATAATGATAATAGCAATCAAGAATTATTAATTATGTCCAGTCCTCTGAATGGCAGTTTAAGTGTATTTAAGTATGTCCTGTTTTATTGTAAATAATGAATATGTAGCATTTTCTCTAAAGCAGTGGTTCTCAATTTATATATATATATATATATATATATATATATATATATAGTTTGCACTTAGTATTGCATTTTCAGTATTGCATTTTTGTTTTTTTAAGTTTTTTTGCTGTCTGTGACCCAGAACTGACATGCAACCTACCAGTTGAGAACCACTGAGCTAGAGTACTCTGTAAACTTGTGGATAGACTTTTTAATATTTCAGAATTTAGAGAGAATGACCTATATTTATGATGAAAAAATGACTTTTGTAAATGTTATGGATTCCCCCTATTGTAATAGATTCCATGTGGTTGACATGGGTGCTGTTGTGTTATGAGTATAACCCATGTGTGTGGTGGTAGAGTCTGTATGTGTACATTTCTCTAATCGTGAGAGCAATGTGGGAAAATACTAAATGTTGTTCATAATCAAAACATATATATACATTTGCACTTTTTTGTAGGCTATTATTTAATTATTTAAACAATTTAAACTTTTTTTAAAGAATTTGGTTGAATGTTTGATTTGATTTTGTTGAAAAGTAACTGTTGCATACTGCATTACTAACCTAAAAAATTACAAATAATATAAAATGGTGTATGTTTTTTTTTTCTGTTCTAAAATGCATTACTGTCTGCATGCATTTCTTCATGTTCTGTGTATGTACATATTTATACATGTCTGTAATCTGCAATTATTGTAACAGTTCATGACAATAAAATAATTGTTATTGAAATCAAGTTTGCATTGTTTGTTGCAAAAACTGCAGTTCTCAGCTGATTTCTTAGATCGGTTTAGGGAGCTTGACATGATGCTCAAAGCTGCTGTGTGGGTTTGATGTTGTCATTCGGCTCTGATCAACAGATTGGAGAGAGCATTGATGAACTGATGAGAAGCTTTTTCTGCAGCGTGTGGGTAACTTGCAGGATCCTGTTTGTGACTTCAGTTTCAAGTTCAGATTATTGCATTTAATACATCCTACACACACATACAGACACACTTTATGTATTCCTTTTGTGTTTCAGTCGGTTTATTGCTTACATGGAGTGTGGATGAGTAGATGATGAAATAATTTTCAGTTTAAAACAAAACATCTGTGAAAGATGAGATTTTCTAAGATTGACAAGACAGCTCTTCTTATGATCGAGATATAGTTAAATAAAGTGTAGGATATCAGAGACCGAATCAGACAAATTTAAGATTCGATCAGAAGTTCGAAACTTGTGGAGCCGAAATTCCACAGAGGCCCAAAAAAACAGGACAACGTCATTCGTCTCTTTCACAAAACAGCTTGCAACATTAACATAACCTGTACCATCATTAACTGACAATGCCTTTGTATTCCATCATGGAATTCCATCATGCAAATACTTCATGAAAAAAATTAAAATGTATGTATTGTAAAATGAAAATTGTGTGAAATAAACTTCTTTTGGTACAATCATGCTGTGTCACTGAATAAGTCTGCACCATATGGTAATAGACAACATAAGTCTAAAAAATACTATAACTTACTGTTACTCAATTGAATTCACACATAAAACTAATTATTTAACCATTAAGTGTACAAACATACCTTTAAGAGTAGTATGAGGCAAAATTAGTACAACCACACCGAAAGGCCTACTCTCTCACTCCTGCATGGAAAAACACACGTGGGGATGAAGCGCTAAAACATATCACGATTAAAAGTGTCGCTTTCAAAGAGAATTCTCTAATTACACAGATACACGTCGTAAAATACATATTAACAAAGCTTTAACACAACAGTGATAAAGCTACAAAAAGAGAGTAAATAGGACATAAATGAGAGAGCAAAAGATACCCGTGCTTCCCGAATGCTTAACCCTTTGATGCACTACATGGGTCTAAAGTGACCCGACTGAATTTATTTTTTCTATATTTTTGCAAGAAATTAATTTCATCATTCAGAATTCCAGGAATTCCTCAATTAACTTGTTTTTGCTCATCACGCATTCTTATTTTTATTTTTATTTTTGAATAAAAATAGTTTTTGTGTCACTACCCTTCTAATGCACAACATGGGTCTAAAATGACCCGTATTCATTTCCTATGTTATTTCAGTCATGGATGAGTGTTTCTTTACTGAATCGTTGAAATAAATACATTTTATCATTTATTATTCCAGGTATTCATTAAATATCTTGTTTTTGATTTACACAAATCATTGTTTATTTTTCCTTTCTTCACTTTATAAAAAAACACAGTTTTTGTATTTCTACATCAGTTTTACACACACGGGTTAAAAATGATAATAAAAATGATAATGATAATGATAATGATAATAAAAATGATAAAATTATTTGCTGTTTTTTTGCAAGTAGGAACATATTTACTGCAGAAAACTATTCACCTGCCCCACATTTCACAACTCAACGTGGCTGCTTGTGTATAATTGATGCATTTAGTCTTATTTTATAATTTATTACCCCAGAAAATATTTGATATACTGTGGAAGATAACTGGACATAATATTTTAATGTTAGGCTAAGGTTACCTTGACCTTGAACTCTATTACTAGTGAGACAAAGAAACATGTCTAATACTATTAACTAGCATGTTGTTGACATATACTATTTCAGCTAACTAATGTTAGCTAGGTCAACAAAGTAAAAGTCTAAATAATATATTATATGCAAGTATATACCATAGCTGTCAGGCAGAAACCTTGAGTCTCCATATTTTATCTTTTTTTTTGGTCATAAATCAATGCTATTGGTCACCCTTTATGTCTGTCAGTGTTTCTGAAAAGTAATGGTTTTGGACATACAAGGTTTCTGTCTGACAATGACAATATATAATCAGTGTATACGTGATTAAGTGCTTGTTGTGCACTCTTTGTCTAGAGTGTTAGTGTGACTGATCCCAGTCATTCTAGAATAACGGCTGAAATGTTTGTAGAGATGCTGCATGATGAGGAAGATCAGACAATTCTTAGACCTGATTCAGAGTCTGAAATATCTGATGCTGATGACCTAGACTATGTGCCACAGGGTCAATCTGGAGTTGTGGGTGTAAATCCAGCTCTCCAGACTTATCTGATGAGTCCTCTGAAGAGGAAGCTCAGACCCAGTCCAATAGATTGAGTAAAATGGTTTGCACCTACTCAAGAGAACATGGAGGTGGCCCATGGTTTTGTGGTACAATATGCTGGATGTTACCACCCTCAATGCCTACACAGTCCTGCAGACTTCAGCTCCAACTCTATTAAACACACCTGAACAAGCTAATCAAGGTCTAAGGGTTACTGGAAAGCTAGAAGCAGGTGAATTTTTGTCAAGGTTGAAGTAAAACTCTGCAGGACTGTGGCTCTCCAGGACCGACGCTGACCATCCCAGGCCTACACCAACTTCACTGCACAACACCCCGATTACATGGGTGGTGTGACCAATGTACAAAGGAGCTGGTCAAAGAGCTTGTCGTGCCACATATGAAGAGGTGCTTGGAGGGCAGGCCCCACTTTCAAATCCATATTACAGAGGCAATGAGAAGATGTGGGATAAAAAAACCTCCCAGACAGAAGGGTCAATCGAAGAGGAAGAGGTCCAGGATCTGCCCAAAGAAAGAGAAGTCAGCAGCTGGTGTTCAGTGTGCAAGGAGCACAAACCTGTAGTTGTCATTTGTGAGGCATGTAAGCACTTAGATGGATCAGGGAATATTCAATGCTTTATAGACCAGGGAATATTAAATGCTGAAATAAACTGATTTTAAAAAGATAAAACAAAAAAAATACCCAGCGATTAATAATAACATAGAAAACGAATATGGGTAATTTTAGACCCATGTTGTGCATTAGAAGGGGTTTTCATAGCGTGTGCATCAAAGGGTTAAAGGAGAAGCCCCTCAGGTGCGCCACTAATTAAGACCTCACCTACAACAATTGGTAGGATCTCCCGACTGGAACCATTGAAACTAAACATGAATAGCAATTATAAAAAGTAAACATTAAATACAAGATTTGATGAAGTTAACTCTTTCAAAAAAAAAAAAAAAAAAATCTCCTTCAACACAACAATATAAAATAAAATATAAGTCATAATCTACTGGCTACACCATCACACACATTTCTGCACATGGCCCTGAACCAAACAAATCTCTATCTTCCTGACTGACAGACCACAAGCAGTAAGGGTATAGGCATATTTGTGTTACCCTCAGTGCTGGAGCCCCCTGCTGTACTCATTGTACACTTATAACTGCATGGCTACTTTTAACTCCACCACTATTATCAAGTTTGCTGATGATGTTCACTGACCTACCTATTGAGAGGATCAAAGGCCTGGAGGACTGGTGCCAGGAGGACAACCTCCTTTAACCAGTGGTGTACTCAGGGCCATTCGATGTTTTCTTACTTTTTACCAAGGCTGTTTGCGTATTACGACTTCTATAGATCAATACCTGCGTATAGTCTCGGTACACTTTTTTTTGTTGCTTTGAAAGTCCGTAATCTGCTGTCATGATAGCTTCCCCTTTAAATGTGTCCCATGTTGTGAAACTCATGATTCATTGTTGTAATTGGTGCATTATCAATACCATTCTACCTTTTCCTACCTATCATCAGTTGATAGTGTGACTTCGCGCTGTAGGGAGAAAACTGAAACAAAACACACCAGATGTACTGCAGCCACGGCACAAAAAACTAAAGTGTTTTACAACTACTTTGATTCTAATCTGATCTCCCTGTTGAAAAAATCCAGCATATGCTGGTTAGGTATGTTTTGAAGCATGGCTGCTGGTTTGAGCTGGTTTAAGCTGGTCCTTAGCTGGCCATGAGCTGGTCTTAAACTAGTTTAAGCTGGTCATGTGCTGGTCATGAGCTAGTTTAAGTTGGTCATGTGCTGGTCTTAAACTGGTCCTGAACAGGAGCTAGTTGCTTAGGACCAGCACATGACCTGTAAAGAACCAGCTTAAACCAGCTCATGACCAGCTAAGGACCAGCTCAAACCAGCAGCCATGCTTCAAAACATACCAAACCAGCATATGCTGGATTTTTCAACAGGGCAATACACTATAATATTTGCTTTGTAATTTAATTATAACAACGTTCCTATTAAGCTCACGTACCCATTAAGCACACTTCTATTTTTGAGATCAGATTATAAAAAGGAAAACTAATTTATTATCCTACTTGATGTCTTAACCGATTGATATGTTTGTTACTATATACCTCCTATAATTTCAAGTCAATCTGATCATTACACTCTGAGATATGAGTCTCTATGTGTTCACACTGTCTGGCGGCCATTTTGAAAGCTGTCTAAAAACTTTCACCAAAAGAGGAGCCCCTTAAATGTGCATTTATTAGATGTGTATGCCTTTATTTTGGATAAGTTTCACTACATATTGTAAAATTAAGAGATTAATGTTCAGACTTTTGCATATTATAACTTGGAACTCGGGAAATAATTACGTTAGATCCAAAAGATAGTTTTACTAGCATAGCGCAGATGCTACAGAACACAGTTAGCTGACTAGCTGTATAAGATTGTGTGCTACGCTAACATATTACTTCACAGGCATTACTGGCTTGTACTTTTACATCCATACTATTATAAATGGACAGTTTATTGCTGGTCTGTCCTTTTACAGTGCTGTAACTTTTAAAGGTTTCATATTATTTTAAGGTGAGGGTGAGGGCTTCAGTGTGATATCAATTAGAAAAAGTATAATTTCATAGATATTGTTAAAAATAGTTGTTCATATTAAAATATGTATGAACTTAATACATGACCTAGACTATATATTTAACAAAATCCTGTCATTTGAATAAATATTACATGAAATTTATGAAAAATTGTTGCTGCTCCAAGTAAGCTCAGTGTGCTCTCTTTAAGCTCTTCCACATGTAAATACTTCATAAACAGACTTTAAATATTAAATGATGGTTGTCACTTCAAGTTAGTAGGTACGTTTACCCTAACTGAGAATGACCTGTATTTATGATAGTTAAGTGAAAAATGAAATGAGAATGAGAAAAAATGACTTTTGTAAATGTTATGGATTTCCCCTGTTGTAACAGATCCCATGTGGTTGATATGGGTGCTGTCGAGTTATGAGTCTAACCCGTGTTTGTGGTAGATTCTGTAGCCACATTCCACTTTTTCATGCAGGCTGACTAAATGGAGATTGCAGCGGCAGATATACAAGCTTTCTGACAACAAAGGAAGTGGTCTAGACCATATCTCTGCTGGCCCTCCTAAATATGGTATCAACAGGATAGCATTGTCAGTATTCTTCCAAAAGTTTTAGAAAATATTTTGATGTATAGGATAAATGGATTCATTGATTCTGCAGATAACTAGTTTGGTTTTAATGCTAAACATAGAAGTGACCTTTCTATGTATGCTTTACAGGAAATGGTAAACAAGTAACACATTCGTTCTTAAGTGTTATGAAAAAAGTGAACCATACTCAGACTGCCTCCATGTGTGGATCAATTTCCTGGTGATTTGGGAAAGCAATGAAGTCCCAGTACGCTTTGTATGGACCAACATAACAGTAATGCTTGAGAATGAACTAAGCAGTTTATTATGTTTATGTATAGTTTATTATTATTATTATCAATGTAATTTTCTGATTTTTCAATCTCTTGCTACGTTTTTCAAAATAAACAAGGAAATAAGTAAATAAATAAACCAACTGTTAACTTTACCAATAAAAAAAAACCAGTCGGTTTTCATTTATGTAATCTATGGTCAGCACCAATCTATGGCTGGCACGTCTCCGTTACCCTTAATGGAAGAAGTCTGAAACAATCAGGACTCTTCCTAGAGCTGGCCAAACTGAGCAATTGGAGAAGGGCTTTGGTTAGAGTGCTGACCTGATGGTCACTCTTGAGCTCCATGATCATGAGATAGGAGAAACCTACAGAAGGACAAACATCACTGCAAGACTCCACCGATCTGGGCTTTAAGATGGTGCGGCAAGACACAATCCTCTCCTCAGTGAAGACACATCACACTTGGTATTTGCCTACAATCAAACAAAATTTGCATCTGCCCCCATCCAACTTGACAGAGCTTGAGAGGTGAAGAGGTGAGAGAAGAATGGCAGATAATTGCCAAATGCTGATGTGCAAAGCTTGTCCCATCATACTCAAAAAAAACTGTGCTTCAGCTAAGTACTGAGTTATGCAATGTAATTTCATTTTTCAATTTTAGTAAATTTACATTGTGACAATTCTGTTTCTGATTTGTCATTATGGTATATGGAGTGTAGGTTGATGTGGGAAAAAAGTAATTAAAAGCAGTTGAACATAAGGCAGCAACATACAATTTGAAAAAAGCAGGGGTATGAATACTTGCGCAAGGCACTGTATATATACACATCATACATGAGGGGCCTGTTTCAATAAGGAGGTTCAACCAACTCTGAGTTTAAACTTGAACTCTGAGTTGATTTACCCTGAGATGGGAAACTCTGAGTTTTCGGTTACAGAACAGCTGAAATTAGTTAGTTCAATCAACTCTGAGTTGACTGACTCTGAGTTAAGCACGTGCACCACGACTATGAAAAGTCATGATCAGCGGAGCGCCGACATTACGATTCACCATGGCAACAGCTCCCGCCAAAAAGACGTCAGCGCGCGTACCTCCGTCAATGCGTAACATTAATTCTTAGTAACTGTCTATAACTTAATAACTGTTATAATATCTGAGGTGAAAACTGTAAATTATTGAACTAATATTCATTTTAATGGTATCTCATGGCCACAAAAAAAAAAAAAAAAAAAAGAAAAAGACAGAAAAAGAAACAAGAACGTGGCAGCAGCTAAAAATGAAGTATAAAAACACAATTGAATCAAGGTAAAGCTTTAAACATGAAAGGTTCATGGGTGTGGGCTAAATGACTTTACAGACATTTGACATTAAATATCATTCAGTGTCTATTTCAATGCGCTGCAGCTTTTTCCACATCGTCTAACACTCTTTTCACATAATTAAATATTCTCTAATCCAACCTGTTACATTTATTAATTAGAGTAATAAAATTAACTACTGACAAGAAGACAGAGGGAGAACCTGGACCAGCACCACTGACAGATGAAGAGGAGATGGTCAAGTATTGGAAGATTTCTAAAATCCAAAAGTAAAAATAATAACTTTTGCTTTTGTATTAGGAAATAAAGATGACCAAAAAATTTGTAATAATTTGCTTATTTAACAGCTGTAGTGGTGGTTATGGCTCGTACTACCCCTCCATCTGGCATCCTTCCATTTCATACAGTAATCATGCTTGTCATCAATGCATCCAACCACACTGGAAATCCTGAAGGAAATTCTGATTATTTCAGGTTACTTCCACAGGTCACAGACAGATGTTATCAAGTGAACATCATTTATCAGATTAGCCTCATTTAAACCCATTGCTACACCATTGACCTACAGTCCTGTGATACTCCTCTTTGACGGATTTGTGCCCAGGAAAAAATTCCCAGAAAGAGCGTGAGAGCGATGCACACTTTACTTAAAATCTGCATATCTTATAATGTGCTCTGCATCTCTGATGTTTAAAAGAAAACTACCATTTAAAATACCGCTCAAATAAATATGCACATGAATACGGTGTAAAAAAACATATAATAACATAAATAATAGGCTATAAGGTATTTAGTCTTGTTTCCATGAAGGAAAAAAAAATTAAAATATTATTTTATTTTCCAAATTATCTGGCAATGGGGTAAGAAATTAAAATTAGCCTATTCTTGTTTCCGTTTGCATTAAGATTATTTTTCTTACACTCTGTAGAACAATTTTATATTTTAACAAAAATTATTGTCATGTATAGAAAATGCATCTTAACTTAAATTTTAAATGTTTGTACTTGAAATAAGACAAAAATACTCAGTAAGAAAAGCAATTTTGCGGCGTGAATAAATGAATGAGGTATTAAAACATCGCTTACACTTTAAAAAGGGGGAGGAGACCGAAAGAAACTCTGGGTTTACCAAAGAAAACCTGCTCCCGACCAGGTTAGGTTCACAGAGTAAGTTACCATGGTAACTGACTCTGAGTATAAGTTACCTCTCTTCCAGAAACGGGTTTGACTTACCCTGCTTTCTCAGGTTTAACATACCTCCCATTCTGAAACCGAAAACCCAGAGTTTCCCTCATTTCAGGGTTAACATACTCAGAGTTTTCACTTAACCTCCTTTCTGAAACGGGCCCGAGATGTATCATATATACATATGCAAGTTCAGTAATTTCACTTTAATGTTAATGAAGAGGTTATTTTCATTGTCATTTAAGTGAAATAACTGAACATAGACATAAAAATGCTAATTTTAGAAGAAAATTTCAAATGGCACTTATAGAACTGGAACTGAATGCAACTAATAAAGGGTAACTAATGATGATGATTGATGACACACATGAACCAAATGACACAATCAACAGGAGACAGAAACTATAGGTCACACAGAGCACATGGGGAATGGAAAACAACAAAAAACGTTCAGGGGTGTAACACCCTGCTTGTGACTTTGCTTTTGACGTATTTGTGCCCAAAAACTACTGCTTGCAGCTATATTTATGAATACTTTCTATTTGCCACATAAATTACATTATCAGGATTTTGGGTGGAGAATCCCCTCAATGACCTCTCTTGAACTTGTGACATAAGGATGGGGGGCTCTCTGTCCAAAAACAGAGGTAAACAATTTTTTTGACAGTTGTAATCCTCAATAATGTTCTGCTCTCAAAACTTTATATTACAGGCTATCAACTATCAACCGGACACCTGTATCAAACAGTGAGCCTGACCAGTAAAAGCAATCCCAATTACTCACAACATCTTTTTCCAAAAAAATAAATAAAAATGATTTTCTAACCCTTTGCAGCAGCGCCACATGGTGCCTTTTGATGATGTGACAGACTGTCATAATTCTAAAATGATTTAAAACTTACTTCTTGATCCTGTTACACTGAATGAATTTGAGCAAACTGCATATTCTGGACAAAAGACAGTGTCAGTGTCTTTACCACCTCAGGTGCTTAAACTGCCCTCAAAGGTGCATCTACACCTGCACCTGCACCAGATCATCTTGATAAGAAGCATCACAGCCTGGCTTGGGAACAGCAACAGACAAGATAGACAGGCTCATTTCACTGTATGCTGTTCTGTGCATGACTCGTGTTATACCACATGCTTTACTGGATTCAGGCAACACGGTAGAAGAACTATTATAACAATTTATTTCATTAAATAGCCAAAGGGTTTATTGTTTATTCAGGCTGTTTAATAACCCAGTGAAACAAACTTTTATAAAGGTTTTGTTCCACTTTTTTTTAATGTTTCTTTAGGAGGTTTGACATGGTGAATATGAAAATCACATTACTTTTTGTGTATCATTAACAGTATGTTGACAATTTAGAGTATACTAAGCTAATCTGTTATTACTCATACATATAAATGTATGACTTGTCCCACAATGATCTAGAAAGTTCCAGAAAGCACTAGAACATTTCAGAATATCCCAGAATGTTACAGAAACCTCTAGAATGTCCCCATCCTTGCAAAAGGAAAATGTATTTAAAAAATGGGCAAAATTCATATAAAAACTTTGGCTATCTGTATAAACCAATGTTTAATAATTAATGCTAGAAGCGGACCTAAATGTTTACCAAATTACTGATGTTACATGATAATAAATAAAACAATAATAAGAGTTACAGAAGAACAATAAAAAATTAAACTGAAGCAAATTTTTGTTACATTATGTAATGCACCCGCTCTGCATTCAAATGGTTTATTATATTATGTAAAGAAAGTGTAAATATCTACTATAATGGACATGCCAATGTATCGTTTCAAATTCTTTGTGTATGGCGCAATCTGCTGGTTATCTTGTATAGTGCAGAATGCCAAACATTTCAACACTCAAGTGGTAATATGAGAATATTACAAAATATTAATTTAAAAAACTTGTATTAATTATGTCTAACGTGTATAACTGTAACATCATCCTAAATATATATATATATATATATATATATATTACTTTGTGTTTAAACTCAAAAAATTAATACACCCAAGTAGCAACCGTACTGTACTACATACACATGCCAGAGGGTAAAATTCACACAAGCTTCTTGTGCACGAAGGCAACCAATTGTACTCTCACCTTCCATTAAAAAATGCAAAGGAGCCATTGGCTCTCATTTCAGAGGCTAATGGTGTTACTAAGCAACTGTGTTAACAGTCATAATCTTTCACCATCTGTTGCCAATCCATTTTAGCGCCCACTGATTTAAATGGAAGCCACTTAATGAAGACGGTGGGTATGATATCATTCCCAAAATAGCTAAGCCACAGTAAACTCACAAGATACATCCGTCTGCACAATAATTGGAGCTTTCCCTATCCACGTATGTCATTTTATTTCTTTTTCTTTTTTCAGAAAAAGATGGATTTCTAAGGTCAAGAGCTACCGTAACACGAAATGAAATATTTGGTTGCATGCTTTCTCATTAGTTCCTAAGAAGCCTGTAGAATTTTGACAGAAATTTTCTGCAAGGATTTGTATTTTATTATTATTATTTATTTATTCTTTTCAGGATTTTGACAGTCTGTGCATGTGTTTGTGTGGAAAAATGTACATTTCATCACATACAATATAAAAACAAAACAAAATAAAAAAAGTTTCTTTTTGGGAGCTGACATTATTGACATTATGCACGCTGTCATCAGTTTTTGACAGACAGGTATGAATTCAAATGTGGAATCTTTGACTGTTCACATATAAAGCACCAATAAATTGAAAAATGGCTGGGTTCCCACATATTTTAATAAATTAATTCCCATGCATGTCAGGAAAATACATTCCTTTGTGATCACTGAATGCAGTTTTTATTTTATTTTATATATTTTTGATTGCTAATTAATTAAATCATTCCGATATGCAACCGACTGAATTTCAACTTCATTACTACAAATGTGTAATTACAAATATTTTGAGATACATGACATGACATGGCACAATTTTCTATAGAAATTACATTTAAGTATTTACTAAAATTAGTTTACCATAAATGCATCTAGCAGTACATCTAGCAGTACACAAATACAATATATGTAATTACATAAAAGTTTTAAAGTATGTGATATTTATTGTACTTAAGTGTGAAAAGTTTTTTTTGTTTTTTTTATCAAACATAAGTATTGAAAGTAATTTTTTAGTTTTTGAAAACTTGTTTTTGTACATCAACAAAGTATGAATACTTACAGGTTGTGGCCCATAAAAATAGCTTCAGCTTTTATAGTTTAAACTGCTCCATCTTTGACGACATTCAAATCTGGCATTGAACTTTTGAGTCAACAAAACTCTACTACAACAACTCTTCCTCTTCTCTAAAGTGGCACAACACGGCCCTACTCCCTCTGATGCATGTTCCTGGGGGCAGGGTATATACATTTCATTTTTTTTTTGGTAAAGTTTTGTAAATTTCAGGGTTTGTGATGTCACAAACCCAGGAAGTGACGCCGGGACCGCCACAATACATTGACCACCACAATTATCCACCACGCCCTGCCATCAGCTCCCATGTCTCACACACACAAGTGCGACTTTAGCACTATATTTAGCAACTTTCAGATCCTTTTTTGGCGGCTTTTCCCACAAAAAGTACATACTGACAAACCTAGTGACTTTTTTGGATAAACCTTAGCTGTCATTCAGCTGGAAGATGTCGCCAGTACTGGCCTGCGGGCACGAGGTATGACTTTCCTGGAACAGTATCGTCTCTCTCTGCGTCTATTCTGTGCAGTGAGCAGCAGAAAAGCAGCACTTACTGGTTTGAATTATAAAAATGGACATACAGTAGTTAGTCTGTTAATATGCACATCATTTGTTACTCAGATGCAAAGCAGTGCACTGCATGAGACAAAAAAGTAATATAGCCAAAACCACCGGATACAGCCGCTCTTTAGTGTAGATGAATGTTGATTTTATCAAATGATGTTACGATTATAAATCAGGATTTAAGGAGTAAAGTGAGAGTGACTCCTGATTAACATGTAGTATCATCATCATGTAGGTCATGTTTAGTCACTATTTATACTTGTTTTATGTATGACAACAGAAAATATTCAAATGGGAACAGCTTTATTGGGCATTCAGTTGTATTACCAGTGTTGGGGGTAACGCATTACGCGTTAAGTAACACGAGTAACATAATCAGATTACTTTTTTAAGTTACTAGTAAAGTAACACATTACTTTTAATTCAGAAGGAAATATTTGAGTACGTTTTTCAAATGAGTAACGTAAGGATATATAAGGAGGGAACGAAGACGTCACATCAGAACGAACTGATGAATTGGGATCTTGCCTGCGAGCACTATTACCTTTGAGTGTAACAAAACGACCCAATGCCGCTCCCCGCCCCGCATTGCGGGTATATTAGGAAGAGTGTGTGCAATTGCACATTCAGTTTTTTGATTAGGAGCCGAGACACACCGCAATTAAGCAGTGATACAGAAACTGTGGTGACAGGACGTGAAGTCTCCGTTTCCTCTTTCAGGGAACGAGGTTTACATACGTGACTGAGACATTCATTTTCAGTTGGACACGTTTGACGTCACATCGGAACGAACCGATGGATTGGGATCCCTACCAAAGCACCTGCTGGGGCTGAAGAAGGACCAGGCTTAGACAGAGAAGTTTTCATCACTGTTGTTCCGTACAGTGAGACATTTGGAAAACACTGGGAAAGTGTACCCCTGTAAGGGAACGCTACGGAGACCACATCCTACATATAGGAGGTATTTTGTGAAAATTATACATATGGACTGGCCAATCAGGGCAGTGAAACATATAGAATGTCCCTGCAGATGCCATATGCCCCAGGAGCCTCTGAAACAGTTTAAGTGGAACTGCTCTCCTGCTCTTGAATGAATTCAAGCAGTTCAGCATCGGCTGGGCACGCTCGGTTGAGAGACGTGCCATGAGGTTGAGTCCAACTCCATCCCGAGAAAAGAGATCCTCTGTACAGGGGAGAATTTGATTCTTTTCCCAGTTGACCCGAAGCCCCAGATGGCTGTCCTTGTGTTCACACAACTGACCTTATGGCTGTGCGAGAATGAGCCAGTCGTAGAGGTAGTTTAGGATGTGAATGCCTGCTTCCCTCAAGGGAATGAGGGCTAACTCCACGACTTCCGTGAAGACACAAGCATAGGAATGGCCTGTGCTGAGGAAGAATCGAGACATGAAAATACGCATCCTTCAGGTCGATTGCTGCAAACCAATCTTGAGGAGGAATGCATTGAAAAATGTGTTTCTGCGTTAGCATCTTGAATGAGAGCTTGTGAATTGCCCGGTTCAGAACTCGCAGGTCCAACATTGGTCAATGACAATGACAATTTATTTAAGTAGCACAATTAATTACAACTTTCATTGACCAATGTGCTTTCCAGCCAGTCATCAAAAACAGAAAAACATACAACAAACAAACAGAAAAGGGTTCCACTTTATATTCTATTAGGTGGCCTTAACTACTATGTACTTACAGTTAAATTAATAATTTTATACAATTCACTTATTGTGCACATACATGTTTTTTTCATTGTACTTATATTTTTTAAAAATACCTATATGTAGTTACATCTGTTTTCTGTAATTACATTTATCATTACTCTGTTGATCCATCCCTTACACCTTAACCCACCCTTAATCCTACCCAAACCAACAAACCTGTCCCTAACGTTACCATATCCCATCTCAATAGCTGCAATAGTGTTTTGTAATACAATATGAAGGATTTTTTTTTTTACACTGAGCTTAGCATAATGCATTATTGGACTGTTTTCTCCTTCAAGTAAACATGCAATTTTGCCTTATAGAATTTGACCAAAAAGACGCTGCCTTAAAAGCATAATCATGTACCTTCGATACTGTATGCAGTTCACTAAGCTATTTAAGAGGGTCGTAATGTGAATAGAATCTGAAAGGGGGAAAAATGGTCAAAATACTGTAGCTAAACACTCTTCACAGGTTTCTATAAGAGTGCATGGCACTTGGGCATTATTTTCTCCTGTTTTCTAATTCCTGACACTGACAATGAAGAGACTAATCTGCAATAGTTCCCATGGAAACCAGCGTAGTTACTAGGGCCAGTGTGGTTGTCCTGGTAACTGGGTAAATGAGCAAGAGCTACAGATAGCACTAAGGAATCAAGTTCAGTGAAGAATGAATCCCAAACATCAGCACAAATGGAAACAAACCTGTTTACCAGCCTTGGTTTAGCCACATTATATGGTAAAGCTTTCACTGACTGCACACAACATATTGTTGTACAAGCCTATTTTATAGAATTAAATAAGGATAATAATATATTGTTGACCACACATTATTGGGCAATAAATCCAGAGAGGGTCATTATAACCCCAATGTGAAGCAATGTAAAATCTATTGTGCTGCTAATAGATAGATAGATAGATAGATAGATAGATAGATAGATAGATAGATAGATAGATAGATAGATAGATAGATATCAGTGGTGTGCAGTGGTATTTTTATTTATTATTTTTTTTAAATCAAATGTAAATTTATGTCCCAGTCACATTTTCTTGGTTAAATAAACATTACTTACAGAGTTGTGTGTCATCAACTCTGTCATCAAATGTTTCTGAATGACAGAACCTAGTGATTCCATGTAGACAAAGAAGAGAAGTGGTCCAAGAACTGAGCCCTGAGGCACCCCAGTAGTTAGATGTTGCGACTTGGACATCTCACCTCTCCAAGATACATTGAAGGACCTGAGAGGTAAGACTCAAACCAATGGAGTGCTTGATGTGAGTGAATGGAGTAATGATGCGAGTGAGTGTAGGTACAACTGCAGGAGAAATGGCTTGAAGGAGATGAAATGGAATAGGATCAAGTTGTAGCATCTGTGTAAGTTCACTGATGGTTGATTACACTTGGTTTTAAGAGACCCTTTTAGCCTTTTGACATCTGCATATAAATTACTGACCTGGCCTCACCGTTTACATTTACAGTATATGGGTGCTAAATTGCCAATGGTTTTTCCCCACTATCGAAAAGATGCTAAGCAGGTCACCTCTCTGGTCTCAAACTTCAAACATATTCCAAAGAGGAGTGAATGACCCCCCGTGCCAGGCACCAACGGCCTGACTAGACCAGTGGTCGCCACAATTTCAAATACACATCACACACACACACACACACACACACACACACACACACACACACATAAAGACATTTGCTTTATTTAGGCCATAATTAAGCAGTTATAAATGTATCTGGTATATGCATGTGTTGTATGTATATTCTCCTATTATATTAATCTAGTTACAACCCTTTACTTGTATTAGTTTGACTCTAAACGCCTATATTCAAGTGTATGAGTGTATCTCTGCTTCAATATCTTCTAAAGGTTACTTTCTTACTATCAAAATTATCTTCTTTTTATTCCTCGAACAATGAGGTACACTATGTGATCGTGAAATGCATCAAACAATTTTTACTATGCTTTGAAGTAAAACTGCACCAACTCTCCAGACGGGCCATAAACGGACACAAAGAAAGTTTCTCGCGCTACAAATTCATGCCTCTGATTGGCCACTCCACCCAAAAAGTGGGTGCAGCTACAAACTATCAAAAGTTCCGAACTCAGACTAATCGGTGCTCAAAAACTCTTCTTCTTGAGACGGACACGCTCCAAACTCTCTTCTTGAGTTTAACCTTCTGGCAGTTTTAGCTTCAAATAACTTTGCGGACTTGCTATGGACCTTCCTATCTTCAGAAGAACCAGAGGAAAATCTTCAGCTCACTCCTAAAGTAATCATCAAGAACCTCTTGTCCACCGCATCAAGACTCTCATTGCAGCCACAAAACCAATGCAAGTAACCGTTTACAACTGTTTAGATGCGTGTTTAAGTTTGAACCCCTTTTAAAGGTGAATTGTGATTCTCTGATGATTCTCATTTGAGCGGTGGTTAATTGATCTGAGATACTGCCATTCTTTTGCTCTTCTCTCTCTTTTCCTTACTTTCCTTCATTCTATATATATAGAATATATATGTTTTGCTTAGTTTAGTTGTATGTTAGCTATAGTTTCATTTATTAAATCCCTTATATTCACAATTGATTGTCTCTGTGTTCTGCTCACGATTCGAAGTCACTGAATGCTGCTCCTTGCTACATGCTACACTACTGCTAGCACTATATAAGTAGGAAGGCTATTGTTCCTTGGCCAGGAAAATAAGAATTTTTCTTTCCTAGAATTGATAAATAATTATATTGTCTGCTCGGTGAATGGACAGATCAAGTAGTTGTAGTATCGATTCTGCTACAATTAATTCTAAGATCTAATCTAAATATTTATTATTAATTATAACCAGTTATAATTAATTATGAATATTCCCCTTTTAAGCTAATTTTCTACAAAGTGGACAAGTAGTAGGATGATATGAAATGATGAGTTTGGAGACTTGCTACTCTGCTACTTCAGGACCTGCTCACATCATGCCAGATAATTCAAAGTTTACTCATGTCATGTCTATTACTTCAAAGCCTGATCACATCATGTCTGCCAAGCCAGAGTCTGCTAATGTCATGTCTGTAAGTCCAGGGCCTGCTCACGTCACACATGATACTCCAGGGCCTGCACACGTCATGCTGGCCACTCTAGAGATTCTTCACAACATGGCCACTGTTCTAGAGTCTCATCACATCTCAGCTGATCTTCCAGAGTCTTGTCAAGTGACAGCTGATCGTCCAGAGTCTCGCCACAAGATGACCGCCACGCCTGATTCCCTGGCCAAGATGGCCACCACGCCTGAGTCCTCAGCCAAAATGGCAGCCACACCTGAGCCTCGCCATGTCCAGGCGGCGTCCACTGCATAACCACCAGAGGTGGCAGCTTCCACTGCAGAACCTCCCGAGGTGGTGGCACCCATATTTGAACTCAATGTCTGTCATGTCACGGCCATGGAGGCCGTTCATTAACTTACTGTCTGTCCTGTCAGGGCCAAGGAAGCCGTTCACGAACTCACTGTGCCACAGGTCACGGTCATGGAGGCTGTTCATTAACTCACTGTCTGTCCTGTCAGGACTAAGAAGACCATTCATGAACTCAACTGAACCGTGTTCTGGCCCACCTCTTCCAACCGAGCCAGGGATGGCTAATCAAACCACACCCGAGCGCGGCACGGAGCGATCACACTAGTCAAACGAACCGGGTTTTGGGGGTGAAACATGCTCAGGCATGGTTAAAGGCCAGGGTATACTTCACTTTCCATGTTCCGTTCTGTCTCGCGCACAGCCACGTCCACACAGCTTTCACAAAGCATACTCATCCGAGGATTGCTGAGTTCGACTCATGCGCAGTACAGTTGTTTGGACTTGGGTCTCTGCCGCGTTTTTTTGGGCATGCACTGTGGTAAGCACACAGTCCGTGCGGTCTCAAAAAATTTCCTGCACGCAGATGGGGTGCGTGGCTGTCTGCGAGCCCTGATGAAAATGACGTGACACGGATGCGGACGGCCGAAGTATTCTTTGGCCTTTATTCTCCCGCATCCCGAGTCTCTACCTGTACGCACTCGCCCATCAAGTGTTGTCCTGCGCCGCACTCTGTTGTGTTGGGTCCCGCGATAGTGCAGATCTCTGCTCGGAAAGTTATAATATTATGATCGAAGCTCTGGACTCCGAGCATAACTTGTTTTTCTATAACAAACTACAAAATATTATCTATAAAAACGTTAATGCCCTGGCAGTGTCAAATAGCTTTGGTTTTATATTTAATTTGATTACATTAATGTTTAATTTGAGATTTACATAATATTAATATTTTTTTTACAAGATTTACAAGAAATAAAAACTGCTGCTATGTAAAAGGAATACTGCTGTAAAAAAAAAGTTTAAAGTTTACTTGTTTAAAGTTTGCAAAACAAATGTTATTGCACTTTTGTTCGTATAGCAGTACTTTTAAATGAAATGAAATGCACAATACACTACTTTTTGAATACATTATTGAATTTTGTGTGTAACAATGTGATTAATCGCAGAAAAATCATGAGATTTCTCGCGATAAAATAAATTTGATCGTTTAAACTAGCACTAATATATATATATATTAGTACTGTCAATCAATTAAAAAAAATAACTAATTAATCACACATTTTTCTAAAATGAATCGCGATTAGTCGCGATTAATCCCACCTAACATTAAAGTTTTTAAATATACTTTTATATTGCAATTTCACATTAAATCTTCAAATGTAAAATGTACAAACAACATAAAGACAGTACATGTTTAATATTTGTTTAATGGCATCTTTTTTATGATTGAAGGCCAGCATCACTGATTTCAATACTACTGAGGTCTCTATAAAATAGTTTTTCCCCTTAATATTAAACCATTGACTGTAGCCATTCAGCATTACAGTATAATTGAGAGCTATCAATTTTAACATTTATTAAACTTAACTTCTAATTTAAGTGAACTTAAAACAATCTTCACATGAACCCATTATAATAAATGACATATTTAGCTACCTGTGTCCTTCAGCAGAAATATACAGAAAATGAATAGTTACCAAACACTAAATTCTAAATTAAATATAGATGAACCCCTTAATGCTATACAAGTTATTGATTTCCTCTTTTTTTCTTTTGTTCTTGGATTAATAGACATCACAGCAGCTGGTTATTAGCTTATTTGCCTGCTATTGCTTTAAAAGCTGCTGCTGCTGAATGTGGCGTGGAGCTGACACACATCTTATTTTCTCACAACTCTCTTTACCTTTTCTGACCCACTTCAGGTCTTAACGTTTCTACTAATGAGCGGACGAGTTGAATCTGGTATTTTAGATGAGGGAGACAGTGCTGGGGTGCCTCAGGACAGTTTTTAAAACCATTTCAGAGACATGCTCTTAAATGTGACGCATATATAACATATTGCATGCATGCACACAATTTTAAGGCAGCTTTAATCGCCTTTTGGTAACGTCATGCCTTAACTGACAAACTAGGACATTGCATGCACGTAGTTTCTTTCGCTGTTTGATATGAAATGATACAGGCTACTATGGAAAGCCAAAGTGGTCATAAACATGATTACATTACATGATAACATATTATTCACACAATATAAATAAATTATTCATAATTTATTGATTCTCTCTAATTCCTCTTTTTTTTATCTTTTAAATGTTCCTTTCTCAAATAGTCGACCGCTTATATACACTCAGAAAGTCTTCCGGTTTTGTGGACATTCACACAGAGATCAGTCATTATTCAGGTGGTGACAGAGGATTTGATCAATGATTTACAAAAATCATTTCAGGTTTAAGAAGTGTTTTAACATTGCATCAACTACCGATGAACACATTAATTTTTATTTGAACTAGCACTCAGTAGGTTATTTAACCATGTATTATTATGTATTATTGAAAGGCTTTTGTCTCATTAAACTCATTAAAATGCACAAATCCGCGCACACTGAAGAGCTGCGGGACCTCGGTCTGCTCCGAAGGCCTTCTCCATCACCGACCCCCACTACTGCATCTCGCCCACAGCGGAGGCGCTACAAGCGGCGTGAGAGGAAGCAGAAGAGGGGTAAGCGCGGAGGTATCCGAGCTAGGCTAGCGGCCAACCCACACAAGCCAGCTATCCCCACCATCGTACTGGCGAACGTACGCTCTTTGGACAATAAACTGGACTACATCCGACTACTCCGCTCGACTCAGAGGACTGTAAGAGACTGTTGTGTTTTTGTGTTTACGGAAACATGGCTTAACAACAGCGTACCGGACTGCGCCATACAGCTTGACCAGCTAACATGCTATCGAGCTGACAGAGCTCTCGTCGAGGGAGGTAAGATCCGCGGCGGCGGGCTTTGTGTTTACATCAATGATGCGTGGTGTCGCGACGCTGTTGTGGTCTGCAAACACTGCTCACCCCTGGTGGAGTTTATGATTATTAAGTGCCGGCCGTTCTATCTACCGAGGGAATATTCAGCCATACTGCTCGTTGCTGTATACATCCCTCCCAGCTCCAGCAACAACCACAGGAGTGAGGCACTAAATGATCTGTACCAGCACACCAGTGAGCAGCAGACAGCCCACCCAGATGCTTTTCTTATCTTGGCTGGGGATTTCAATCACGCAGACTTAAAGAGTGTGTTCCCAAAAATTCACCAACACATAGACTTTCCAACAAGGGGAAAAACACTCTGGACTTTGTTTACACCACCCAGAGAGGAGCTTACAAGGCCCTCCCCCTCCCCCACCTCGGAGCCTCAGACCACATCACTGTCATGCTAATGCCTGCATACAGACCGCTCGTTAAAGTCACCAAACCAGTTCACAAACAGATACAAGTGTGGCCGGAAGGGTCGTCAGAGGCACTTCAAGACTGCTTTGACACCACTGACTGGAATATGTTTAAACAGGCTGCCACATACAACAATACTACAGACCTCCAAGAGTACTCAGAGACTGTTACTGCCTACATCTCCAAGTGCATTGATGATGTAACGGTCACAAAGTCTATCACTGTCCGGGCCAACCAGAAGCCGTGGATGACAGGGGAGGTCTACAGACTTCTGAAGGCTCGGAACGCTGCCTTTAGAGCTGGAGATGAGGAGGGCCTGAAGACAGCTAGGGCCAACCTATCCCGCGGCATCAAAGAGGCCAAGAGACAGTACTCCAGGAGGATAGCCCATCGTTTCAGCGACAGCAGAGACACGCGGAGCCTGTGGCAGGGGATACAGACCATTAGGGATTACAAGCCCCCACCACAGACCTGTGACAACACCATCCCCCTGCTGAACGAGCTGAATGCCTTCTTTGCTCGCTTTGAGGCACAAAACAGCACCACTGCACAGAAGACTCCACCTCCTCCCGGCGACCAGGTGATGACGCTGTCCCCGGACAGTGTGAGGAGATCCCTCAGCAGGATCAATGCACGCAAAGCTCCGGGTCCTGACAACATTCCTGGGCGTGTACTGAGAGACTGTGCAGTGGAACTCACTGAGGTCTTCACAGACATCTTCAACATCTCACTAAATCAGGCTGTTGTCCCCACATGCTTCAAAGCTACCACCATCATTCCAGTCCCTAAGAAGTCATCTCCATCCTGCTTCAATGACTACCGTCCAATAGCACTCACTCCCATCCTCATGAAGTGCTTTGAACGGCTAGTCTTGCACCACATCAAGTCTGTCCTCCCCCCCTCCCTGGACCCCTTCCAGTTTGCATATAGGTCCAACCGCTCGACCGATGATGCCATCACCACTGCCCTCCACCCAGCCCTCACACATCTGGAGAAAAAAGACTCATATGTCAGGATGCTGTTCATAGACTTCAGTTCAGCATTCAACACAATCATCCCTCAACAGCTCACTCACAAACTGGTCCAGCTGGGGCTCAGCACCTCTCTGTGCAACTGGCTGTTGGACTTCCTGACCGGGAGACCTCAAGCAGTACGGGTCGGCAGTAACACATCCAGCACCATCACACTGAACACTGGGGCCCCCCAAGGATGTGTGCTGAGCCCCCTCCTCTTCACTCTGCTGACCCACGACTGCACACCATCACACAACTCCAACATTTTCATTAAGTTTGCGGATGACACGACTGTGGTGGGTCTCATCAGCAACAGAGATGAGACAAACTACAGGAGCGAGGTGAGCCGCCTGGCCGGGTGGTGCAGTGACAACAATCTCTCTCTGAACGTGAAGAAGACGAAGGAGATTGTTGTTGACTTCAGGAGAGTACACACTCAGCATGCCCCTCTGACCATCAACGGTGCGACTGTGGAGAGAGTGAGCAGCACCAAGTTCCTGGGTGTGCACATCACTGAGGACCTCTCCTGGACTAACAACACTGTAGCACTGGCCAAGAAAGCACAGCAGCGTCTCTACTTCCTCCGCAAACTCAGAAGAGCCAGAGCCCCGGCCCCCATCATGTGCACCTTCTACAGAGGCACCATCGAGAGCATCCTGACTAGCTGCATCACTGTGTGGTATGGCGCTTGCAACGCATCCTGCCGCAAGTCACTTCAGCGCATAGTGAGAGCAGCTGAGAAGATCGTTGGTGTCTCTCTCCCCTCCCTCCAGGACATCTACAGCACCCGTCTCACCCGCAAAGCCCTCTGCATTGCAGGCGATCCCACCCACCCGACACACAGCTTCTTCAGTCTGCTGCCATCAGGGAGGAGACTGCGGAGTCTCCAGGCGAGGACCAGCAGACTGAAGGACAGCTTCATACATCAGGCTGTCAGGAAGCTGAACTCCCTCCCGTCCTTGCCCCCCCCTCCCCTCTTTCACCCCCATTTAACACAGCAACACACTAGGAACTCTGACTCTGTGACACCCCCCCCCCCCCACCGACCAACAAACTGTAACCGGCACCTGTCACTTGTGCAGCATTGGCTGATCACTACCCATCCAACATTGACTGCAAATTACCTCTTCGGATAGTCTGACAAAAACTATCCGAACAGTCTCTTCGACTTGTCACTTTAACAGACTGATAAGCTCTTCTTGCACTACACTCATAACAAAACAAAACATCTGCACAGTTTTGTTTTTGTACATTCAACTGGTTTGCACTCCATCTATTCTGCCATGTGCCTTATGCACTTTATCTATCTCTCTTGTTTTTATTTTCTACAATGTCCTCAGACTGATAAGCTCTTTTGCACTACAAATATATCTACACAGTGTTGTTTATTTAACTGGTTTTGCACTCTATCTGCCATGCGCCTTATGCCACTTTATCGATCTAATTCTTATTTTTTTTCTACAATATCCTCATTTGTATAATTGTATAGTTGTATGTACATATGTTTAAACTGTATTTATCTGTATCTGAACGTGTTTAATGTTAACTGTATGCACCAAGGGTCTGAGAGTAATGCAATTTCAATTCTCTGTATGTATGTACTGTACATGTGGAAGAATTGACAATAAAGCTGACTTGACTTGACTTGACTTGATTCTTGCTATTAGCACAACATCTTGCTATATAGGCCTATATATATATATATATATATATATATATATATAACAATTGAATAGGAAAATAAATTATATATATATACATTTTCTTATGAAATATTATATATTGTTATGAACATCTGGCCAATTATTACTCCCATTATGACAATTCTTTTTTCAACATGCTGTCCCAACAGCAACACATTACTATGCAAATTAGAGTACAGATACACTATGTTTAATGGGAAAACCAGTTTATGGAAATTTGTACAGACATATTGCATAAAACAAAATGGTATATCAAATCATTTTGTTGGTGATTTAAAAAAAAAAAATCCCATTGTTTTTGCCTTTTTGATGTCTATTCATGCTATTTTATTTTTAGGAAAACTTAGTCCTAGTGTCCTACCTCCTCTACAGAGGTCGACTATTTGAGAAAGGAACATTTAAAAGATAAAAAAAGAGGAATTAGAAAGAATCAATAAATTATGAATAATTTATTTCTATTGTGTGAATAATATGTAATTCATAAAAAAGTAACTGTAGTCTGATTACGAGTATTTTAAAATGTAATTTACTCTAATTAGAAGTACTTAATTTTTGGAATCTGATTGCATGTAATCAGTTACTACCCAGCTCTGTATATATATGTAAATGTACAGTGTCATATGTACAGTGTTTTTATTTTTGTTAATTTCTCCAAAATTATCTTAACTAATTTTATGCATTTTTTAATTTAAATAACTAATGCAATACAACAGGTACACCTTTGCAATCAATAATATTTCTTATTTACAAAAAAAAAACAACAAAAAAAAGTTTATTTCAGTTCTCTGATGTAGCTGGTTAGCAGAGAATACTATTTTTGGTTGTATTTTATTGTATAGTGTGTCATAGCACAAAATGTTAAATATTACAAGTGGGGCAAGATGACCCCTACTGGGGTAAATTGCCCCCCAATCCCAAGTGGAAAGTTCTGCGGACTATCTATTGACAATGCACAAATTAAGAACACAGAACCGCCCTGCACATTTCCATAATGATTAATGTAATCACCATGATTGATTTTGAACTCATTCAAAAATGAGTGAACTCAATATCAATAATCAGTATGGAAATTAGCATTAACGGAAACCATGATTTTCTTCTTCAAATCACCTTGCATGACTCATATTCTCCTCTCATAAATTTTGCATCTGAAAAGGAAACTCCTACAAGTGTATGCAGTAAGGTCAGCTGCAAAAATAACCGTCTTCACTATTTTTTCACTGTGTGAACGTGGAGAAAAAAAAAATCAGAAAGCTCTAATGAGCCTGTGGGTATATCTTTGGCACTTGAAACATTTGCATTGGATTCTATGAATCACAATGAATCAAAATGACATCTAAAAGTGGCTCACTGAATCTCCATTACACATTAATTACAGTTTTATATTCATAACGGGGAGCAATATCATAATTAACAATGTCTTGGAATCAGAAATCGATTTGCAAGCACAGCAGGACTTTCTGGGGTATGAACTATAGAAAAAGACAAAATACGTCTGAGGAAGCCTGGAAATCACAATGCCTGTTTCTTTGCATTTGAGACACTAAGATATACAGTGGTGTCAAAAAGTGTTGGCCCCCTTCCTGATTTTTTGGCATGTTTGCCACACTTTAATGTTTCAGATCATCAAACAAATGTAAATATTAATCAAAGATAACACAAGTAAACACAACATGCAGTTTTTGAATGAAGTTTTTTTATTATGAAGGGAAAACAAAATCCAAAACCACATAGCCCTGTGTGAAAAAGTGCTTGCCCCCTAAACCTAGTAACTGGTTGGGCCACCTTTAGCAGCAACAACTGCAATCAAGCGTTTGTGATAACTTGCAATGAGTCTGTTTCAGCGCTGTGGAGGAATTTTGGCCCACTCATCTTGGCAGAATTGTTGTAATTCAGCCACATTGGAGGGTTTTCGAGCATGAACCGCCTTTTTAAGGTCATGCCACAGCATCTCAATAGGATTCAGGTCAGGACTTTGACTAGGCAACTCCAAAGTCTTCATTTTGTTTTTCTTCAGCCATTCAGAGGCGGATTTGCTGGTGTGTTTTGGATCATTGTCCTGCTGCAGAACCCAAGTCCGCTTCAGCTTGAGGTCACGAACAGATGGCCGGACATTGTCCTTCAGGATATTTTGGTAGACAGCTGAATTCATGGTTCCATTTATCACAGCAAGTCTTCCAGGTCCTGAAGCAGCAAAACAGCCCCAGACCATCACACTACCACCACCATATTTTACTGTTGGTATGATGTTCTTTTTCTGAAATGTTGTGTTACTTTTACGCCAGATGTAATGGGACACACACCTTCCAAAAAGTTCAACTTTTGTCTCGTCTCGTCCACAGAGTATTTTCACAAAAGTCTTGGGGATCATCAAGATGCTTTCTGGCAAAACTGAGCCGAGCCTTTATGTTCTTTTTTCTCAGCAGCGGTTTTCATCTTGGAACTCTGCCATGCAGGCCATTTTTGCCCAGTCTCTTTCTTATTGTGGAGTCATGAACACTGACCTTAACTGAGGCAAGTGAGGCCTGCAGTTCTTTAGACGTTGTTGTGGGGTCTTTTGTGACCTCTTGGATGAGTTGTCGCTGCGCTCTTGGGGTAATTTTGGTCGGCCGGCCACTCCTGGGAAGGTTCACCACTGTTCCATGTTTTCGCCATTTGTGGATAATGGCTCTCACTGTGGTTTGCTGGAGTCCCAAAGTTTTAGAAATGGCTTTATAACCTTTTCCAGACTGATAGATCTCAATTAATTTCTTTTTCATGTGTTCCTGAATTTCTTTGGATCTCAACATTTTGTGTAGCTTTTGAGGATCTTTTGGTCTACTTCACTCTGTCAGGCAGGTCCTATTTAAGTGATTTCTTGATTGCGAACAGGTGTGGCGGGGGTGTGGCAAACACTTTTTCACACAGGGCCATGTGGGTTTGGATTTTGTTTTCCCTTCATAAAAAAAAAACCCTTCATTTAAAAACTGCATGTTGTGTTTACTTGTGTTATCTTTGATTAATATTTAAATTTGTTTGATGATCTGAAACATTAAAGTGTGACAAACAGGCAAAAAAAATTAAAATCAGGAAGGGGGCACACCACTGTAGTTATGAAAGTACATTAGTTCCTGACAGAGAGAGAATACAGTTTTCTTTGTTTTATTAATGCACTAATTTCTTATTTTGCTGCTATAACAGTTTGTTTCCTAAGTATCTAGAGTGGCTATTGAATGGAGTTTTGTTTGTTCTATTCCCAACACCAGCTAGTAATCTTGAAAAAATGCAAGCATTGGATCAGATTCTGGAGTAGAGTGCATGAACTAAACTTGAATTATTTATTTTTTTGTTTATTTATTTATTTAGTTAGTTAGTTAGTGGCACTTCTGTACATTTTGTTTCTCCATTAAATACAAAGACAGCATACATGTGGACAACTTAACAGGCTGCTTCACCCCTAAAATTTCAGGAAGTTTTCAGGATGTAATAATATAAAATCTGAATGGCCTACCATTATGAAAAATTTACATATTTGTACATTGGGCCTCATTCAAGAAACAACAGTACAATGAGTTGTATAACTGTGGTGACAAAAGGGAATAAATATATTGCTGTCCACCTAAAATAAAGAAACTTTTATGTCTCTTTTGAGACAACTTTGGACTGAGATGGACTGTTATAAAAACCATATTATATTTTAAAAGATTTCATGCATTCCATGGGAGTAAAACCAGAGACCTTGGTGTTGCTTACCTCTGTCATATCTTGACATAATAATAAAAAGAAAGTGATTTTAAGATTAATTTTCATTCTTCAAGAGCCTTTCATTAATCAACACCCTTCCCTTGTGGCCACATTATAAAGATTACCTGTTACAGCAAGGCCTATGTAGTTCAAAATTAAATATGGACCACACAGTTTATTGCTCAAGTATTTCTTCATCCTGGTTGCTATGTTAATAATGAAGCCTTCCAAGGTTATCCTTAGTTCAGTGAAAACACATGAGACACCTTCCTTAAGTTGCATATCAAGGGTTTTCAAGTGTCACTGAATAAATAAATAAATAAATATATATATATATATATATAATCTGACATATGGCCAAGTATAGTGACCTATACTCTGAATTTGTGCTCTACATTTAACCCATCCAAGTGCACACACACAGCAGTGAGTAGTGAACAAACACACACACACACCATTAACACACACCCAGACACTCACCCCACCTACAATCCCTACCGGAACCCGCAACCTTTGGGTTACAAGTCTGACTCTATTGCCCACATATATATGTATATATATATACTGTATATATCTATATCTATATATATATATACATATAGAGAGAGAGAGAGAGAGAGAGAGATAATATAATAAGTACATAGAAAGATACAAACATACAAGCAAAACATAAAAATAAAAGAACATATGAGTGTAAAACACATTCAAAGGTTGTATTTGAATTACAGACAGTTGTATCCTCTTTTAAACATTTTCTTTTGACATGGTCATTCAAGGGCATCATCAGCCAGAATTCTTGGGAATGATCTGGGTGAGGGTGTGAAATCTTTGACTTGAATGTTTCTCATTAAATTACATTTGTCAGAGATGAAAAACAACGTGAACTTTGTTGACCACTGCAAGCTGATAAAACCCTCAGTGTGATTTGGATTTGGAAAACTGCCACTGGGTCACTCTAAATATTCTTCTGGCAGAGTTAGAAAAGCTTTGGCACAAGTCACTGAAACTAACCACAAAATGTTTCAAAGTCGAATGCACACTTTAGATCTTACACACTTATCAAATGTTCATATTTGAAAGTGGCTACACTCCTTCCAACCATCTTTGATGATCACCAATATATGATGTCTCTATATAAGCACCGGCCATAGTATGCCCATGCATGGGTCTATTGACTTCCATTACACAAATCCTTTGCCATTAGACTACCTGCTGGTTTTTCAAAAGATTGCTGGCTAATCTGACAGATTACTTTACATACAATGGTAGTATCTTTTACCATGAAATATCAGACTTACATTCCGGAATCTATCCGACAAGAGCCCTCAAACCACATCAAACAGCTTTGAAGCCAGTTGTAGTTGAAAACCTGCTGTTCTGCTTTGTAAGTTACAGTAACCTTCAAGACTAAGTTGACCTTAAGGAGATACGGATGATTATTTGTTCTGTTCCTTCTGGGTTCTCCCCATTTCTTTCGCATATGATAGAGTCAGGGTTATTATCTGAGGTCCAGAGGTGTTGTCACGCTTGACTTGCTTGCTGAAAAGACCAGCTTTCTTACCTGGTTTGGTGCTGGTTTCACTGGCGGTCTACCATCTGTGCTGTGGTTGTGGCTAGAAGGGATACTGCTCCGACCAGAAACGAACAATGAAATTAATTTTCTGCCTATTAAATTGTGTTTTATTAACGTCTACACCTACCCCTTACAATAATTAAAAAATGTTTCAGGTTACGTATGTAACCATGGTTCCCTGAGAGTAGGGAACGAGACACTGCGTCCTCTAGGGGTCGCTATGGAGGACACCTCGGCATGACCGGTGTCTTGAAGCATATATCTAATCACGACAATAACATTGGCCGGCGACAGCCTATGACGTTACTACCTGCGCGGCCACAGTATAAAGGGGTGCCGGGAAAATACGTCATTCACTTCTTCGTCTGAAGATTGCGTCCGAAGCATGGCACCGAACCTAGAGGACGCAGTGTCTCATTCCCTACTCTCAGGGAACCATGGTTACATACGTAACCTGAGATGTTCCCTTTCGAGGGAACTTCGAACTGCGTCCTCTAGGGGTCGCTATGGGGAACGGAGTCCCCACGCCACCATGCTGAGGGGAGTGCAAGACAAGCACAAAAGCCAAGCACTAAGTACCAACTCTACCCGGCTAAGGGAGTTGCCCCTGGGACGGTACGACGGTTGTCAGTGACATTATCCCCTTCGGCCAAAGGCCTGAGCTGCATACCCCAGAACTTACCTGTTAGGGGCCGGGCCTCCTGGACCCAGGGTAGAGCTCAAAAGCTTGGAATCAGAAGAAGAGATTCCTTTAAGGAGATATGACCAAGCGCTTAGGACAGTAACTAAGTTTTGGCCTGTCATCCAGAGGCTACTGCTTGCTCTGCAAGAGCTTGCTGAAGGAACTGTCTCAACAGGTCCTTGGTAGCAACACCCTGTTCAAGTAGTATCACTGGGGATATATAGGTAGAGTGGGGCCCAAGGTGAAACCGGGGCCTGACCGACTCAAAGAATGGGCACGAAGCTGCAGCGCGTAACCCATACCGTACAGGATTTTAGAAAGACCGTAAAACACTTGGTGTGCGATCTTACCACAACGTGGCTTTCAGAAAGTGCACAGAGACATGCGTGCGCACTTACCATATCATGCATTTGAAATATTCTCGGGAGGGAGCAGCATGCTCATAGGTGACCCTCTATGCTGAGGGGAGCAAAGCTAGCTCTACCAACAAGGAGAGCAACTTTACAGGGAGGCAGAGAGAAGCCTAATAACCTGAAGTTGCTGACTCACAGAGCTGAATTCTTTTCAGATGCTCTACCATGGCTTTAGAGCTCTGGAGAGTGGAGAACTTAACTCTCAGCACATACATAGGTAGAGTGGGGCCCAAGGTGAAGCCGGGGCCTGACCGACACAAAGAATGGGTACGAAGCCGCAGAGCGTAACCCATACCGTACAGGATTTTAGAAAGACCGCAAAACACTTAGTGTGTGATCTTACCACAACGTGGCTTTCAGAAAGTACACAGAGACTAGCGTGCGCACTTACCATGACATGGATTTGTAAACACTGTCTTTTCAAATGCTCTGGAGGGAACAGCATGGTCATAGGTGACCCTCTATAGTGAGGGGAGCAATGCTAGCTCTACCAAGGCAGAGCTCTGGAGAGTAACTCAGACGCTCAGAAGGGAGCAGCATGCTCATAGGTTAAGGGGAGCAATGCCAGCTCAACCAACAAGGAGAGCTCAGGAGGGAGCAGCATGCTTATAGGTGTGCCCTCTATAGCAGTGTTACTCATTGCGCGGCTCGTGAGCCTCATGCGGCTCGCCAAGCTTTACTTTGTGGCTCGCATGGCAGTAAATAATATGATGATATGATCATGCAGTCAATACAGATATTTCACAAAAACATTAAAAACAAGCAGGGCTATAACATAACCCATTAAAATACTCACACCATGTCTAAACCGGACGCGAGTTGCGCGATCCGACAAAAGACAATAGAACCCATCAGAGTACGTAAGCGGAGTGGAGTGAGAGCGGAGCGGTGTAATTTTTAATGGAGAGAGGAACGGATTTTTTAAAAGTCGGAGCGTCGTTTTCACTCGTTCCAAGAGCTCTCCACCACCTCTCCAGCACGAGTACAATTCATGCCAACTACCTGTAATATAACTGCATATTTAGCAAGAATTCACGTTAAACATATTTAGCTAGCTTGATAGAGATGGATAACTCAAATAAAAAAAGAATGTGAAGGCTATGATGACGTGAGTGGGAAGTTATAGTTCTTTTCATCAGGAAATTGTTGGCGCTCCACTTCGCTCACATACTCTGGAACCCATTGATGTTGTCTACACTGATGCCTCATTCTATTTATGACGAACTGTACTGGCACTACGTTCAAATGATTTGCAATGGTTGCTTTTGCGCGTCAAGTGTTGACAGACTTTTAGCGCAGCTGGGCGCGGCACGACAACGGTCTGGTCTGGTGTAAACACGGCCAGACAGTGCTCTATTACAAATAATTAAATACCATTATTAAAATACCTAAAACAGTGGCATTACAAGATGGAAATATAGACTAGAGATATTTACACTTGCTCTGTCCTATGTCCATGACACTGACTCACTGCGCATTTGCCAGTTTTTTGCCACCTCTTAACGCGAATGTGCACTTGGATGGTTAGATAATAGATACATGATGGGCTAGTATAGAAAAAATAAATAAATAAGGTCTTCCCAGCATTAAGGTAATCCTGCTTTTTTTTTTTTTTTTAAATCATCTTGTCCTAGTTACAAATTTGACTGGTAAATGTTAAAGAATGATAGCACCTTTTGTATTGTGTTGCATTGCATATCAGGGATGACAGATTGATAAAAAAAAACATGCTATTTATGACTGGATGTAACTTTTGATACTTTGCCGTAAAAGTGGCTCTCCGATTTATTTTGCCCTATCAGTGCGGCTCCCATGAAAAAAAATAGCGAGGACCTCTGCTCTATAGTGAGGGGAGCAATGCTAGCTCGACCAAAAAACAGCCTACCAGGGAGGCAGAAGGTGGCCCAACAACCTGAAGTTGCTGACTCACAGAGCTCTGGTGAGTGGAGAACTCAGCTCTCAGTATGAGAGGGAACTCAGACACTCAGAAGGGAGCGGCATGCTCATATGTAACCCTCTATGGTGAGGGGAGCAATGCTAGCTCGGCCAAAAAACAGCCTACCAGGGAGGCAGAAGGTGGCCCAACAGCCTAGTATGACTGCTAACCAGAGCTCTAGAGAGAGGAGGCCTAACTCTCAAAATAGGACAGGGACTCAGATGCTCAGTTTTGGGAGTGACGTGCTCATAGGCGACCCTGCTGGTGAGCACTGCTGGGCTCAACCAACAAGGACAGCAACGTAACAGGGATGCAGAGAGGAGCCTAACAACCTGACGTTGCTGCTCAACGGAGCTCCAGGGGGAACAGGATCCAGTGAGAGGAGTCCTCAGACCCTCGACCGGGAGTGGCAAGCTCAAAAGTAACCTCTAGGTGAGGAGAGCATTGCCAGACCTGACCAACAGGGTAACTCAACAGGGAGGCAGCAAGCGACCAACTTCCTGGTGTCACTACCACAGAGCTCATAAAGAACCTCCCGCAGTGAGGTTTTGGAGCACTGCCATGTTCAGAGCGGCGCTCTCAGCCCTCGGGCTGAGGCAGTCCTTACGACACAAACTGGGAACAGGAGGTGCATAGCTAGCTCTTGCAATGAGGGGAGCACACCCTAGCTCAACCAGAAGGCAGTGCCAGTATAAAAGGACAGTCCAGCAGCACCCAAAGGGAGACTGTCATCTGTTAGTAGGTGAACATAGTCCTACGCTCTCCATCTTGATAGAGAGCATAGTCCAACTGGTTAGCCAAAAACCATACATGTCTGAAGAGCTATCGCTCCTCAGAGCTAAAGCACTCAGGAAGGGTTTCCGCAGAAACACCTCTCACTCGTACCTCCGGGAAAGCAGTGTACTCAAGCCCACTCCATGGAGGGGCGATTCACTGGTTCGACCGTAAGGACAGTGTGACTCAAATCTCAGGAAGCCTCTCGATGCAAGACACAAGTAGCGCATCCTGGCTGGGGCAGCTTCTTGAAGCAAACACCCAGCCAGGAGCTCAGGGAGCACATCACGAAGCAATAATCTCAGAAAAAGGCTCAGTCTGAATCGAGGACCCGCAAGTCTTGGGTTGCAGCGCTATACTGGGACCTGAAGGCCAAGGAGGCTCCCGCAGAAGCCTAGCGACTTGGCTGCATGATCCAGCAAGCATGAGGCCAAAGATGTAGGCCATCATCCAGGCTGGATCTAGTACTGACAGGTGAGACCATATCCACAGGATCGAGAGGGTTCCCGGAGTGCAGTATAATGTGGTTAGAACATGTTATAAATCCTCTGTCCAATAAATGCAGACAGATACCCACATCATAATTCCTTACTGATAGGGAAATTACTGATAGGGAAGATTTCCCATCAGGTCCTTTCCCTGTTCTGCCCATGAACCGTGAATCGCGGGCAATGGTCAGATAATTCTCACCGCACTAGCAACGCGCAGCATGTATTCAGTTCCCACGGGAGCGAAACATGCTCCGCCCACGCGCTAGATTACCTCCGAATCAAACGAGAACAGAGGAGACCAACAAGGAGAGCAACCTAACAGGGAGGCAAAGAGGGGCCTAACAACCTGAGGCCGCTGAATCACAGAGCTCCGGGGAGCGGAGAACCTAACTCTCAGTATGAGAGGGAACTCAGACGCTCAGTTTTGCGAGTGACGTGCTCATAGTGACATGCGTCGCTATACCAGCGAGAGGCAAACACACTCACGGGCATTACAATTTGGGTAAAAAGTGAAGCACTCACCTTCCCTTTTTCTCAGTAGTCCCGTGAATGCATCACAATGAGCACACGAGCGCATTCAATTCCCTCGAGAGCTGAACGTGCTTGCTCTTCACCACACACACACACAACCTGCGAGCCATGTGAAACTGCGGCTATCAGAACAAAGCCTCCGTGCGAGAGAACATGCACTCCTAGTCGTGCTTAGCTTCTGCTAACATAAACAAACGGTCAGTGAAGATGAAGACGAAGACGAAGACGAGAATGACGTATTTTCCCGGCGCCCCTTTATACTGTGGTAGTAATGTCATAGTATGTCGCCGACCAATGTTATTGTTAGATATATGCTTCAAGACACCGGTCACGCCGAGGCGTTCCCCATAGCGACCCCTAGAGGATGCAGTTCGAAGTTCCCTCGAAAGGGCACAGTAATTATAGTTGTACAGTGTGACAAAAATTATGCTGTATTGATGTGCACATACCCAGTAGCGCCACACATATTACTCCTAGCCTTAACCTGGTGCTTTTCAACCAATAACAAAAAAACAAAACAAAAGAATTATGGTACAGGCATGGCAATTCTGTGGAAGATAATTGACCAGTCAAGTCTTGCTGGTAAAATTATTTAAAGGTATAGTACACACTCATGAACTCACCCTCATGTCATTCTAAACCAGTATTAGTTATCTTATTTGTTCTGTTGAACACAGAAGATATTTTGAGTAAATTTGGTAATCAAAGAGTAGCAAAATTGACTTCAGAAGATAGAAACTCATACCTGTTTTGAATAACTTGAGGGTAAGTGTTATGTGGAGGAACTCAGAGACGAAGGAGAGTAGGATGCAAATGCAGTGTTTATTAAACAAACAATAATCCAAGGACAAGGAGCAGGAACCAAAAAAAATTAAAATAAATAAATATAGTCACAAAACTAAGGAAGCCAACCCAACATCTAACAATGGACAAGACCTTACCATGAACACAGTAAACACAGGGGTTTAATAGTGTGTTCCGAGTAGGAACTTTAACTGGAATGCCTTCCCAAGAGTTCTGACTCTGAATCACGAAGGAAATGCGACAACTCCAACTTCAGATTCCAATCTGGCTGCTTTTTCAATAACAGAAGAGAAACAGTAGTAATATATTCATTAGCTCTTATGTTTGTCTGTGTCTCAATAATCTCAGTGGTGCACACAGTACTATCCAATCTCTAATTGTGGATGTGATAATACGGTGTTATCTGTGCAAAATACTGCTTTTTGAGTTGGGCAGGTCATTTGAACTAAATTAATAAAAGTAGTAAAAAAAAAAGTACTTTTCACAGTTTTACTCAATACACAGAATAATAATTTATAATGTAAGTTGAAAAATGTAAGTGGACCTCTGTGTTAGCTTCCAAAAGCTAACTGGAGTCAGTTGAACAGATGAGATTGGAAGTGTGGGTTGCACAGGTGTACACAAAGCCTGGTTACTGACAAATCAGTTATTTTCAAGACTGGTTAGTCTGAAGCATGATATGAATGGGAATGAATAGAATTTAAAATCTGCAGTGACCGCACCTTTACTTATTTGCACCCCAGCCTCTGAGCACCAGTTTGTGCTTAATGTAGTCAAGAATCATGTTTATAATGTAAGAGCAATTTACAAATGCAAATGAAAAATTCCCCTTGGGAGCTTGAGGACAGTCGAGAAGACTCCAAGCTCATGAGGTCACACTAGACTATGAGCACGCAAAATTTCGACGAACACTGCAATTATCATAATATGACATCATGCGCTCTGGTCTTTTAGAAAAACATGTGTAATACATCCAAAATATAAAAAATATGAAATCTACTTAATTTACTGCAGATTTAAAGTTTGCGTTCTTTTAATTCAGCTAAGAGGCAATGCTGATCCACATAGTGGCCTGCTTGTTGAATAGTTTTTTCCGCAAAAAATCAATAAAACCATTGCTAGGTTTGCCTACTGAGATCAGTTTTACTGTAAATATTATAATATACTCTAGTGAAGGGACTGATATTTATTTCTATGCATTTAAACCTGGAAGTGTATTTATGATATAATCAATGAGGAGACCTCTCCTTATGTTTTGGAGAAAGGAATAGCAGCAGACATATGATTTGGATGAGTCTGAACATTTTAACAGTGTGTTGCTTTCTGACGATGCCAGCCTTTGCCATCACTGCTGTAAGTACTACAGGAAGAAGAGGAACATGCTCACAAGTTATGAAACATGCACAAGAATGAATTGGGTTAACAAGTGTCACAACATGCCCTTTGCCTATACCTCCAAAACCACTCGGAGCACTGGGCCCATTGCACCATGCTTTATTTTATAAATCCCTAAAAAAAATAAATCATATCTTACACATTTCATGCCTGTAATGATGGCATGATTCCCCATACAATCAAAATTTTAATTTATGCCTATTAGCTTGAAAGCCATGCAAGTGTAAAATGTAACATAGGATTTGACCATATATATGCAGAGACATAGACATTTACAGATTATTTCATTTAAAGCCTTTATCTTCATGCAAACTGAGATAAGAATATAGGCTTATCAGCACTCAGGGATACATATGAATTTTTGAAAGAATAAAAAGCGACTAACAATAGCAAGTCACAAATCATAGTTCAAGAGCCAAGCCCTTTAAACTGCCCAACCCAACCTTCCTGTTTAAAAAGGAAATACATCAAAAAAGAGAGAGAAAATCTCAAGGCTTTGCCAAAGAGGTGCCCTCTCACTGTGACTAAAAGTTACAAACTACAAGCATTTGCTGTGACACATGCTGACTGTATTTTGGGGGTGCTCCTAATCACCAAATCAGTGTGTTGGAAAGTTAATATATTATGTTAAATAAATTAATATACATTAAACATTAACGTCTCCTGGTAAGAAATCTAAAAATGAGCTGCTGTATGACCATTCTTGCCAATAGAGGGTGGTGTTGACTAAGAAAACACAGTCAACCATCTGCTTGCCAGAGCTGCAGGGAGTTGGAGCCAAGTGATGACAAAGACGTGTGTGCCTCAGTCAACAAAATGGCTCACATCTCCTGTCCTCTGGAGAAACCAGCCTAGACATTAGCTGTGATTATATTCCAGCCATATTCACTCTCTTCATGCTGTGTTGTGGCACACCACAAACACGAGTGTCACGCCAGAGTAACGTGTAAAACAAAAATAATAAAAACAGTGCAGTGTTTTTAAAGGGGATTTGTGCCAGTGTCTGCACATCTAATGAAACCCTTTTCCGCTCCTTTGTCAAATAAAAGCAAAGGCATCTGGTTGGCTGCACGCAATCCACAAGGGAACACATGTTTGTTTGAATCACACAATGAAATTGCCATGGAATTACTAGGAATCATTTGAGCCAATCTTTAGTCTCCTTTAGTGTAAATATGTTTCATGTGAAGCGATTGGCAGACATTTTTGGAGGGTCACTTGTGAACTGAAAATAATATTAGCAAATACGCATGTGGGGGAGGAAGGGGAGGTAGGTAGAGAGAAATAGATTCACTTTTGCAGCAGCAATGGTCATATGATATAGATAAAAGAGCACCAAGTCTTAATATTTTATTAGACGCATTCCTCATCTATTCATTCCTGACAGAACAGAACTACACTGTGCATGTGCACATGGGAGTGTGTATGTGCATTTATGCATGCGTGTAATGTGTGCATTGGAGATATGTGGGGCAACCTTAAAGGCATGTAATTTTCAGTCATACCATCCTCTCTTTTATATTTTGTGCATGCACCATTAAAATTAATTCAAAATGGTAAAGCCACAATATTATGTTAACATATACTGCATTATGTTATGTCAGCAATAGCTGTAACCATCAAGTGATAAATCAGTCCTTTGATTACTAACAGTACCCTATGCTTGTGCATGAATTGTCTATCGTTTCTAGTGCTTAATGGATATGGATTCTTCAAAACTACCAATACAGATATATAGACAACAGATGCCCAATGGCTGATGTAGCATATACATGCAGAATACAACAATGAAACGTAATTTAAAACCAAACGAGATGCACAAAAAAAGCTAAAATGCTAAACACCATTTTTTATTTATATTTACTCAAGATTTTGCAAAAAAAAAACCCTGAAAATTAGACATTGACATTACTGTTTACTTTTGAACTGACAGCAATGTCCATTAATCTCAAAATTAAAAAAATATATATTTTCTTAATGTCTTACTCAAGTATTTTCTTTAGTGCACTCAAAATAAAAGTTTTTGTTAACATAATATATGTGTGTACTGTGTTTATTTAGTATGTATATATAAATACACACACATACAGTATATATTTTGAAAATATTTACATGTATATCCATTTATGTATTTATATTATTATATTTTATATTACATATAAATATATTTAATATATAAACATAACATGTTTTTCTTAAATATATACATGCGTGTTTGTATTTATATATACATAATAAATATACACAGTTCACACTCATATATTATGTTAACAAAAACTTTTATTTTGGATGCGATTAATCGTTTGACAGTACAATTTTTTTTCTTTACCAAAAATATTCAAACTTCAAAATTCAAAACCAAAAAAACAAACAAACACTTGAGTAACACTTTAAGAAAAGACACTGAAAAATGAGACTGTAGCAGCATTTTGGCAAAATGATTCTTGTAAATGTCCACTTAAAGTGAATGGAGCTGAGAGTGCTTTGAATTTTCCCTGAAACAGATGACCATGGCAATGTTTTATTATCATGAATTCCTTTGGCAACTATATCGTGAAAAATTTATTGTAACAGCCCTAATATATATAGTATACCCACGTATAGGATGTACAGTGGTATATGAGGGGCGTACAAGCCATAATTCATTCTGGTGCTCTCACACGCTTACATTCTCACATACATACATACATTTCTATTCTCACACACTTACATTCTCCTTTCACATTCATATATTTAACTCTCATATTCATATATTTTACGCACACCTTTATACATTTTGCTCTTATGCAAATGTATTCAACGTATACATTTAATATTATAAAAAATAAACGTGTGTAAGAATAAAATGCATGTATGTCTAAAGAAAATATGTATATGTTAGAGAAGAATATATGTATGTGTGAGAGAGTATAGTGGAAACGGAAGGAAGGTTAGGCGCAGCCTCAGCCTTGTTGCCTATAAGCGTCTTTGGATTTTTTCCACTATTTGACAATTTAGGAAGTGAATAAAGCGGGAGGTGGCAGAATCAGGTTAGGGTCAGCGATATTTTTATATTTTTTCCATTACTCAAGATTTGGACTCATTCTTTTTAGATAGTTTTGTTGTTTTTTCGTAGCAATATCTGGCAACACTGCATCTCTGGCATTTAAACTGACACGTGTCTACTAAACCGGTCGCAAGCGGCCTGGCGTGATACAATATAGAACCTATTATGATGATGCTGTCTACACTGGATGTGTCACAACATGATAAATCCCTGACAGTAAAACTGATGCATCATTCTATTCATGACGTACTGACACAAAGTTCAAATGATTTGCAATAGTCGCTTTGTGGCGTCCAGTGCAGACTACTAGACTGTTGCAGCGCGGCGCGTCCGGTGTAGACACCGTGTGACAGAAATAAAAAATGGTCCATATACAGCGCGGGAAGGTTATTCCTGACAGGACACCATTCGGTAACACAAATGTAGTGATCATTATATTACAAAGATGCTGCTGAAGACTGACACAAAGATGAGAGAATAGTCGCGCAAGCAGATAAAATACTGTACCAGAGAACAAATTCATTGTTTGAGATGCTCGAAATACTGGAAGAAAACCATAAATATTGAATTGGGGTGAGGGTTATTATGAATGTATTTCTGAGGAGAACTGTCTTCAGAAAAGTTTTGATGGCATTTTCTTTTCCTCTTACCTCTGTAAAATACATACAGTATTAAATGAGTGTTAATAAGCGCGGAGCTGTGTACAGTAGTGGAAACGCTATATTGCTATTGCTGTTCTATGAGCGCCACCTGCTGTCATAAAGTAAATTTGTCTTTTCATCAGAATCAGAAAGAGCTTTATTGTCAAGTGGGTTTACACACACACACACACACACACACACACACACACACACATTCGTCGTGGTGTCAGGGGCTTCAGTACAGAAAGTACAGACATAGTGCAAACATACATATAATAAAACATTAATAATAAAGAGTAATAATAAAATATTTATTCAGCTCATCTGATGTTTTAGTTTTGTGCAGTTGCTTCATATTGCAGATATTTTTGTTTGTTTGCTTAAGGTTAGTTTGAATAGCTTTGATGACTTTGAATAGCATAGTTGTGTTAGGATGAGCTGAGCAAGTCTGCACATGTAATTCCTGGTCCGAAAGTGACTTCCTGCTTAAAGTAATGGATGCCAAAAAAAAAAAAAGAGTTAGAAATGTATGTATGTGAATGGAGAATGTATGTGTGTGAAAGTAGAAATGTATGTATGAGAATGGAGAATGTGTGTGTGTGAAAGCAGAAATATATGTATGTGTGTGTGAAATCAAAAATATATGTATGTGAAAGGAGAATGTATGTGGGTGAGAGCACCAGAATGAATTATGGCTTGAACGGCCCCTCATAGTGGTACACAGACTGTATGTATAGTATAGTATACATATATAGTATATATTATAGTAGTAGTATGTATAGTTTACAGACTTTCTCAACTGCTTGATTGCTTACATTGTCGCAAAATGTAAACTATACCATCGTCCAGCTGTAATCTGCAAAATACTACTATAATACATTAGATATTATAATATATTAAATTATAAATCATACGATAATATAAACATACAGTATATAGTCACCTTTAGGCCCAATTGTGTAAGCACTAAACATTAGAGACAACATTGATTCTCGTAGATACAAATCCATCATTTTATGCCTCCAAAGTCATTTGTCAGTGTGGTCACAAGAGCATGTGTGGGTCACTAATTTGATTTGCATCTTACATAAGAGATTACCCATATAAATATTGAGTGCAGTTATCAACAGGCATTCCTCTGCTGGTATTTTCACTGTAATATTTGCATCACATGCTCCACATCTATAAATAAAAGTATTGGACGCTTTCTGGCCTCAAGCGAGGTGTTTTATTCCCCCAAGCGACTTTCCCAATCTATTCATAACTTCAAAGGACACCAAGGAACTGTATGTATGACTGGATATTCGGCATATATCAAAAACTAATGTAAAAATTCCTCACTGTAAGAAAACAAATCATAGAAACAAATAAGGTTTTAGTCATTTTCTTCTAGGACATCATCCGCTAGGTGTATGGACATTTATTTGAACCCTAAAACACAACACGATCCAAAGCATAATTCAAAATATGTCTAATTACAGCATTTGGTTTAGCATATGGCTAGCAATGGCTATAAGAAAGAACTGCATGTTGATTCATAAGACTTCTATGTTTGTCAGACAAGCGGAAGACCAAGGACTGTTTTGGGAAATGTGTCTTTGAAAACTACTGCAATTTTTGCAGTAACATTTGGTGTTGTGCGTGGTGCATTAATGCATTAAAGAATTTGATTGACATATATTTATCAGTCATCCATCCATATTAACATAACCACTTAACCACAAATAATTCACCAATATGTTGTCTTGTTTTCACATATTGTACCAAACCTGACAGACTTCCACTTCTCAAGATGGAGAAAATGCACAGCTCACAGAAACCAGTAGAGTCGAGTCAAGATGGCTTCTTCCACCTCTTCGACTGTTTTCATCTCTTTTTCTTTACCCCTCACCTGAGCAGCCATCAATTTCTGGTCCATGTTAATGCACCCTCTCAATATTTGATGTTTCTTTTTTATGGAGTGCTGACAATGGAACAAGGAAATGGCCGGCACATTTCGCTGATCTAGTTCAGTGCTCTGCTTCCTTCTTCCCAACAGATCTCTGTACTCCTAGCCCCGTAAGTGCATCTCCTCCACTGGGAACATTTTCAAAGTTTACTGAGGCAAGATGGAGCACAAAAGCAACAACTTCTGTATTTCCCTCAAGATTCCATATTGGATCTTTCTTTTTTCTGTCTTACATACCCTGCATCGTGCTTCTGGTTAACTACATAAAAAGAAGAAAGCTACTTTAAGGAACAAAGTTTTGAGAAAGAGTACTTCTATATGTACATCTGCATTTCTTGACTCGGCCTTTGTTGTCTTTCCTACTGCGTTCTTTTGGGAAAGCATTTTGCTTTGCACGTCGGTCATGTACAAAAACTGCCATAAGAGTACACAAGATGGCAACGACCATGTTCTGGTCAGGGGCAGAATGGCAAATGTCCTGTGGGATTCCAAACCTCTGCATGTAGTCAGTGTCTTTAAGGTGAAATAGTACTGGAACATGTGTACCATTTCAGAGATTCACTAGAAATGTTAACTGTCACTTTCCTTGAACAGGATACAAAATAGAGCCTAAAACTCACAACAAACAAGGCCAGAAGGCAAGATGTGAAACTAAATATTACATGTTGTTTTTTTTTTTTCTTATTCATTTTGTATGAGATCTGCAATATTTTAAAACACTGTTACCAAAATTACAGGTTTTATAGGGTTCAAATGTTGTGCATGATGAAAGCAGTCAAAGAAACAATTTTAGTCCTACTTTATATTAGGTGGCCTTATCTACTATGTACTTACATTCAAATTAATAATTTTATAGAATGCATTTATTGTGTACCAATATGTTTTTGCATTGTATTTATATTTTAGAAAAACATAAATAATAATAAAAAACCTGCATGTAATTACATCTGCATTTACATTTATAGCTGCACTGTTGACCCACCCCTTACACCTTAACCCACCCTTAAACTCACCCATACCACTAAACCTGTCCTAACCTTACCCGTATCCCACCTCAATAGCAGCAAAAGTGTTTTGCAATACAATATGAACACAATAAGTAGATTGTACATATATATATATATTATAAGTACAGAGCAGTTAAGGCCACCAAGTTATATTTTTGTAATAATAGTGAATTACGAAGTAATACAGTTTTGCTATGTGCTAATCATTGATTTTTGTCATTAATATTATCAGTTACACTTTATTTTTGGGGTGTCCTTGTTACAGTGTAATTATATATTTAAGTACTGAGTAATAATAATGAACTACATGTACTCACTACATAGAGTATATGGGTAAGGTCAGGATTAGGGTTTAGGGTTAACTAATAGTAAGTATATGTAACGTGTAACAAGGACACCTAGGGGCAGTAATGGATAGAGAGTTGGACTTGTAACCCGAAGGTCATGGGTTCGAGTCTCAGGTCCGGCAGGGATTGTCGGTGGGGGGAGTGAATAACCAGCGCTTTCTCCACCTTCAATACCATAACTGAGGTGAGACCCTTGAGCAAGGCACCGAACCCCCAACTGCTCCCCGGGTGATGCAGCACTGGCTGCCCACTACTCTGGGTGTGTGTTCACTCCTGTGTGTGTGCAGTTGGATGGGTTAAATGCGGAGCACAAATTCTGACAATGTGTAACCATACTTGGCCACACGTCACTTCACTTTCACTTTGAATGAATGAATGAATGAATGATGCATTTATATAGCGCTTTATTGTGTATTGCTTTTTTTTTATTTTTTATTTCCTCTAAATATATTAATTTTAAATTCAACAGATTGTGTCCTATTTATGAAATTTGATTGAAAATGAATTTAATTGTTGTATGTCATGAAGAAAATGAATACTTTTTTAATTTTAAAGTTGGACAGGCCAGAATCCAAAATTGTGCTTGATGGAATTGGAAACATGGAATTGGTGTCTAATGCTTTTGAATACACAGCAAGACACAAATTAGTACCATATTCATGAAAATGTCCAGGAATCCACAAAATGGCACCAAAATAGCAAAGAGGAACCCCATCCCACCCCCACCCCCTCAAAAAAACTCCAAAAAACAATGTTAAATTGAACAGACTACGAACAAGTGAAATTAAAGGATACTGTCTTTACTGTTCACTGCATTGCAGCTGGGTACTTCCTGTGTTTAGACTTATTCATTCGGTTTTGTCTCCTAAAAAGTTTCTATAAAGTGATGTTTCAGTTTCTCATCAAAGCAAGTTAGATACTGTTTGTACGGCATATGGGAGTCCTAATATACATGTCTTTTCTTCTGATTCTCTTGCAGAATCTTGCCAAATATGAGCATCCAGACTAATGTTGTTATGTCGCAAAGTTTACACTCTTCCAGCAGGGATTCTGATGTACTTTATTCAGGACCAAGGGTTGGGCGGGAGATGTATCTTTAGTAATGTGTAATTATTATAATCAAATTCAAACTGATTATACAAGGCATTGTTATGGTCTTCACTTGTGTTTGTTTACAATTTCAGTGTGCCCTATATATATATATAATTTTTTCTGCAGCCCTTTAAAATCTTAAAGAAAATAAAATGACAGTGTGAAGACCTGCAGCACTTTGAACATCTCTCCTTACATCAACTTCTGAAACCATACATGATTTACCATTTGAGGACTAATTAGTTAAAACCAATAGCCAGAAGAAAATAAATGCAAACATTAGTCCAAAAATGGCAAATGAAAAGACTTCTGCATTGTCGTTCTTTACTGTATAAGCCTTTATTTGTAAAAAGTCAGTTGGTTACTTATAACCCTTTTTTGTACCACATACTGTAACATCTTGTATTAGTAAAAAACACATTTTGCTCAAACACCTAGAAAAGCTGACTGACACCATTACATTAATTGGCACTGACAAAAATAAAAGAAAGAAAGAAAAAGTAAAGAAAAAAGAAAAGAGAATACAACCTTATACTTTACAAATGTTGATTTCATGAAGACAAATCATACCCCCAAATGGATCATCAAAAATCATCAATAGTTCAACAGAATCAAACCAAGAGCTTAATGAGAACAAAACCAGTACAACACAAAGAACAGAATGCATTTTACTTTCAGGGCAGGATGTAAAGTAGAAATATATTTCCTTTTTATGAGAAAACATCAACAATAAGAGTTAACAATTCATTTAAAGAATACAACAAATACAGGCAACTAGAAATGAAATGAAACAGTACTGAATAGCAATTGAATTCTCAAATTAGGTATGACGTGGTTGCCCTAGATATTACTAGCCAATTAACATTTTTTTGTTTTTTTGAGGATTTTCTCTTCAGGTTAGTACTTTGCTTGTGTATGCTGTATTTATGTGTTATAATTCGCTATCAGTAACGCTATCCTGGCGCAAAGAGGAACAAAAAAATATCAGCACAGCAAAGTCACTGGCCCATACATTTCAACAAACTCTGAGAACTTGCTCTACCAGTCATGCATTCTCATGGCGTGAAACTTTAACTTGCTGTTTTGCTCAACGAGATGTAAGCAGGTCTAGTCTACTTTGAACTAATGGCTTAATAGGTGCGTCTATCTACTCTCAACTGTATGTGATATACAAAAAGCAAGAGAGGATGAAAATGTGCATATCTTCGCATATTTTTTTTTTTGAAAGTGATGATTCCATGAATCATTTTCTCCATAACGTTCCTTGTCTGATATAGTACTTTTCTTTTTTGTTTTCTATTTTCAATTTAAGATTTACAGTGTTTGGGTCGATCTCTGTGCACGGGAAGAAGCAAAAAGCTTTCTTTCTTTGTATGTGAGGGTGATGTGAATGGCCAGTTTTAGAATAGAAAAGAAATTATGAAAATAAACCTTTCCGAAAAGAGACATGCAAAACAAAACCGGTATCTTTTTGTGAGTTTTTCTTTTTTTTTCTCAGAGATATGTTTCGTTTGCAGAAGTTATGCCGGTGCTGTAAAAGCTGTCCATGCCAGTAGCATTGAGGCTAGCTGTTATTACCAACTGCCCTGTTTTGTTCATGCATTAAGAAATATAAGTGAAAGATATCATATTTACAATACAATTCACATGTAATTACACATATACACAAGAGGCAAGAAAATTCACATTAAAATCAGTTCAACAGTTTTTGTACTTCCTTTTCTCCTGCTTCATGGATGTTGCAAAAGACAAAAAAAATGTACTCGAGTAAAAGCTATTCGATGATTTGTCGAGTTATGTTAATGGTATGAAAATGTGGAAGTGAGCATATGGGGTGATTTGTGTGAAGTGTGTAGATAATTATGTCCTTCGTTGTCATCAGAACACATTAGCCTCATTGAGTTCTGCCAAACCCTCCCCCCCGCCGCAAGTTGTGCAAAGGTGTTATAAAAAAGGACAAAAAACATTAACAAACAATGTATTCTTCTAGAACTAAAGCAAAGTGCAAGGCGAAAGGAAAATGTGTTCCCTATCCCCTAACCAGATAGCAAATTACACAGAAGAAATCATAATTTAATATTATGATTAGTCACATTCTCCAAAAAAAGGCCAACAATCCCATCGGTGCTCAAGAGTATGCTACCTTGACACAATGCTATTCTAAATGCTATTCTCGTCCTGTTATTATCTAAATAATATCCATCTCAATAGATGGAGTCTGCCATTTTTGCGACTTGCAGCAGTGTATCTATGGCTGAACCACTATTCTTCAGAGAGTGTGCAAGATTAGTTGTTACAAATATAGACACGAAGGGCCCATTTCTTTTCAAACACAGTTTTTAAGGTAGCAAAGATGCAAGAAATGACACATGTATAGTGGTCAAAACTGAACCCTGTCTTGTGCATCACTAGCTAAAAGTGGTAATTAGCAGCAATGTCTATCACAATTTAAAACCCACACATCTGACACATTCTGTGATAGACTGATAACAGAGCCACCAACCTTCAAAATGGATTAATTTCATAAAAAAAAAAAAAAATCAAATACATAACAAAAGACACCAGTTTTTATTTTTATACAAAATAGCCAATCATGCAGAATAAGTAATAATGTAGACTTTGTGTTTTTGAAATTAAGATTTCAAAACTTAAATGATTTTAATAACAAAAAAGCTAATTTAACATGGACTGCCATGAGTCAACACCACCCTCGCAACTCAGTACTGCTACATTTATCTGAGTATTTTGGCCAAATGACCCTTGTAAACTGGCAAATTTGTTTTAACGACACCGACTCCCTCAGATTGTGAAACATATGTGAGACTGTATGATTAACCTGATAGCTATTTCTAAAACAGCAACTTGTGCCATTGTAGATATTCCATAGAGCAATGTCTTCGTACTGCAACAGGTTGCAGACTTAGCAAACAGGTCAAAAAAATTAATAAACGTGTAAACTCTCCATGTTCTGGGAATAATTTTGTACTACTATTTTCCACGTAATCTGTAATCCACGTAACCTATGGATTTTTTTTCTTATAGATTATTCATACCATACTTTCTGGTGAATGACTCTACAATATCCATGTTTCCACTTACAAAACTCAGAACCAAATAACCTGGATAAAATGCTAAAATAACTCTTTCGTTTCAGTGTAATATAAAGATGCAATTACGAGAAGTAAAATCGCAATTAGGAGTTCTCCCAGTTACAAGATATAATTGTGGAACACAATTGTGGAAATTGTGAGTCACAATTACAAGAAATTGTGAGTAACGTGAGATAAAAAGACATAGATAATAGAAATAAAGTCATAAATGTAAGATAGAGGTGCAATTATATAAGTGAGACATCAGAATTCTAAACCTGTAAATATTTAGTTCTACATTTTGAGATTCTGAGGTTACGCAGTGGAAACATATCCAGAGTACCTGGGTGAGACATTTGATGGAAATAATTTATCACTATATTTTCTAGGTTTTAGAAATTAATTGTACCCCAAATGATCAAATTATAACACTCTATAACCATGTTTAAGGCTTGAATTGAATTGAAAGAGAATCACTCTCTCGTGAACTTTGTTGTATTTGCATTGTATTGCTCAGAAATATTTCATGAAAAATGCTTAGTGATCTCGTTAAGGCAAATCTTGCAGGGACGAATGCCCACAAACCACAATCTTACCAAAAATCTGTTCTAGGTGTAAGCTCACTGTGAATAAACAGAGTGCTGGTGCTACAAGAACATGTTGATGATCAACACAATATCCATTTGAACGAATTCAACATCCAACATGTCTCAGTATGGCTGTATTAGCATTTCACTAATCCCCACCCTATCGAAAAATTCAACCTTTGCCTTTCGTGATTGGTCAGGACGCATGGACCAATAATGTTTCAGATTACCCTGTGGAAGGTTAAACTGAGCATTAATGAGAAAGACTGCATAGTGCCAGCAAGTCTACTAGAAGGTAATGAAGCTATGTAGTAAATGGGCGCTAACTTATATATGTATATAGTTATGAAACCTCTTGTACAAACTACTACTAAGAATTTCTAATTATTCTCATGGATAATATACTGAAACACAGGTTATGATACTGTATGCACTTTTTTCTCTATTATTAGTCACTCTAAGGAAACAATTAGAGCACTTATTAACACTGATTGATAACTTAGAGCAGTAATATCTGATACAAAAATATATCAACATCCCTTTAAATTGTGCAGTCTTATCAGTTAGTAGTGGCTGGCGCTCAAATGATAATAAACGTAAATATATATGCCACCTAGATGTCATGACACTTTTCCACCTTTTCCAATTTGTCAAAGGCAAAGCAAACTCTGTTTTCCAGTCTCAAAAAGAAAAGAAAAAAAAAACTAGTCCAGTTCCCTTGAATACATTAAGAGAAAAGTTGGCTAATGGTGCATTTGGCGTTTTCAACTTATCACTACACTTGTCTACAACACTTCACTAGTAGAGGTGGACCGACATTGTAGCTTGAAAGGTCTGATCTACATTGTAAATGCACATCTAAACGCTAAAGATTAAATGTGTATACCTAACTACTCTGCCTTTGAACCTTCATTGGCAAAGCATTGCAGCATCTTGAACGCCTACTGGGAGTTGTAACTGGCCAAGGCACCCCCATAACACTCATAATAGATAGGGTTTCTCAAGAAAAGCACTCTGACCTCCATCCTCTTTTAGTGCAGATTTGCGCTTAACTTAATTGCTACACTGTGCATGCAACTGTGCATGTCTTGCTTTGCACTTGAGAGTACTGGCTCCCTTGCACAGGTGTTATGGTCGTGCTCACAATAACAAATATAATAACACAATAAGTGAAAATTCTTCGAACGTGCTTCTAAGTTCATCTGCTGACAAGTAACATAGGACTTTGCAAGTACCTTAAGGTACAGCCTCCTATACCTTCGAATTTCCCTGATTCCTTTGTTTCTCCATGGAATGAGTGATCTGTTGGTGATCTGGTGGCTGGTCCACACTTTCCCGAGTGTTGAGAGGTCTGGAGTGGGGGTCGAGAGCCAAGGGACTCTGCTGAGCTCTGAGGTCTGAGGCCTGCTCAGGAGATCCTCCTCAGGGAACCCAAGCAAATCCAGACCACCACCGGACCCTCTTCACGTTTACATGCCCCTTGCTCAGTTATTCAGCAATTCAGTTCTCATCCACATCTTCAAGAACTGATCCAACATTGCTGTGAAAAGCATTTGTTGGGATGCTTCTCCTCAACCGAACTACTCTGATCAGTGAGACATCTAGACACTACCAGAAATGAGCTTTAAATGAACGTGGATAGTAGATGAACTGATATATGAACTTGAGCGGTCACCTGGAGATAGAGAAAGATCTGCTGACCTCAATGTCAATGAAGCTGAGGTAAATCATAATGAGGCGAAGCCCAAAAGAAATGGTGGTGGGTGAGTCAGAGGTAAATGGTAAAAAGAGAAATGGATTATAGGCCTTTTTGGTTGTCACTTCAGTTCATGGCTTTTATCGTACATGTCATTTTGCCCCGAAAAGCTTTTTTTTTTTATTCTCCTGATTATGCTGATGTCATTCACCTTTGAGATTCAATCCCAAGATGCAAAACGTCAGAGCTGTGGGTGGGTCTGCAGTGCTTAAAGTGGAAGGTCAAAGATCAAGGGTCATTCGGCCCTCTTTCACTGATTGATGAACTGAGGACACATCCTTCAGGTTTCAAACAGGCACATTTTAGAGAAACTAAAAACACTAGTGTATATCATTCTCAGGATCGATCACTACAATGACTGAATATATACAATATGAGGTCACACTATGATTCGAGTGGTTGACTTAAACATGAAACAGATAAAAACATGGTCACATCCCCTGTTGAATACACAATAATCTTTTCTTTCCTTATTTTGTACATTTTCACATAGTTGGACTAACTTTAAATCCAAGTTCTAAAGAAACATTACAGCTCACTAAGGGTTTCCCTCCATTCCAAACAACACAAAGCTCTACAAGATGTTCATGAATACTGTATCAATAGAACAGATGGAATGCACTAGGAACAAGAGCAAAGAAAGAACAACAATACTACCTGACCATGTCAATAAGGCTACTGAATGAATGTACTCTTTTTTGTTTCTTCTTCATTTTCTTAATTTCCCTATGAATGAAGCATACCAGTGGCTTAATATCTATTAATGAACTACCTCTAGAACATGTTTAGGTGATGCCTTCCAAAGATTAGGATTAAACCCTTAGCCCAAAACTGAAAGAAAGGAGAATCTGCAAAAAAGAGAAGAGAGAAAATGAAACATACTGACTCTGGGCAGGATGCATTGGTTAAAACTCAAGATGGCCGTCCAGTGTAAACCATTGACCAGAGCTGAGAGGTCCGATAAAGAGAACGCTTGTCTCTTGCAAAATCAAGGAATGACACATAATTCCAAAAGAGGCTGCTGTACAGTGTAGAAACGGACATTTCCGTCAGTCTTTTCCATGGGGATGGGGAAAGCAGTGGATCGGGTCTGGGGGCCCACTCGGCCGATACCCCGAAATGCACAAGCCACTTCTGATTTCATGAGCTGCAGTTGGGAGAGGTTGATTACAGTATCGATAAAAAGCCGATGAGACGTTCTTTTTCTCTTGCGATCTTTTGTTTTAGCAAAAATATCATGCAGTCTTTAGTTCCGTACCCTCGAACAGGGGACTAATGTATGTTTGTTTCAGAAGAAAAAGAATTCAAATACTTGAAATGTTTCTTTTGTATTATTCTTAAACATTCAAGTCATTCTGTATAATACGTTTCTCTTTTTTTGTTTGTTTTTTTTTTACACCAGAAAAGTCCTTTAGATTTTACACGCGCATGTGTATATAGAAATATAATATATAGAAATATGCATATACATATGTATCAACTTTTCATATATGTGTACACATATTTTCCAATTGTATCAAAGCCAATTCAATGTGCTCTCAAAATATGGCCCATGTTTCCTAGGGGAACACATATCAATTCACGTAATACAACCAATAGATAAGGTTGAAGAATCCAAAAATGATAGGAAAAATGACCCGGGACCACTTGTCAATGGTGCTAACATCCGCCAAGTTGGGGATTTTGAGCTTCAGCTTGGACGAGCGCCTTCTTAGCCGGCAGTTGGCACGACTGCGCATGGCGCTGCGGTCCAACGAATGATGGCTGAACCCATCCCGTGAAGCCATGGGCTTGCGGAACTGCACTCCGGAGCTGTCAAAGGACATGACGGAGTTCCTTGAGTCACTGACGCTGCTGCCAACGTCGGACGGCATCACCTCATTGTTCATCTCCAAAGTGGTGAGAAGAATGTTTCCGTAAGCGTCCACCTTGAAACAACAAAAGACAGAGAAGGGTGGTCATGAGCGGCCACAGGAAAGGGACGGTCCTAAACCGTCTCAAACAGCGTTCAACCTTTCATACGGATGCAATGATGATGTGATATTACACTTACAACAAACTTTACTTGGGAAGAGAAAAATTTACAAGAATCATCCAAAATGCGATGGCTGACACACACACACACACAGTAATTAATGACAATATTTCATCAACTTCTGAGTCTACTGTTTCAACTGATAGGATTTGTAAATGCATGTACCCCGACTTTTCTTTGTTCCTCGAGATACAGATTTCTTCGTTGTGCATATGACCTGAGGGTGTTGCTTTGAAACGGCGCTGAAATGGAGTCCTTACGATGTGAAAGAAAAAATTAAGAGACCATTAAAACGCCCATATAAACTGACAATCAAGCAACAATTTCGAAGAATACAAAAGTGCATAAATATGAGGGTGAATAAGTAAGAGCTTGCATAAAAGACAAAGACACAAATGCTTTAATTCAGTCAAACTCTCATTACTCTGGTTTAGTCACTGAGCTTAGTCCTCACAGTTGTTGTAAGTATGAAAATGGCTGACGTATTTTGAGAAGGGAAAAATGAACTCAACGGTACTTGGATTGAAAAAGAAGCCTGCAGCAATAAAGCAGACTAGAATCTGATAATGTAATGACAATGTAATTTGTAACTTTCCGGCTTCAATCAAATGAAATACGTTACTGATTAAGTAAAGTGATGGTTAATGGGCTATTGAATGTTCGTTTTTAGCGGTGATGTGAAGCAATTCATTCAGGCGATAGTTATTTTGATGAGTGACGTTGTTCTGCTTACAAACTAAGTGCATACAGATTTATTTAGACATGCATGAACATTGTCAACGCTTATTAAATTAATTTAAATGAGCTTTTAATTAGCACAAAAATTAACTCTGCAACCGTTATAAATGGTTTACAAGAAACCTTGCGTACCTGTTCCCTCAGACGCTTCTCCTCATATCGGGGACGCTCGTTGTTGGCTTTGTTTAGCCTTTCGTTGATCTTTTTCTGCTGCTGGGGTCCCCTTCCAAAGAACACATAGTTTACGAAGGCATATTCGAGCAGGGCCAGGAAAACAAAGACGAAGCAGCCCATGAGGTAGACATCGATGGCTTTCACATAGGGGATCTTTGGGAGGGTCTCCCTCAGGTGGGTGTTGATGGTTGTCATAGTGAGCACCGTAGTTACACCTGCAAGAAATCCATTTGAATGAACCGTGTCACATTCATGCGACATGTGTCAGGGCTTTCATAGACCACTTAAAAGGGACGTCATGTGCCTACTTTATGCCCAAGGTGCAGTAATGTCACTATTTGGTAGTCTTATAGTAATGCTTCTTTTAGTGACCAAGTTTTAAGCCTGACATAACAGAACTCTTTTTTTGGGTTCCACTTTATATTAGGTGGCCTTAACTACTATGCACTTACATCATTGTGTTCATATTGAATTGCAAAACACTTTTTCTGCTATTTAGGTGGGATGGGGTAAGGGGCAAGTTTGGTGGTATGGGTAGGTTTAAGGCTTGGTGAAGGTGTAAGGGATGAGTCAACAGTGTAAATATAAATGTAATTGCAGAAATTAATTACAAATGTAATAACATGCAGGTATTTTTTAAATATAAGTACAGTGTAAAAACATGTAGGTACAAAAAAAGTGCATTGTATCAATTGATTAAGTCCATAGTAGTTAAGGCCACCTAATAGAAAGTGGGACCCTTTTTTGTTTTATAAATAAACTAAAGATTTAACAATTTCAATGCTAAAAAAGAGCAACATTCTGGCGATATACTGCAGAAAAAAAACCAGACATAGTTTCACAAAGCTTTATGTCCTAGAATGCTTTGGGCTGGTTTGCATAGCCCTGTACTTGTGAAAAAAAGATTCTTTGTCAGCTAAGCAATTGCCACTGAGATGAATTAACACAGTCTCATCCCAACTCGTCACATATTGACGCTTGGTTTTTGCGTCGCTTTTTGACGCGCAAGGTACCCCTTTAGCGTCACTTTTCGACGTGAAGGGAAGGTAATTTTTTTAAATAGGAAACACTTAGCGTATATTAATCATTTTTAAATAAATTATGCCAGTACTTGCATCTGCCTCCTATATCTTGCGTTTTCTTCACAGATGGTAGGTTTAGGGGCAGGGGTTGGGTAAGTCACTATTTTGACTGTTTACATTCAAAAATCACACCTCTACATATATGCAATAATGGAAACCTTATTATGACGATAAAATTCCCAATAGCGCGTTAGCATATCGACGCCGAAAAGTTACGCTTCCCTTCACGTCGAAAACTGACGCTAAAGGGGTACCTTGAGCGTCAAAAAGCGACGCAAAAACCAAGCGTCAATATGTGACGACTTGGGATGAGACCGGGTTGGATGAATAGGAATGCTAAGGACAGTTTTCTGAAGCTATTTTAGACATACTTGATCTACATAAACATTGGATTAGTCTTATTTTAATTTTGTACCTGCATCGCCCGCATAATTATACTTAATGCAAATCTTCCAGTGAAATCAGTGGCAAACGGAGTCAAAGTTGAAACCGCGCAAACTTTTGAGCATCACGTAAGCTTTGCTCAAGTTTATTGCATTGGGGAACACTCATGCAGTTCATGTGAAAGGGCTTTAAGTACTTTAATCAAGGTTGACAAAAAGTATAGAATATAAGATTATTTGGATATTCAAAATGATTGATCACTTCCTGTTGAACAAAACGTTAAAGGTTACCCAGGGCCACACGAGCAGCAGAAGCATCGTAGTTAATCCAGAAGGAGACCCAGGACAAGATTGTGATCAGGATGGAGGGCATGTAAGTCTGCAGGATAAAGTAGCCTATGTTTCTCTTGATGCGGAAACTCAACGAAAGCCGAGGGTATGAACCTGAGGAGACACAATTACACAGCAGAAGCCAAAAAAAGAGAGATGTCAACATGCAAGTGGAAACACAAAAGAGCAAGTGCAGGAAAAACAGATCTACAATTTGCAATTGTCAAAGTCTGCACTTTGACCACGGACAGTCATTTTCCCATTTGCTCAGATGGAGCATTTAATTTCCCCAAAGCAATGGATTCCTTCCCAGGGACTAGTTCCATTCCAATTAAACATGGCAGAAAGTCGCAAACATGGCAGATTTTTCTGAAACCCCCTTCTCAGCAGACAGCGTCTATGTCCCTCTGAGAATTGTCACGAAAGCCTGCAGTGTCTTTTTTTTTCAATTTAGCTCTTTAATACAGGGAATTCGAGAGAGAGAGAACAAATACAATTATGTAACTGAAGAGCATGTCCCGTTAATGTGTAAAATCTGGTGTACAGTTTAAGACAACTGTAAACTGCATGTTTCAATAAGCCTTTCCAAGACTGGCCTCCACATGCTTGCTTAAGACGATGCCGCTAAATGTTAGGTGCGGTATGAATAATTGAGTCATTCAATGTACTGATTATTCAAATTGCTATGGCTATTTATTAACGTTAAAGGAATATTCTTGTTTATTCCCTGCGGTTCCAATCTCGCTGAGCTTGGGCTGAAGTGAAAGGTTTTTGGAAAGTGTCAAAGTATTTGGACCAAGTGAATCGTCTATACCTGTAGTAAACCTCACTTCTCTGGACACAAGACGTAGCTCCACAATAGAGAACTGAGGCAATTCCAGTTTGTCCACACCTGTCACGGCATTGTCCCCTCCTTGCCAGAAGAACACGATATCATCTGTGGTGTACCCATCTGCAGAGATTGTAGACAGTACAATAAATGTTTAATAATGTATGTGTCTTATATAACCATATCACTGGACGATGACAGTTTCACATCTAGCAAACAGATTTCAGTGATGATTTCTAAAATGAAAATTGAACTACATGGCACAAACTACCGGAAGGCACAGAACCAATTAGTTTATTTCCTTCATCAATGGTGACAAAAATGTGATTTGTGTTTTAGTGAGGTGTAAATTGGTCTTATGTGTCGTTATCAGCACTGTTAATTGCACAAATAAATGGTTCTGCTGTGTGCCATCTAGTTTCATCACACATTTTAGAGTGTTTAATGTGCTTTCTGTATGACAAGCTGTGTCACAATGAGGAGGAAAAATGGCAAGAGGTATGCGTTTGTCAACACTTTGAATTAAAAACAAAATCAAAGAAATATTAATAATAATTCTCTGTCTCTGCTTTTCCAGCAACTAATATATACTATAATGTTGCAGCTTGGTGTGACTTAATTAAAAGCATAAAAATGGAGAAAATTGTTTGTAAAACATTTTTACGCAAATTGGTAAAATCTGATAAGTGCAAAATTTAGGCAACTGAATGAAACAATTCACATGCGAATAGCTTTATGAAAGGTATAGTATATAGGGTAGTTTGTTAACATTAGTCAATGCACTATGAACTAACATGAACAAACTATGAACAACTGTGTTTTATTAAGTAACATTAACAGAGCTTAATAAATAGTGTAATAAATATGTTGCTCATTGTTCGTTCATGTTAGTTAATACAATAACGGTAACACTTTATTTTAGGGTATCTTAACTTGTTGCTTATTAGCATGCATATTACTATAATATTAGTCATTTATAAGTAGTAATTAAGCACACATTAATGCCTTATTCTACATCCCTAATACCTACATTTAACAACTACCTTAGTATTAATAAGCAGAAAATTAGGAATTTACTGAGGGAAAAGCCATAGTTAATAGTGAATAAGTGTTCCACAATTAATAATGTTAACACATGACACCTTACTGTCTAATGTTTTACCAAATGTTTTTACAAACAATTTATGCATTAATGAACACTTTCTGCTTTGACTGTGATGTATGAATGCTTTACAAATACACTTTTTTTCATGGTTCATGAATGCGGCCCACTGTGCAGCTAGTGACACCTAAAGCATCAAGTTATTGGAATAGCAAACAGTAGTGTTCCAAAGGTAAGGACACGTTGATACTAGCAAATCTGAAACATCTCATGCCTCAGCAGACAGTAGCACCTGACCCATTGATTTGCAGTAAGCATGAAACAAAGTGTATGGTGTAATCATTCGAAACACAAATCTAGCTATTTGACTGGGCTGCTCTGATGTAACCATGATAGACAGGGCACGCCATCCTGGTACGACTGACTGATCGATAGAGCAGGGCACCTCATTGATAAACCGGCAAACACGTTCAATCTTACCTACGTCTGTCAATTGTGCCATGAGCCCTCAGTGTCAAACCCCTATAAGAACCTTTATCACTCCTGACACCCAAAGACAGAGTGGGCAGGACTGCAGATATGGGTGATTTCACTAAATGGGCTTAATGATTACGTTTGCTTACATTAGGTATCTGTGGAGCGTGACAGAGATAAGAAGTAAAAGTGAAATTGCTGTTGTCCACGGTCACGGTTTGTTCAAGGTGATGTGGTTAGAACCTGAGTCAGAGTAGGCGTTTGTGCAGTGTAGGTTGTGAAGATGATTGATGAAGATTAGACTATCAGGCCAGTGATGTGGATTATGATTCATTTCTTCAAATTTGTTCTTTTGAATGATCCGGTTCAAATGAAAAATCTGTTCATTGACATCATTGCGTGGCTTCTGATTTCCTAGTTTCCTGGTCTAAAACATTCTCAACAGCTAATGAATCTCACTGGATATGATGACGACAAAGTGTTTCACAGCTAGACATCTCCAGTTTGTAGTAACTTGCATAATTATTTGTTTAATTAATTGTCTAATAGTTTTTTTTTTAAATAATATTTTAATCATTGTGTGAATAATATGTAACCAGCTAATCCATAAACAGTAACTGTAATCTCATTATGAGCATTTTAAAATAAAATATATTCTAATTACAAGTACTTAATTTTTGGAATCTGATTACATAATCCAGATTAGATGTAATCAGTTGCTACCCAACAACACTGGGTATGAGGTGCTATTACACATCTTCTGAAGGAGTCTGGACCAAAACACGGCAAAGAAGAAACAGAAACAAGCGCTCGCATATGTAAAAAAACAACAACATCAAATTATGTTCTCTATGGATATAGTGTGCTTGTATTACATCTCAAACATAGCCAGTATGTGTATGTGCATTCACATTTCCTTTCACGTACAGCTCTCAATCTCCAGGGTGCAGTTCTGTTCATCGAGGGGGGTACCGTCTCAGGTCCATCATGCAGGCTGCTGTAGTGGTTATTCTGGGGAAAAGGACAAGAAGAAAGAGAGAGAGAGAGAGAGAGAGAGAGAACGAGAGACTCCGTTACCTTGGTAACCTTTAGGCAATCATAGCTTAGCCTTGACTGCACCATGTGAATATCTGAGTCATGAGTAATGTTTGGAATCTATTCTCTTAGTCTAAGTAAAAAAAAAATGGTAATGGTAAAATGCGAACCTCTTGGTTCATAAGAAATTATTAATTACTATAATTGTGGTAAATATAAGCTTTGTTAAAATTCACAAAAGTAGTAATAGCTACAGTTAGTGTGTTTATAAGAGAGGCTAATTATACCCTTAGTTTGCATGGCATTTATAGGGATATAGTCCATTTAGCAGATGGATGCCAAATCATAAATTTGCTTATTTTAAATGTCAATGTGAAATTTTTGTGATAAGTAATAAGAGTTCATCTCTCCTTTATGCAATATACAGTACACATTTTGAGGAATAGTTTAAGAATAATGTACTGTGTGACATCTTTCTAAGGAACTCAGACTCACTGGAAATATTTGCATGTGCCATTATTTCTGCAAAATGATTGCTTCTTGCACATTTCGCAACACTTTCAAGCTTTCATGTCCAGAAAATGGCGCTAAAAATGCATCCAGTTTTTTTTTTTTTTTTTGTGCAAAAGATGAACTTGAATCTGGTAATGTTTTATGACATTGCTTGTACTGCACAGTTTGTGAATGAAATGTCCGGTGAGTGGTGCTAAAATGTTAAAGCTCTATCATGTGTATAAATAATGTATTACCTACACTGAACCCAACAGAGCTCACTTGAGCTCCACTCAATGAGGTCATAAGGAGCATTATGAAACAGATTTATCAGAAGATCCCTGATTGGAGGATGCCTTAATCAGTTATTGACAAGAATGAGATGCGTCCAAGAATTAATTTTCAAAACCACCTGTCCAATGCTGGGCTCCTGGGATGCTCAGAGTCTTGAGCTGCAAGCAGGGAAACACCCTAGATGGTCGGCTAGACCATTGCATGGTTAGCATAAGAAACATTGCTTACTTATTCATTAAAACAGATAAGGATTATTAGTAAAACTAACTGTATGTTAGTTTCTTTTCAATTAATTGGCCAAACCAATTCACAAAATGGTTCATTAAACTGGTCTGAATAAAAATATGTTTATTCTTATAGGTACATGCAAATGAATGCTTAATTTGAGTAATATTCCTCCCCATTGCCATATCTTTCAATTCACAAATTTTCATGTGCATGTTTAACTTTGACACAATCCAATCAATCATGACACATGACAAGGACATTTACATCTAACCTGGCATGACATAAGAGTATGGTAAGTAAATTATGAAAATGTACTATTTTAGGTGGATTATTCTTCATTTTCTCATATCTTCACCTGTTATAATGTTGCAACTGGAAATTCTTTATTATATTATATTATATTATCCTGCTTAATCTGTGTACACACAAAACACTGAGTACGCTAAATTCAGAGCACATCATCAACAAAATGCAAACTGGCCAAATTTTAACAGCTATGCAGAACATTTTGACAATGCTTCAAATTAAAACTCATTTTTCAACACTTTGCACAGATGCTTCTGGGTAACTTGAGACAAAACGCAAGCTAGTTAGCAGTCGCTGATCAGAAATGCATCTCTCAGCACCCACAGCATTTCAAGTAATCGTTCACACAAAAAATGAAACATCTGTCCTTATTTTGTCATATCCTCCCAAAATGTATGATGTTATTTCTTCTGTTGATCACAAAAGAATAATGTTTTTGCAGTTCCTTCCCACATAACAACCATGAGTGTTAAATAAATAAATAATAATAATAATAATAATAATAAATTAGTTTGGATTTACAAGAAAACCATTTTTCTACTTCAAAATTTCATGCTTTAAGTGCGTTACTTGCCACTTCTTTGTAATTGTCTGTGAAATTTACTAGCTATTTTTGAGAATTATTTCCGCCTTTAAAATATGTGAATATTCTTAATTTCTCTTAGTGTTACAAATAATTTTTGGGCTAATTTATAGTTGCATTTATATTCTTTCCTCATATGCAGTATATCCATATCATATTTATTCATTGATATGACAGTCTTATTCTCCTCTGACCTCATTCTCTTATCCCTGTTCACATTCCTCTTGTCTGACTTTGTGCTGGTTTGGGAATTATTGGATCCATATACTCAGTGCTGACTCAGTCTCTCCAGGGACCTTCTAGCTGGTCAAATCTGATGCTGACAGACGTGTGCACTTTAGTGAACAGCTCTGATGTATGGAGTATTGTGATGGACAATAACAATCATTTGAGACTGTAATCTATAAAGTGAATATGTGGGATTCTTCAAAGCTGCATGGATTCAGATTCAGATTAACACAATGTTCTAACCAGACACACCAAAGCATGTGATAAAAAGTTATTTTCAATGTTAATCAGCATTTTTGCTCTAACCATCCATGACAGAGAAACACAATGAGTAACAAGGGATTCTAGTTTCGAATGTGGCTTTGCAGCTGAAAGCTCAGGTACTGATTGGGTTTTGTAAAATCTTTTGGTAACACTTTAGTATAGGGACCAATTCTCGCTATTAACTAATTGCTTATTAGCATGCATTTTATTAACATATTTGCTGTTTATAAGTACTTATAAAGCACATATTCTGCATGAACATATTCTACAACCTGAATTCCGTAAATGTTGGGATGTTTTTATTTTTTTATTTGAATAAGATGAAAACTGAAAGACTTTCAAATCACATGAGCCAATATTTTATTTACACTTTTTTTTAGAGTGCATAAAAAGATTGTGGAATATTTTAAAAACAACATCAATTTGCAAAGGGTTTACAAATCTCATCATCTACAGTCCATAACATCATCAAAAGATTAAGAGAAACTGGATAAATCTCTGTGCGTAAGGGACAAGGCCGAAGACCTTTGTTGGATGTCTGTGGTCTTCGGGCACTCAGACGACACTGCATCACTCATTGTCATGATTCTGTCATTGACATTACTAAATGGGCCCAGGAATACTTCCAGAAACCACTGTCTGTAAACGCATCGGCCATGTCATCTGCAGATGCCAACTAAAGCTCTATCATGCAAAAAGGAAACCATATGTGAACATGGTCCAGAAGCACCATCGTGTCCTGTGGACCAAGGTTATCAGCATTCAAAAGCCAGCATCTCTGATTGTATGGTGTGCATAACTGCATACGGTATGGGCAGCTTGGATGTTTTGGAAGGCACTATGAATGCTGAAAGGTATATAAAGGTTTTAGAGCAACATGCTCCCCCCCAGACGATGTCTATTTCAGGTAAGGCCTTGTTTATGCAAAACCATATACTGCAGCTATTACAACAGCATGGCTTGGTACTAGAAGAGTCCAGGTGCTGAATTGGCCTGCCTGCAGTCCAGATCTTTGACCTATAGAGAACATTTGGCTCATCATTAAATGAAAAATATGCCAAGGATGACCACAAACTCTTCAGCAGCTGGAAACCTATATCAGGCAAGAATGGGACCAAATTCCAACACCAAAACTCCAGAAACTCATATCCTCAATGCCCAGACATCTTCAAACTGTTTTGAAAAGAAGAGATGCTACACCATGGTAAACATGCCCCCGTCCCAACTATTTTGAGACCTGTAGCAGGCATCAGATTTGAAATGAGCTCATTTTGTGCACACAATTTTAAAATTTCTCAGTTTAAACATTTGTTATGTTATCTATGTTCTATTGTGAATAAAATATTTGCTCATGTGATTTGAAATTCTTTTAGTTTTCATTTTATTCAAATTTAAATAACGTCCCAACATTTCTGGAAATCAGGTTGTACTTATCCATTTTATTGCAAGTTAGTACATAGTCCTTCCCCAGAACTCAATGTGGCAACACATATGTGAAAATTACCTTGTGTTTCACAATAAATATGAGCAAAATCATGATACCTCTATGCATTTTTGTGACAGCTGCCATTTCACTGAAAGATGGAGACTGACTCATCTCGTCTATGATGTTGCGATTGACAAATGACCTGATCTGTCTTTCACTTATATGCAAGACAAACAGACAAATAATCCCATTGTGATAATGAAGTAAAAATACTGCACTGTATATAGTTTAGAATAGAAACTGCAGTATATAGAATATGATTGGTTTTCTAAATTCAATTGACAAAAAGTACATTTTGAACCCTGCCATTATGAAAAGAAATTCAAATAAAATGAAAACTGTAAATGTAGTTTAAAAAATAATTTAAAACCCCACAAATATATGTTCTTGCTTTAACTGCATAAAATGTGCACCATTTAAAATGATGATGATGATGATTATTATTATTATTGGATGTAATCCAGAAGTAGTCATAGTGCATTACTTTAAAATCTGTAATATTTTCATTATATTACCGTAAAGCAAGTGATTAGTAATTGATACTGGAACATATTTATAAAATAAAACTCTAATTTCTTGTAGTGTTGTATATAACCTCAACAGACAATAGCAGTGAACATGGCAACAGCAAATGGCATACACATGATGGTGGAGTTAAATTAGGTAACGGAGCATGGGTGTAACATAGTAATGTAGGTATTACACTGCCTTCTGTGCATTTCACTGTGAGCGTCCTATAATTAACACGGAGGGTTGTGTTTGTTTTTAGCTTCAAAACGTTTCGAATCGCAACCCCTGTATGTGGCTAAGGAGCAAACAATATCCGCAAAAGCCCTTTATTTATATATAACATGCTTTATGAAATGACAGCTGCTAGTTTGTGTTTTTCCTCTGTTTTCCTTTCATGTCATTCATATTTCTTTATTAGCATGCTTTCTTGGAAATGTGGAGTAAACAGTCAGTTACCTTAGCTGCTCAATGTAAACAATCTATAAAATACTTTGCTTGCTTAAAACCCTTCAATATGAGCATTAGCTTTCTCCTCCAAATCCCCATAAAGCACAAACCACTGCATATTTATAAATCTGTGCATTTGTGGGTCATATGGAGGATGCTTTGCATACGTACTGTAGCTGTACTAAAGCTGACTAAGGCACATTAATTTGAAATCCCTTTTTAGACAGAGCAGGGCATGATATGATAATTAAACATTAACAACAGTCCTGACTCATGAATAATTCACAGCCAGCAAAGACCCATCTTAAGACATTATTAAGAGTGGACGTATCGATACTGCAAACATCCAAGCTCTAGTTCCCCTTGCATTTAAATTCTCTACAGTGGTGCAGGTTTGAGAGACCCCCGGGGGGAAAAAAACAACCGACCTGTGGCCTCGCTGCGATTCCTCCTGTGCCAGAGCCTCTTAGAAGAGGAAACAGTTTGTCATCTTTCATTATTGATAGTTTGATTGAGTGGGGCACCCAGAGCGAACTCTCTGTCTTGCCGGTGTGGTTCTGGGTTAATGCATAGCAGAGTGAGAAGGGAGAGTGCTTTGTTTTTATTCTTGCGCCTCTGTTTGTCCAAAGAAGGATGTCATTTGAGACAACAGTTCTTAGATGTTCCATCTTATGTGCAGCCACTTAGAGGTGGGTTCTAATGGTTGACTGTTAGTTCCACTTTATAATTTGTATAAGAATTTCACCAAATTGTACATTATTAAACCTTGTCTAAACTGAATATGAGCAGCATGATACGATGAATCAAAATCAAACATAACCCATCATAATCATTGTACTGGATGTGGCACAGTGTGGCCTATATTGTTATCCTATATAATGACAGTCCTAACGTTTATTAGGACGTTACGTTAACAAAATTTCTTCAACACTGATATTACGTTCCTTTCTGCACATTTCACAGCAGCGTCAAAGTTGTCCAATGTCCAGTGAGTGTTGCTAAAATGCGCATTCAATTTTGTGACTGTGGCCACATTTTTATTGTGTTGTTTCAGGAACGGATTGTGGTGGATCAGAATTTAAATGTCCGGCAAGTGTTGCTAAATAGTTAATGCTCTATTGTGTTAATGTGTAAATAACAAACTCCCTACACCAAACCCAACCCTTAACATACACAGTAGTGTTAACGAAAGCAAAAGTGATATAAAAATGCATTCACTGATACTATTTTAACTTCCTTCTACACATGGTTTAAGCTGTTTTGTCAAATCATAGTTTCACAGAATAAGTGCTCTGGTACTTATTCTACGTACCAGTTAAAGTACCAGTTTTCAAATCTCGGAGCATGATAAATTTGTTTTGAAGTCATGATATTGTGCAAGGAATTGAGCAAAAATGAGGCTTTCTTAATCAAAACTCTGGCTCTGTAAATCCTACTTTGTGTAAAAAGGAATACAATTTGGTGGAGTTTTACTGTCTCTAGTGTTCATCTCAACTGGAAATTGTAGCAATTTGTGCATATAGGTATCATTTTTATTTGTATTTTGAAGAATTAAAGAGTAGTTCAGATGATGAAGGTGCGATCATATTACTGCAGTCTTGGGAAAGAGTCCTGACTAATTAATTTCTCCAACGATGCATCATACTACGGTAGTTAAGCAGTGAGTTACATTGTTGCATGGTATTTCCCTGATTGGCTACTGTAGATTTATGCAACCTCTGGGTTCAACTCCCGATGCGAGTATCTTTAGCAGATCAGGCAACTCAACTGGCTAAAGGAAAATCATTTTCTATATGCAATACAATGCTTTTTTGAGAGTAAGCACCACCTTGATGTAGAAGTTTGTCCAAAAGGAGATGAACAGTTCAAACAAGGAAGTTCGAAGCAGAGTCGAACTCAGAAAAGGCAAATCATCTTCATGTGATCACACTTTCCACCCAATATCATTAGCACCTTCATTTTCAACACAGTGCTGTGAGCCATTAACAGATATCTTTCACACACCTCAAATAGAAGCTCTCCCATAGATAGCCTGCCCTCTAACTGTGCTAGCAAGTGTGCCATTTTACCTATAATTAAAGTTAAACTAAGAACTTTGATACTGATATGAACAATTAATTCACGAATGATGTTGCATAAAATGGTTGCAGGCTAGATACAAACAGGAAGTTTGGACCGAGTGAGTGAAACCTATTCATATTTTTTTTTCAGTTTATTACAATCACCTTAAAGTCTGTGTCAACCGGACGTTGCGACCAAATTGTGACCCATTAGAATGTTGAATTAGGAAAAATAGAGGGAGGGGCTAGATTTCAGCGCACACTCTCGACATCTTTAGCTCACTGCAGACTAACACTTGAGGACATCAATTTGAAGGAAGGAACATCGTTTCCGAGGGAAAGCTAATTTTCAGATCAATTTTTGACCAAAGATTATGAAGAAAAATATATTTTTTTCTGTGGATTAATTGTTCACCACACGACTAATAATGTGCACTAACAAAGTAAATAGGGGCAGTTTTGATTTCATGCAGACAATGAGGTTACAACAGCAATGGCATTTACCTCAGTCCGTAAAGAACAGTGCCATCTGGATGGAGCCGAATCATTCGGTTCTTCACCGTCACACCGTGCAGGAAAGACTTCTTGTCATTCAGGAAGTAGGTATCTGGGAGCCATAACTGATCAGCCACACGGTTGTCCAAAGTGAGGTTCAAAGCCATCTCAGAATAGGCCAACCGTTTGTCCCTCCAGCTTTGTTGGAAATACATGGTGATGGTGTAGTCCTGCACCAAAATCAGATTGAGGTGTGATAAAAGTCTTTATTTTTTACAGTTGTTTCCAATGACATATCATACTTTATATGCAAAAAGATTTTAATCTTAATCGAGTATTATTTTTCAAATGAAATTATAAAAAAAATCAAGTTTGCTCTGGTTTGACAGAATTGGAAAATGCAGAAAGGCAAACTCATTATACAGAAGGTAATGAAAACATTATGAAATGTGTTAAGATGTGTACCAACATTGATATTGATTAAATAAGCAGCAAAATATACTGTTTTGATGGGATTAGGTCCATCTGAGCTGTGAACTTTGGATGTAGGCCAAAAGGGATTGGCTAAGGACACTCTTAAAATCCACTGATATTGCTTCAACGCTAACTGTGAACTGCATTTTAATGATAAAGCATTCTATATAGATACTAGTCTAATGTAATAAGCCTACATTTAATTGTGCTGCATGATTTAAGGAATTGGTCAGCAAAGACGTAAAGTGCTTGATTCACTCAGCAAGGCTCTTGTTTGCAAACTGTAGATTTCAGCCAATATTTTCTGTACATTTGATGACCGATAAACATCATAACCAAATGCAAGCTTTAAATTTGAGTAATTGCTTGTAAGTACATTCGACAATATACCCAAATTTCAAAGACAATACAGGCAATAATGAAATTACAGATGCATTTAAAGTTAGCATGAAATTGAAGTTCACCCAATCTATTTTCTAAATGCATGTTTTTTTTATTTTCTTTGTCTATGATCCATTACACTCGGATGTATGGCACAAAATGAAAGAAAAGATCTGTCACTATGCTTTCATCAGTTGTCTTTTTTTTCTTCCAGCCCTTTGCCTCTCTTATGTAGCAAAGCACCTTTCTCTACATTTTTTAATGTCCAGGGAAAGGGAAGTCAAACAAAACATCCGACAGAAGAACTCGTGGGGTACAGTATCTTCAAAACACCACAGTACAAAGAAATTCCAGCAGCACCTTCATGATGGATAAATCAAAGAGACACACTTGTTCTTGAAGAGAAGGGGGGGAAAGTGAAGGAAAACAACTTCATACTTGAGTGAATACTTCGAACAAATTAAAATAAAATCTTTTGACTGAAACTGTATGGAAATTTGGCCATAAATGGAGGGACCGTAATTGGAAGAAAACATGGCATCATCTCTGTGTCTCTGATATCTGTCTTCTTATGACACGTTTTAATGACTTTGCTAGACCTTACAAAATAGTTTCTCAAACTAGTATAATAAATGATCAAAAATGTTGATAGTCAACATCAGAAGGCCAAACTAAATATTATGAATATTATATTAATTTCTAACAAGCTTTGCGAGTTTTACAAAACTGCAAGGTAAATCTGCCCTCTGCCAAGTGAACAGTTGTTGTGATGATCCATAGAAGCGACAACAACAAAGAAGCCGAGCTACATTCCACAATGTTATCACCACAGATGAGGACATACTGTAGAAAACATCATGGGTAACAGTTTATATAACTGTTTGTTTGATTCACGTGTGACTAGAAGGTAACTTTCACTATAAGGTGAGTGTGAGCTAGTGTGCTGTCCCTTCAATGTCAATTTCATGTAAAGATCTAGAAAAATCTCACTGTCATCGGATTTTAATTGAATTTCACTTGGAGCTTGATAATGCTGCGACCAGAGCTAATGAACACACCTGCAGTTTAATGCAAGCATCACATGAAGGAGATGGCTTGCAGCATAAACGCTGTCTAAACCTGATGACGGGTTTACAACAATTCGTTCTACAGCAGTGATACTCACAGGAATTAGTCAGATTAAGAACAAAAACTATTTTATAGTAAATACATTTGGGTTTTAAACTAGGAAATGCTACACTAGATGTTCCTGCTACATTCAATTCGCTGAGCTGCAAATGTCCAGATTAGGGTCAATACAATTTAGTTTGAATGCATTTTAAGTATTGTTTTGTTTTTGGAAGAATTCCAAGTTTACAATGGACTATGGGTGTATATTTCTTTGCTGTTAACCTTTAATGTCACAGTTCTGGCCCGTCGCGAGTGAATAGTTTGGGCCAATCAGCAATCTCTCAACAACTTTTAAAAATTTAGCTAAAAAAGCTACCTCTCTGAAGTGAAATATATATATATAGTCTAAAATGTCTGTTTAATTCTGCCCAAAATCACTCTAACACACATCACGGTGTAATTACGACTTCTAGGAAGTTCCTTGGAACACTTAAACGAAGCACATATTTAACCAGTAGCCAATTTTCTACTCCATTTTGATTGCCTCATCAACCTTTTTCTCAGAGGCAAAACTGGACAGTGAGAAATGTCAGAGCTGTAAAATGAACTTGCCCCATACATAATCTTCAAAGTACCTCTTTGAAAGAAGCGTTTAGTTATGAATTTTTCTGTGAAGAAAAAAAAAAAGTGAAATTGTTTCCTAAAAATGAGGAGCTAATGTATTCTGAGCACAGTTTCTTCTGTTCACACATCTGCTTGGCTGGGTTTATTTTAGTCAGGTGAAGACTGCTGCCTGCGATGACTGTTGAAGGGCCCTCTCTGGTGACGAGGACACGGCATGCTTTAGGGGCCTCTGGGAACTGAAGTCCCCGCAAGTGCCATAAGTTCAGCCATCTAATTGACACAGAGGGTCTTAAGGTAGTGAATCGCACCCAAGCCCACTTGAGAGGTTGACCTGACCTCTGGTTTCCCTCCAAATCATTTATATCTTTCCATGTTTTCAGTCACACTTTACATACAGTATATAGTGAATTTCCTCATTGCTACTGTCTTTAGCAAGCCATGTTCTTTGCATCAGTCTTTTCTCAAACTATAGAAATAATTTGGTGCAAGTCTTACATTTGTATATAATAATTATTATTTTATTAAATTTTTTTAAAATGGGGAGTGCTCTTTGCTTTTTTTTTTTTTTTTGATTAGTCCAAAAAAAAAAAAAATGCATTAAATCGTATCATGGTTCAGACCCAAAATACAGTGTAAAAAGTGATCTGCAGGGAAAAGGGCTCTAGTTAGGAGCAAGCAATCAAACTAATGTAGAAGCAGCTTTATTCTTCTGGTGTTCTCTGAAAATTTCCCAATAAGAAATCTAATCTAGGATCATATATCCTGCTGTGAAACCATTATTATCCGACAGTAACCTGAGGAAAACCGATCCAGGTGCAGCACTTCCTCTCTGGGGTGCTTTATGGATTCAGGCCACAGTCATTGAAGCCCAGGCGCTAATAAAACCAAAGTCCCTGACTCTGCATGAAGAAATGATGAATGCAGTAAGTCTGCATGGGGTCTCCACGGTAAGTATGTATAGGGAGTTGTCAGCAGAAATTTAGACGACTGCTCTTTAAGTAAACTGCTTTTTAAGGGCTCCAGGGTGGTGTTTAACTTGAGGTGATGGTCCAGAGCCAAAAGGTCTACTGATGCTACATAATTGGTCATGACCGCAGTTATACATAATCACGCATACTGATCATTTTCTTACATAACACCTTGAAGACTCAATAGAACAGCCTTTAAACGTACAGCATTTTTTCTAAATAAACAGCTAAATTATTCAGTAAATTCCAAACTTGTATTCAAAGAAAGTCTGTAAAACTACATCCCAGTGTGCTGTGTTTATATAAAGGAATTTTCCATACTGATTTTTTTTCTTTCCAATACAGGTGTTTGCATATATTTTGAATTGCACATTGCATTGTGCAATTTTAAGTTTGAAAAAAAAAAAAAATATCTGTAGATTCCCTGATGTCTGTAACTTTCTGCAAGGGCATTAGCTGTTTTCTTACAGTGTAGAACAATAATTAAACACATTAAACCAAATAATATATTGACTTGTAAACCTTTTTGTAATGCTTATAGTGCATCAGACACAATAATGAATATTGACATATCAGGTTCATCTTTATGATAGCCTAACAACAATCAGCAACAACAGCAATCACAACAATAGTGAATAATGCCAAATTAATGTTACTAACCATGTTGACTTCTGAAATGGAGTCAATACTGGCAATATTTATACTCATTCCCACAATGACTGGAGGACCTAAAGAAAAGAAGACAAAAAAAAACAAAGAGAGAGAAAAGTTTAGGCAATTATAACATAATTGCTTTACAGCAACATCAATCAGTAAGAAGTGTATCTACAATGAGGAGCAAAACAAGAATCTAAACATAAAAGTGAAGAAAAAGCCAAATACACTTCAACTTTTCACTTGGTACTAAGTGCTTCCAAAAGACACTAAAGTGGTAAACAGTCTGTTCTCATTGTATCAACCTGTAACCTTGTAAACACAACTTTGTTTCCAGGCGGAATTCATTCTGAGTGAGCTCTTACTCCTGGATGTTCTGTAAAGCTTACCAATCAGAATATAGCTTGCCAAAAAAAAAAAAAGCTTTCCAGATTTGTGTGCAATATGCATCAGATGGTCAGTGAACAGACTGTGGGTGTGCGGTCTGAGACTGAGACTATTATCAGACAAACAACCTTGTAAACATTGGCAGAGTTTGCCTTTTCTGTATACAAGTGAGAATGGCTGTGTTATAAAAGGTTCCAAAAAAATGAATAAAGCATAGAACACATTGCTACAAAGAAAAAAAATACAGGACAATGGGACAGAATTACTCATGGCATTCATTATTTAGCCAAAGCATTTACTTCAAATAATATGCCTTCCTTTAATTGGTTTATATACATTGGGAATTGGGTTGCACTATTTTACAGTACTGCACTTACATGTACTTACAGTGTACCTACAGAAAATAGTACTGGTAATATAAGGTAACTACATGGGGTAGGTTCAGGGTTAGTATACCTAATTATTGTAATAAGTACATAGTATGCACTTGAGTAACAGGACTGTAAAATAAAGTGCTACCGGGAATTGTTTACAAAACATATGCACACCAATCTGAGGTTTTGAAGCTATAAGCAGATGGAAAACTCATAAAAAATAAGATTCCTCAATTATATCAAATTATGTGATTATGCATATTAATACAATCAATTCTAAATCTTATTTAACATTATTATTATTATAAGCATATTTACATAAATGTAATAATGCCGCATTTTAAAATATATCTTTCATAGGAGAGCAGGTGTGTTTCCACATTTGAATTGTGATAGCAGAGATTTTTCAGAGACAAACATAAACAATTCAGAGGTGTGTTTAACATGGTGGAGTTTCTTTTGAAGAATCCATGTGTGTGTGTGTGTGTGTATGTCTGTATGTATTTGTTTGTTTGTTTGCCCATGAGTGCCATGATAACCAAGATAAGAGAATTGGCTACTGGTTAACATTGTCCTGCAGTCCAGATGGCCAAAGCAACATCAGGAAGAAAATAAAAATCATGTCCGAGACAGATACATTTATTACATTTATAAGATTACAAAGTAAAAAGTCAATCAATATCAATCAATCGATCAATCAATCAATCAATCAATCAATCAATCAATCAATCGATCGATCGATCAATCATATATTTGGACTAACATCCACCAATGAATCATGCACAGTAAGGCTTAGAACATCCAAATGTTCCCCTTGACATATTCATAAGGTCTTGATAGATTCATAAGGGAATCAGTCTTTTAAGGTTCTTTCAGTGAATCAGTTGATTTAGTGTACAAAAAATAAATAAATAAAAAAAGTCTGTTTGTTCCCCTATTCAGTATTATTTAAATTCTGCTAATATATACATTTTTGTACATTTTACTTTTCCTTAAAATTTTTCTTTTTTCTTTTTTTTACAGTATATTTTCTGAGATTTCCTATGCTTGTCATCCATCTTCTGTGCTCTCTTAAAAATATCTCTAAGATGTCATCCAGACCCACTGAAGAAAAAAAAAAACATCGTTCTTTTGACTGCAGTTTTGAAATATTTACTAACTGAGCACTTGACTGAGAGTGCAGCCTTCCATATCTCTGTGTATCCTCTCCATCTTCTTTGTGCAGTGGTACTTTTCACCCCCATCTTTTCACTGCTGACATGTTTGCACGGCGTCCCGCCTCACTCTTAAATGCCCGCAGTTCTGTTAATCTCTCACCCCACCTCATAAAATCAGAAGAGGGAGAGAAAGAGAGAGAAACGGCACTTGCGGAGCAAAGGCAAAACTGGAGCTATTTTCCTGTGCGCTTTGTGAAGGCAACCAGCAAGAATTTTCCCAGGAGATGTCAAAGTATATTCATTGGCTAGTTGTAAACAGCAAAGCCTGAAATCTTCCGCACGCTCCTGCCGCTACATATTTTTGACCCGGGCTTCCATGAAACCAAGGAACATTGGAGAACACTTGCACCGGATACGCTCTCCCTCGGCTTCCATGCCGCAGCTCGAAATAAAACCACTTACCGGAATCTGAGGCTCTTAGAGAGTAAGAATGTTTTGGCCTACTCTCCTACTACTCCGGTCGTTAGGAAGTGCTGCGAATGTTAGCAATCTTCCTTATAAACACTTGTGCTGCCGCAGCTTAAAAGAATATTCTGGGTTCAAGATGCTGTTATTTATTTGCAAAACCACATTTAGTCTGTTGAGGGTTTAAAGCTCAATTGCCTAAAAATGTCTGGGCTACTTTTTAGGCAGATACAATTCTGTTTGTGTGAATTATGTAGTCCCAGGAGTTTTTTAGGGGTGAAAGATCTTGAGATTGTCTGCCAGTTCCCTGCCTGAGGCTTTAATCTAACCCAAAACAAAAGGAGGAAAGTCTTTGATACAGGCTAACTCAACATACCTGTACAAATGTTATAGAAAAACTTTGTAAATGTATTGTATCATTTTAATTGAATGTTTACATCATTAGTAAATCCCAGAGCACTATATATTCACAAATCTTAAAAATTAGCAACTAGTTCAGAGACTCTAAAATAAAATGTTACCATACTTTTTTTTTCCATTCAGGTTTATGCAGAGGCATAAATACGCAATCAGTTGGCTGATTCTCCAGAAATGTACAGTATTGGCTCAAACAATGTCTGAAAAGTCTGAAATCTGTTTGTCATAAAAAAATAATAATAATAAAAAAAAAATAAAGATTTTGGGTGCAATAAAAGATAAGCTCAGCATTGGTAGCATAATGTTTGAGAAGACACTTACATTGGAAGTCACTGGGGCCAAATTTCGGAGTATGTGATGCTTAATAAAGCAGAAATGTGACGCTTATAATTTTATTTATTTATAATAATAATAATGATAATGTCAAAACGTGTGTATTATTTGAGCTATAAAGGTCTTCAGGGCTTTGCGTTCGCAAGACAATGAAACTGCAACAATTGTTTTGACAGAAAATATTAGTATGTTTTTTTTTTTTTACACTAAAATCATGTTAATATGCATACAGTTTATATCAGGTGGCAGTTAGTCATAATCAACATTATGCCACACATTATGTCGACTGATCTTAACTTGTACTGATCCGGGAATATTATCTCTGATTTGATAATAAAACAGAAACAAGGCCATTCATCAGGAATGTATTTCGACTGCATATAATGACATTTAAAACATCTTTAAATGAAATCACATGATGCAAAGCTTTGTCTAAAGAAACATAAAATGGCCGATCATTTCAACTTGAAGCTGTCAAATGTTCAATAGGACTATTTGTGCCATTACTCATTTTGAATACCGTGACATTTTGAATTTATTTGGTTAATGCTCCGTGGCACCTGTACACCCCTCTTTCTGAACCCCACCACCAGCACCACCTCAGGAATTCAGTGCGTTTCCACCAATTTTTCCCTCTCCAACTGCACTGGCAGATGGCACCATCATCTGTATACATATTTAAATGACAAATGTAAGGCAGGTGGCTTCTCTAGAGAAGCTATCTCCATTCAGATGGCCACTTTTCTCCCCCAATGCCTTTGTTTCGCTAAACCGAGGCCAGATCACATGGAGCCAGGCCCCGACACAGCAAAAAAAGAGAAAACCAGGTAGAAACAGCAACAATAGCAGTTCTGACGGAACACAAGTGCCAAGGAGACTGCGTCCCGGGCTGAATTCTCATGGGTCGCCGCTTTTTCCCTAAGCAGGTTTTCACTGACACAGCAATGTATCTCTCCTGCAGGTAATGATGACGGTAATGCCTAGCGTTTGTGTTGAACCTCTTTCCTTAGGAGAGAGCTGAAAGTGCTTACTGGTGGGGGGTGAAGGAAACTCATAGCAGTCGATCTGGGTGATGTATCGCCGCAAGTCTTCGGCATAACAGCGGATTGCCAAGAATGTATCGCCCTAATTAGTTCAGAAGTTGATGAGCTCTCGCGGCATAACGGAGGATAATATAAATATGTCTCAGTTTGTGCTAAACAAATACATACCTATGGGTCAGCAGTCCCTTACCGTAGGTAGGATCATGTGAGGTGCCCCACAGCGCCCTCTACTGATGCTAACGGGTCTTACAGGGCTATTGCATCTTTCTACGTTTGCTGTAAAGCATTCTGTTTCATTCCGGAGACAAGATATCTGTGTATATATATATAGGACAAGAATGTGTGTGTGTGTGTGTATATACATATAGATAAACAGACAGACAAATAGATTTTCCTACAAACACAATATTAATACATTTCTAAGCATTTTATGAGTAAATGTTTGCAATTGCATGTGAATTAGAGTAAGGACAGGCCCACATGCCTTTCATCAACGCAGTCACGCACAGCACCATACATGGAGAAATAGAGTGGCGAAGAAAATACCACTCTTCCACCCGATTCAAAATTCTAATCATCAACTCATTGCTTAGCAACAGAAGGGTTCCATAGCAACAAGGCAGCATTGTCACTCTTACATTGCAATGAGAGACATGGTGCTTTTCATACATTATATTCAATCTGCTTCATTTTTCCCTCTCATGAATGGCCAAACGTTGGCATCGTGTCCTTTTGTCAGATGAGGAGCATATATGACGACTCTGTTAAATCATTAGAGATGGGACACAGAGGATTGGACACATATATTAATAGATGTTCCAGGTGCATGTTTAAAACATGAAGCGTTCGCATGTGCCAGGATGAAAGGAGAATACTTATATGTCCCTCTACCTGACATTTATAGCTATTAAAGCATTATTGACATTTAAAAGTCTCTGGATGTGGTGAGTCACAACTAACAACGTATTTAGTATGCTTAAGTAGTCATAGGAATCACCTACACTACAAAGAACTCTAACTATACAGTATGATAATAGCCATTTAATTGAATGTCTATTAGCAGTACAAAATCACACAAATCATGAGTTTTTAGTATATCTGTAAGAACAAGCAAAAACTGCAAACCCCGAGTAGGAAATAAAACAGCTTAAATCATGTTAGCTTAACCCTATTTTTTTCAGTCCCTGTTTTGTACCCTATTCGTGGAAAGTGTCACCTTAAATGGTGGTCCTTTATACATTTTGACTGTTGTTTAGACATTGCCATGACACTTTTTGTTAAACCGTACAGTCAAAATAGTTTTAATTATCTTCTTTGCATCAGCATTAATGGACATTTGGAGAGGTAATTTGTGTATGTGTTGCAAACAAAACAACTTTGTGACACTGTGAGTCTTTGATGAATTAAAGCACTCTGCAAACTCAGAGGCCAGAACAAAGAGATAAATGTGTACAGTTCTGCAAGTTTTACGAAACTCAGCAAGCAACCATATGGCTCGGCACATTTGCAGAAATACACATCAGCAAGAAGAAACACCTAGCCGAACTGCGTCAACCTGCAGTAGACTTTCAGGACTATACTTTGCTTTTTACGATATATTTCAAACAACACACTGTATATACAAAGATATAAGCTGTGTGAATAATGCAGTCGTTATAGTAGCGTGGTAACTGTTCATTGGTAGGATGGTTTTGAGATTATGGTTTAAGAACTAAGCTAATGGTGACCAAAAAGTAGCCTTCATCAACGGAAACACAGTGCAGTTAAGGCTGACTGCTTACATTTATAATTTCATGACTTCTAGATGCTTAAATATACAGAGCCCAGAGTCACAGTGTTACACTTTGCAGGTAAATTGACCTTTACATTTGTGTCTGCATATTAAGAAGAAAGAATTTTAAAACAACAACAAAAAAGTACATTTTAAAAAGAGTCCATGTTAAGTAGGGTGGCCACAAAAATGAGGGCACTTAGCAGAATTCGGTGAAGTCAGGGTAAAAATTGAAACACAATCCAAAACCTATAAGCATTAAGGGGCAATATTTGCCCCCTAAGGGCAACTTTTCAAAGCTTTTATGAGTGCCCTTTCATGTAAATTCTAAAATTTCTTCAATAAATGCATTTAGAATAATAGGGCACTAGGACATAGTATAATAGGATATAAATGCAGTTACAATAATAGAATACCATTGATTTGGTATGTTACAAATCAAATTAAATCAGTATCAACAAAATCCACCTTTGCACTGCAAAGCTGCATCTGAAGTGGCATTTAGATGTACACAATGCATTTTCTTGTCTTGTACTTTATTGCATATTCTTTAACATTTTTTTGTCTTTAGGAATTATTGTCTGTTCGCCTTCAGTCCACTTTGTCTCTTCAGGAGATAACAAAATAAGAATTTCATCGTACCATCGACTTTAAAGATCTTGAAACTTGTCTAAAATGCATCACTGTATTAACTTACACATAGCATATTATTTAATAATTATACACCATTGGATATAAATATAATATAGTGATAATCTTAAAAGAAGGGCAAATGAGCATTCAGCATTCGGAGTGTCCGACATCGAGTCGGTTGTTCTAATGGAATCCGGAAGGTCAATGGTTCCCAACGGCTCTTTTGAGGTATAATAATGAAATGGGTTTTCAAACATGATTCCTGACCATTGAGCCAGTCGCATCCATCTCAGGCCCTGCAATAAATGACATATCTTTCACTGTGTATTTATCTGAGACGATCACAGGGCCGTATCCTGTCCTTGACAGATCCCTCCTGACTCCCAAGGACTAGTCTTCCCCATCCATCACCGGGGGTGCGAAGAGGGTCCCGTGGGGATGTGCGTTATTGTGTTGCACCTAAACCTGCAGCCTGTCTCGTCATAGCTGCTAAAACATGCAGTTTGTTGGTGAACAATGAAGTGTGCTTTCTATGGTTACGTGCCTGCTAATAGGCCTCTTCATTCTCCTTCCAAGCATAACACGCACATACAAAGAACGTTCCTCTAGTAAAAGAGGACTGCAGCGTGAGAGGTTGTGAAAGGAACAGCCTCCTCAAGCATTTTCTGTTCCACCGGCTCTCTCCCCATAAATCAGAAGGCATTCTCTGCTCATCGGGATGGAGATCATTTGTGCAGTGCTTGTCCATTTATCGCCCTGCTCTGACAATGCCGCACTTTTGTGCTGAATGCGCGCTACTTTTGCATCCAGAGTTGATGCACGTTCAGCCCACACACGCCAAAAAGGCTCCTTTTCTTTTAAGCGTCGACACATGGGAGAGAAGCCGTGTGGCTGCTTGCAGGAGTCAAGTTAATTAATAGGGAAACTAGCTGGAGCATTGTAGGTGTATTCATTATTAATTAAGAGACTTTATGCCAGCTGGGAGAGATGTCAGCAATTAGGGGAGATTTTGCGGTGTGCAGTTGTCCTTGGATATGGGAGTGTGTCCCCTGTGAGGCACAGCGTGGTCGCAGAACTCTTTGAGTCATGCGGGTTTATCAGACACATAACTTAACTGTTTGGGGGGTCTTTGCATTTTATTACCAGTATCTCTTTTCTCAGGATGAGCTCATTTTCTACTGGAATGTTACTGGACTACGTGAGCATCATGTGGATAATGGGGTAAATGCTCCGGGTGTATGTTCACGGTGTGTGTGTGTGTTCACTGCTGTGTGTGTGCACGTTGGATGGGTTAAATGCAGAGCACGAATTCCGAGTATGGGTCACCATACTTGGCTGAATGTCACTTCACTTCACTTTTCACTTTTTTAAATAAGTAATAAGGTGAAGCCATAGATTGTAAAAAAAGATTGAAGACACGTTTCCACTTCCTTAGAAAAGTGTAGCCAACACATCCCAGTATAGCCAGCTGGAGTCTGAGCAGTAGTGATTTATTTGGAGCCGGAATCTGAGCAGTACTGATTTATTTGGAGCTCGAGTCTGAGTAGTACTGATTTATTCGGCGCTGGAGTCTGTGCAGTACTGATTTATTTGGAGCTGGAGTCTGCGCAGTACTGATTTATTTGGAGCCGGAATCTGAGCAGTACTGATTTATTTGGAGCTCGAGTCTGAGTAGTACTGATTTATTCGGCGCTGGAGTCTGCGCAGTACTGATTTATTTGGAGCTGGAGTCTGCGCAGTACTGATTTATTTGGAGCCGGAATCTGAGCAGTACTGATTTATTTGGAGCTCGAGTCTGAGTAGTACTGATTCATTCGGCGCTGGAGTCTGAGCAGTACTGATTTATTTGGAGCTGGAGTCTGCGCAGTACTGATTTATTTGGAGCTGGAGTCTGAGTAGTACTGATTTATTTGGAGCTCGAGTCTGCGCAGTACTGATTTATTTGGAGCTGGAGTCTGCGCAGTACTGATTTATTTGGAGCCGGAATCTGAGCAGTACTGATTTATTTGGAGCTCGAGTCTGAGTAGTACTGATTTATTCGGCGCTGGAGTCTGCGCAGTACTGATTTATTCGGCGCTGGAGTCTGCGCAGTACTGATTTATTTGGAGCTGGAGTCTGAGTAGTACTGATTTATTTGGAGCTGGAGTCTGCGCAGTACTGATTTATTCGGCGCTGGAGTCTGCGCAGTACTGATTTATTTGGAGCTGGAGTCTGAGTAGTACTGATTCATTTGGAGCTGGAGTCTGCGCAGTACTGATTTATTTGGAGCTGGAGTCTGAGCAGTACTGATTTATTCGGCTCTGGAGTCTGCGCAGTACTGATTTATTCGGCGCTGGAGTCTGCGCAGTACTGATTTATTTGGAGCTGGAGTCTGAGTAGTACTGATTCATTTGGAGCTGGAGTCTGCGCAGTACTGATTTATTTGGAGCTGGAGTCTGAGCAGTAGTGATTAATTTGGAGCTGGAGTTTGCGCAGTACTGATTTATTTGGAGCTGGAGTCTGAGCAGTAGTGATTCATTTGGAGCTGGAGTTTGCGCAGTACTGATTTATTTGGAGCTGGAGTCTGAGCAGTAGTGATTCATTTGGAGCTGGAGTCTGCGCAGTACTGATTTATTTGGAGCTGGAGTCTGAGAAGTAGTGATTCATTTGGAGCTGGAGTCTGCGCAGTACTGATTTATTTGGAGCTGGAGTCTGAGCAGTACTGATTTATTTGGAGCCCGAGTCTGAACAGTCGTGATTCAATTGAAGCTTGAGTCTGCACAGTAGTGATTCATCTGGAGCCTGAGTCTGAGCAGTAGTGATTCAATTGGAGCTTGAGTCTGTGCAGTAGTGATTCATTAATATTAATTAATTTTCATTAATTAACTTTCAAATTCATTAATGACTCAGAGCCTGAGTCTGCACAGTAGTGATTCATTTGGAGCCTGAGTCTGCATGGTGGTGATTCATTTGGAGCCTGAGTCTTCACAGTAGTGATCGTGAGCTGGAGCTACAGCTTCAAAGTCCTGCCCAAACTGCCGCAGAGCCAATCAGAATCATGACACCACACGCTAGTTTTATAGCATTAAATAACTAATTAAAAGCAAACATATCAGAAAAACAAACACTTGAACATACATCAGTGTGATTAGAACTACATAAATTGATGGAAATCATCTTTCGGAAAATGTATTTGAAGCGCAATTAGATTTTTTTGTTTGGGTTATGCCCCATTCGTTTACATGAGAGGGCGGAGTTTATGACATGTACTTCAGCCAGCCATCAGATGGCGATCAAAATGTTTTGGCTTCACTTTTCAGGATGTGTGCAGCACACCTGGGTGAATCACCCAAAAACGTGTCCTGCTAATATTTCACCCCCAAATAAATTCAAATGAAATGAAATCAAATCAAAATTACATGTATACAAATAAAATAGCATTATTTTTATTCATAAGTTATTTTATTTTCCTTCATAAGTATTGATGAGGGTGTCAAGTGAAAATGTCTGGCATTCACCCTATAAATTGTATCAATAACATTTACTTAATTTTACAGGACATGGCACAGTTCACATTCCAACCTGTGTCTACTATATGAACAATACTATGGTCGAACACATCTATAGCACATGCCAGTCAATGTTTTCAAAAAAGTTATTTAACTTGTGACTGTATTTATCAGGCGAGAGACCACTGCGATGTGCTGATCCTATAAGAAGCAATTGTTCAGAACTATAAAGCATGACAGATTTACCACAGAAGTGTAAAATAATTACTGCCAGACATTAATGGCCAGTCGCTGACCACTATCACTCATGCTGTTAAGACTTCAACCCAGCATTCCTGTCTTTAGAGTACTTTCAGTCTAAAACTGCAGCCTCTCTCTAGCCATTTAGTCTGACCTCATGGAGGCCAGTGTCTGCAAGATGGAGGCGCGTTAGCAGTTAGTGCAAACTATTTAGAGAATGCGCTGGTGTCCATGACAACCTAATCCTTAGGTGGGAGCAAACTCACTGCAGCAACATGATGTAATGTACAACATAAAGTATTTCAACTTGTTTCTCTTTTCTATGTCGTTGTCAAGCTGCTGCTACAGTAGGTGATTGCTTATTGAATCAAAAAATAAAACACACCCATGATTCTGGTACTTAAATGTTGGTTGGTTGTCTCCTTCAGTTTATGTCTGTGGAACAGTTTTGCAAGTTTTATTGTCCGGGAGGCAAAAATAAGTCTGATATCCAACAAGTCGCTTGGTTTGAGGTATCATTCACGTGCACTCAGTCAAAAAAGTTACTAAAAATAATATTTTTGAAGAATATTTTAAAAATATACACTCACATGAGATGTTTTTTTTTTCTATGTAGAGCAGGTGGACAGATATGTTAAAGGGATAGTTCATCCCAAAATGAAGGTGAGTAAATGATAAAAGAATTTTCACATCATTTCAATTCCTTATTTTTTCTGTGGAAGACAAAAGGAGATGATTGAAGAATGTCTCCAAATATTTAATTTTGTGTTTCACGCACAAAAGAAATGCAACATTCATCGGAAAAACATGCCTGTGGCAACATTTCTGCAAAATGACATTTCTTTGCGACAAATATCCAGCGAGTAGCACTAAAAGCATGATTAATTTCATCCAAAAAAGACAAACACAAATCTACAAATGCATTGCAGCAGTTCCGAAATGAAGTGTCCACCTACACTAAACCCTACTGAAAACTAAACCCAACTACAATATTTTCAAGCCAGGAAAACATCATTTTATGAGGTGGCAATTTTGCATAATTTGTACGAGGTGAACTGTACAAAGTCTTTATTAATCAATAATCTGCCACTGTAATCAAAATATGTGTGAAAAGGAATGAAAGTTGTCAGTGTTTTACTGCCAAAAGTGTTCTTTTCAGCTAGAAACTGCAGTGAATTGTAGTGTAGGTAGAGTAGGGGTGTACAAAAATGTAGGTAGGGGCTTGTTTTTTTTTTCCAATTGCCTATGTTGAAGAAATTATATGATGGTGAGTAAATGATGGCAGAATTTTTTAGAAAGAGCACGTGCCGAATGCTGCTTGCTTCACATTGTATTTTGATTTGTGTGATAAATTAACTATTTCTGATGGCAAATACAGCATTGAGTCATTAAAAACTTTGCCAGCATAACAACAACAACAACAAAAAAAAAACACTTTAAGTTTTGAGGTTTGTTCAGATCCGAAGAATTAGCAATAGCAGTAGTGATGCATATTATTATTGCCTAAGCAAACATCACTAAAAATGTAGTTCATATGCAGAGAATAGCAATACGTCTATGCGGCAACTCCAACCTGGTTTAATATCAAGATACATAACAAAACCAAAGGCCTAGAGTAGGCTCATTCTTGAGGGAAAAGGGTCCATGTTCACAGCTTTATGGATGTGTCGCCACCATTTCAAGCTTTGTTAACGGTGGGATCTGAGACCATAAAACCCATTTTAGAGGCGATGACAGCTAGATTTACTGTAAAGTGCTGTCTCCAGAGTGAGGGGATCAAACTGGAAGGGTAGGAGACGGTTGGTAGCCAAGTTCTCTCTTTTGAACCCCGTGTGCAAAACAACAGTACAACAGTTCCCCTTTTCCTGACATTGGGGGAGTTCTGCTGCTGGCCACTGAATCATCGAATGTTCAATTGGATAATTGGGCCTTCCTGTCCAAATCAAACACAGCAGACACATTATAGGAGCCCAGTGAATATGCTGTGACATATTTCCAAAGCCTTACCCCCAGAATAAACTCTATTTGACTAGCACTACATCCTCCATTTTGTCAGATGTGTTTGTTAGGCTGTGGAGTGATATTCACTAGAAAAAGTAGAGAAATTATTGTATTGCTTAGTAAGACTAACTTGGTAAAATCACAGCTGACATCATTCTGCAGCCCATCTTTACATTGTTTTCTGACAGAGCCTCAGAAAATGGTAGATCACAGTAACATTCTGGCCTGTGTTACGGACATATACATCCTCCCAAGTTAAGATTTATCCACAGAACCTTGCCTGTGACAGTTGCATGTAATGCACAGCAATGCATTAAGCTTGAAGGAGAAGTGTCAGCTTGTTCGTTCCATCAGAGTGACTACATATCATCAAACACACACACACACATACACTGTTGTCTAAGGCCGGGGATAGTAAATCACATTGCTAACGAGATGGTCTGCCCTCTGGCTACTCTGCACTGCTATTTGTCTAGGGCTTGGCAACCATTTGGCTTATATATCGGCCATGTGATGTAAATGTGCGTGTGAGATGTGGTGCCATATAGCACTTGAGTTAGAAATCCTATATGTTCGCATCTATAGAAGATGACCACTTTAACAGAAGATGCACCATTAATCTAATCTATTTTCAGGGTTTTCATCCTTTCTGTTTGAAATGCTTATGATTCAATTTTGTTTAGGAGAAAATGGCTTTTAAGTTAAATGAAATGGGTATTTTCTATGCATTATGATACTGAGCAGCTATAAATGCTTTATAAATGTTCTATTACATGTTTATTACATAGTCATAGCACATCTGGTGTATTTTCAAGGCATTTCCTCAAATTCTGAGCTACTTTACAAAGTGTTGATGTAACAAAGCTTTTAAAACATTGCCTATACTACTAAAGTTGAAGGAGACGCCGATAACCCAGCACAGGAAAAACACTTATTGCTTCAATTTACAAGCCACTGCTTTTTATTAGATTTCCTGCAGTCCATGGGGGCCACTTACATCTTGCGCAAAATGGTGAGCTCCTCAAAGATAATGTAATTAGCGGCCTTCAGTTCATAGTTTCACTTCAATGGTCTCTCTCTTGGACTACAGGCCTTACTCTTCAGGGAACAGGGCACCCCTCATTTTTATATGAAACTGAAGCACCAGGGAGACTGAGAGAGGTAATCTAGCATAGTGTGTGTAATAGTAATCTGATGTGGGGTTTATATTATATATCCACATATTGAAATTATCACACAATCTTTGAATAAACACAAAAGCAAATGCTGTTTAAGAGCTACAGTGAATGGATTGTCATGACATAACTTCAATTTTGGTCTATAGATATTATATGACTTTTGAAGACTTGGAGCATAGTCCATAAATCATCTGGACTGCTTTGGCAGCCTTTTGAGGTTTGAAAATCTCAAATCGAAGTTTTAATGAAATTAAGACACCTAAGTACACTTTTAAAGACATATTTTTTGCAATAATGTCAAATTAAAAGTTTTACTGTTGCGTTTTAAATCATGTTTTAATAACATTTTAAAGTACACTTATTTTGATTTCTTGACCAAAATGCTGAAGCACATCTAAATCAAGTGATGTTCATTTTAATTGTAGCATGTTATTTTACATTATATTAACGAGTAATATATTTTAAATGTACTAAATTGCAACTTCATCATTACAAATGAGTAATTATAAATATATTTAAATACATGGCATACAAATTTAAATAGAAATGACTTTAAAGTATATTTTAGTTTATTATAAATGCATGTCACTACGTTCGACAGTACAATTTAACCATCTCAAAGACAGAAGTAATTCTGAAATTACATATAAAGATATGGTCCCACTTTATATTAGGTGGCCTTAACTACAATGTACTTGCATAAAAAATGAGTACAATGTACTTATTGTGTTCATACTGTGTCGCAAAACACTTTTGCTGCTATAGAGGTGGGATACGGGTAAGGTTAGGGACAAGTTTGGTGGTATGGATAGGTTTCTGTCACGTGTGCCTACTGTGCTGGAGCGAGGAAATGCAGAGATGTAGGAGTTCCACAAAAATCCAAAGGAACACACAGGGAATCCAGGAGACACACACGTAGCACAAGTAAGACGAACAATACCGGACATCAGACACAGGGAAAACCAGGGCTTAAGAACACTGGGAAATCAAGCGAGGAAGACCTGAAACAGGTGAGGAGTAATCAAACACAGATGGAGACTAATTAACTAATGATGACACCAAACGAGGACAGGAACAGGAAGACCAAATATGGATATAAGAGGGAGGGAAACACAGGACATGGGGACACAAGTCTGACAGTTTCATGGTTGGTTAAGGTGTAAGGGATGGGTCAACAGTGTAATTATAAATGTAATTACAGAAATTAATTAGATATGTAATAATATGTAATAAATATAAGTACAATTTAAAAACATATACATACACAATAAGTGCATTGTATCAACTGATTAATTTAAATGTAAGTACATAGTAGTTAAGGCCACCTAATATAAAGTGGGACCAGATGTACTTAGGTCCTTAATTGGATAAAAACGCACACTATTTGCATTTAATGTAAATACATTTATATTAAATATATAAATAATAAATAATATTTGCAATCAACATGCAATTACTGCAAGTGCCCCCAAAACATTACATTAATTTTGTAATTATATATATATATATATATATATATATATATATATATATATTAAAGCTTATTATTTCTGTAATATTTTGTGCAATAAGTACTCTTTTCAAACGTATACAAAATGTTACTTTTATCCATAAGGGATTCTTGCAGTATTTGTGTTGCATCGGTAGCACTGCTGTTGGCATTAATAGTGACCATGTTAGAACAGAGAAAGAGAAATGTGGTTAATTGAGATACGCACTTTCGATCTGAACCATTCTGTGCAGGCAGATTGTAATAGAAATCTCAGTCAAGCCATGCTCTGATACAGACAAATAGACAGTAGCCTGTTCTGTCAGAATGCCCTGTGTGTGGGTGGATGCATGTCTGGAGGGGTGTCGGGAAGCATGAACTGCTTACGTAATGTAAACACACACAGGTAAATGCTGTGTTGATCTTCACACATATGTAAGGATGAGCGTGAACTAGGACCATGGAATGTGAAAGTGAATATAGTTGTGTTTTATTTTTAACAAATAAATTCATCTATGTATGACTGCTTTTATACATTACAGATTTACATACTGTAAATACCATAAACACATTACATACCTTATCACTCAGTCAGCAAAGGCTAAATATTATTATTATTTATTTTATTTACTGTAGGCTCCTATAGTCCTGGTATGGATATGTATAGATGGATTTTTAGTGTCTGGAAGTAACTAAATAAAGGTAGTGACCTAACTTATCACTTGCAGTAATTACTAATCACCTACTAATTACTATATTATTTTACCAATAGCACTGCAGCTCTAAAAACAAGATATGGTCACACTTTATATTAGGTGGCCTTAACTACTATGTACTTACATCAAAAATAAGTACAATGTACTTATTGTGTTCATATTGTATTGCAAAACACTTTTGCTGCTATTGAGGTGGGATACGGGTAAGGTTAGGGACAGGTTTGGTGGTATGGGTAGGTTTAAGGCTTGGGTCAATAGTGTATTTATAAATGGAATTACAGAAATTAATTACAGACGTAATTACATATAGGTATTTTTTAAATATATGTACAATGTAAAAACATGTACATACACAATCATTGCATTGTACTAAATTATTAATTTAAATGTAAGTACATAGTAGTTAAAGCCACCTAATATAAAGTGGGACCCAATGTACTGTTTTTGTGTCACATTGTATTGAAAACACAGCCAAGTTCAGTTATCTTAAAGCATGGCCTAATGGATAGAGAGTCGGACTTGTAACCCAAAGGTTGCGGGTATGAGTCTCAGGTCCGGCAGGGATTGTAGGTGGGGGAGTGAATGTCCAGCGCTCGCTCCACCTTCAATACCACGACTGAGGTGAGACCCTTGAGCAAGGCACCAAACCCCCAACTGCTCCCCGGGTGCCGCAGCATATGAATGCGCATGTGTGTTCATGGTGTGTGTGCATTGGATGGGTTAAATGCAGAGCACAAATTCCAAGTATTGGTCCCCATACTTGGCCACATGTCACGTCATGTCCTTTCCTTCCTTCCTTTTAGATAATTGAGGAAGATCAGTTTGGAGTAATTTTATTTCCCTAGTGTGAATATTAAAAATAACAATTATCATTATTAAAAATAAAGAACAGTTTCTGTTGCAAGAGAGAGAGAAAAAAACATGTATTTGATTTATGGCCTCGGGTGTGACATATTGCGTATCTAGGCAACTGTATTCATGTTCCATTCTGTTGATTAAACTTTCAGCATGTTTTTTTATGAGCAGCACATAAACAGGCCCTGGCGACATAGCCGGACTGAACTAGACCTGAGAACATGAAGGTATCTTTTTGTTAGAGAGGATGACTTGAAATGAGAAACCGCAATCTCATAAAGTCTTCAGAGAGCTTCAGAGGCTGCCCTGATTATTGAGGTTGTAAATAAGGCCAGCACGGGCTGTAATTAATCCAATGTCTTCTTCTTCTATACAATGGGGAATTCTGTTTCATTTGAATGAAGCAAAATTATCATTTTCCATTGTCATTTTTATTTTTTTTATTTTTTTTCCCCCTGTGGAATATCCCCACCTTTTAGTAGATTATACATAAGTGATCATGTGCAGCAGGCCATGATGGCAAAATAAACCCAGACAAGGTGAGCAGGATCTGCAGCAGGTTTTGATTCACCCTAAAGAAGTTTATTTCATGATAATAGCCAGCTGTTTGTGTACAGATTACGAACAAATGTGCAAAAAAACATCTTGTTGGCAGAGGCTATTTAATATAGAAGAAAAAAAAAGAAAAAAAAATGATCAGGTACAGTAGAGAGTATTGCATATCTGCTAAGATATTAATTTATTTAAAAGTAAATGAAGGAAATATGATTATTGAAGTTCCTAACAGGTATTTAATTGCCCTACACATTGACAGCGAAGACCTTCGAGGACACCTTTACTGATCAGCAGATTCAATATGGCTATTGGCTATAATATATCTATTGTATGATTTTAATAATTTTAATATAATATAATAAAGCAGTACTATCCTTTGTGGAGAAAGACAAAAATCCAAAATATTTAATAAATTTATCAAATAAAATATTCAACGTTTTTAATTCAATAACAAAAAGTACAACCCCGTTTGATTATTTATTTATTTATTTTATTATTTTTTTTAACTCATTTGTTTAGCAAACATTACATTAGCAATATGCCAGTGTTTAAGTGATTTCTGATTTTGGAACAAAGCTCAAATCCAGTGATAATCATACCATTCATCATATCGAATTCTTGAAATCTCTCTGAAATATTAAATGGGAGAATGTTGTCCAAATACCTCATGAGCACTGATTATGATGATGACAAGTAGATAAGACAACTGCATATTTCACCATAAACATCAGCATCAAATGCTTTGAAAGTCGTATCCCGCTCAAACACAAAATGCAATTTGAGTTCTGCTCAGACTGTACACCACATCCATGGGCTATTTGTTGAGAGCAGGAGCCAAAGCCAATAACTACAACGCAAACACGAAAGGCAACGACGTCGAGTGTAAAGCAAGGCTGAATAAAATGACTCATCATCTGCTGCTGCTGAAACAATGAACATGAACAGGGTGAGAATGGCTACAATGGGAAGACCGGAACTGCCATATTCGTGTTAGCCTCAGCCGCAGACAGCACACCTAATATTGAAAAACATGTTTAAAATGCATGGTATTTTGTAGAAATGCTTATAATACCTTTTATGCTTTAATGTGTGACATAGCTGTTTGTGCATGTTAAGTCAAAGCCAGTTGGGAATTAAACACCTTGTTTTTTGTCCCATCGTTATTTCTGTGACTTAGCTATGTCACGTTGCACATTTACTTTTCTTTTCTTTTTCATTTTTCATTTTTTAATGCCGTGACATCCAATACCGACACAATAGTTACCATAAATATAATACTGCTTATGAAGCTTCAGGATGGCTAGTGGTTTCTACAACAGACTATAGGCCAGCTGACCAATCATAGAATAGGCTTTTCAGAAAGGTGGATTTTAAAGAGACATTAAAACTGAGTGTTTCAATCAGAGAGTAAAAGAGGTGCTGAAGCAATGTACAGTCAAATAAAAATAGTGTGTTTTATAACTATATATCATGTAAATGCATTCTAGTTGACTGCAAGAATAAAAATATGAACATGTAAATGAGCATAATGTGGACACTTTATGTGTTTGAGGCACATAGAAGTAAATTAACTAAATATCCAAACTGTATCTAATAATAATAATAATAATCAGTGCATTTATAATATTTGGAGAGATTTTTCTAACACAAAATCTTCAAATCAAGTGTGCTTAATCGGTCTGAAATTTTAAAAATTGTGATGAACCGTGTGTTTCAGCAAATTAGTACAGTACAAGTTCTAAAAAGACATTTGCACTAAAAAGAATGACAATGCCTTAATTAAAAAACAATGCATGGTGCAATGGTGTTTGTTCAACTGAATTGCAGATGTTTCGTTAATAGCATAAACATTTTTTGTGTTGCAAGACAGCGCACTAAAGTTGAACAACTCTTTGTATGTGTGTGTGAATCCATGTATGCTCGCATGCGTGAGCAGGCTTTGCATTTATGTGTGGTGTGGTGCGACTTCTGGGGTGCACACACACATAAATACACAAATACACCACGATCAAACCCCGCGGCTATCCCTCTAGCCGGCCAAAGAGATGAAGCTCTTTTAGGACGGCTTGGTTTCTCAACCACCTAACTGGCCTCTCTCTTTCTCTCCATCTCTATCCTCTCTGCCCTCTTCACCCTCCCTCTCTCCCTCTCTCTCTCTCTCGCTGGCTAGCGTAGCTGCGGTCTGGGTCCAATTAAAATGCACGGCGCTCCAAAGCTGAAGTTGGTCAGCAGTTGTGTCAGGAGACTTGGGCTCTGACTGATGATGGAATTATCAGGATGTGATAGACTACAGTTCCCTAGCCTCCATCAGAGCGGATGCTGCTCCCAATATAAGCATGCAGCGCTGCAGGATAACTGACCTCACATCAGCGCTCTGTGGAGGGGCCATCACTGCTGGCCAAATGATTGAAAATTCTTTGTGTGTTGTAAAAATGGCGTTGAAGAGCAGAGATGGGTAGTAACTGATTACATGTAATCTTGTAACTAGATTACATTTTAAAATACTTGGAATCAGAGTTACTTTTATATAGATTACATGATTACATATTATTGACAAAATAGCAATAAACTATCAAAAAACAAATCAAACATTTCATCTTTTAATAAAGTGTTTTAATTTGATTGATTATATTTAATTATTTATTGGTTTTGCATTAAACTCACGAATCCCTTGCAGTTCCTTGACAAACCCCAGTTTGGGAAACCTTGACGTAATGCAACGTTTAATGCACTTCATGTTGTAAATAACAACAAATGCAATATATGTGACCCTGGACCACAAAACCAGTCATAAGGGTCAATTGGTTGGAAATCGAGATTTAACATCCGAATAAACAAGCTTTCCACTGAAGTATGGTTTGCTAGGATATGACAATATTTGGCCGAGATACAACTATTTTAAAATCTGGAATCTGGGTTTGCAAAAAAATCTAAATAGTGAGAAAAAGCCTTTAAAGTTGTCCAAATGAAGTTCTTAGCATGCGTATTACTAATCAAAATTAAGTTTTAATATATTTATGGTAGGAAATTTACAAAATATTTTCATGGAACAAAACAAAAATCGATAATTTTGACCCATACAATGTATTGTTGTCTATTGCTACACATATACCCGTGCGACTGGTTTTGTGGTCCGGGGTCACATATTTTCTCTTTGTATTTTTATATCAACATAGTACAAGATTATCCTATTTAAATCAATGGGATGAGCACGTTAGGTCAAAAGTAATCTAAAAGTAATCTAATAGTAGTCCAATTACATTACCTAAAATGTGTAATGTAATGGATTACGTTACTAACTACATTTTTTTGGCATGTGATTTGGAATGAGTAGCGGATTACAATTTATAAGTAATCTACCCAGCTTTGTTGAAGAGAACATAGAACATGTTTATGATCTCAAATTGGTCAATGTGTCCTAAAATACTGCAAATAAGACAACAATGTAGCACGGAATTATATATCAAACTCATCATTTAAGGCTCTATGGTTTATGAATGCATTTTGAGAGAATATACATATATGGATGGATGGATGGATGGGTGGGTGGGTGGATGGATGGATGGATGGATGGGTGGGTGGATGGATGGATGGATGGATGGGTGGGTGGGTGGGTGGATGGATGGATGGATGGATGGATGGATGGATGGATGGATGGATGGATGGATGGATGGATGGATGGATGGATGGATGGATGGATGGATGGATGGATGGATGGATGGATGGATAGATAGATAGATAGATAGATAGATAGATAGATAGATAGATAGATAGATAGATAGATTTGCTTATTTGTTGAAATACAAAGCAATTTGCCGAAGGACTGAATTGAAAAGTACATTCTGTAGCAAATCTATAGTCCCTTTGCAATATCAGCGGACAAACACAAGACTTGTGATGAATAGCCAGGCGGGCTGACTTCTGTTCTGGGTGTGGTGAAACAAAATTTTCCCTGACTTTGTGGTTCGGAAAGCATCTCATTGTCCTTCAACAATGTAAACGTGTGCAGAAATATGGACCATGAACAGCAACCTAAAACTGTGTGCTCAGCTTTTGTGAAAACTGTACCAACACAACTTTTTTTTACAGGGGGCGATGGGGATTTGTGGGCATACCGGATGCAAGAGCACCAAAGTGCCTTTCCATCTCAAACAGTCCCTTGTTTTCTTTCAGTACTGCCTAACCTTGAGATTGATGCTATTAAACCATGAGATCTTTCAGCAGTTTCTTGAAAATGTCTGCCTTCGTACTGTCACTTTAACATTAGGTCTTGACATGAGACCACGAGTAACAAAACAGTCTTAGTATATACATGTTTTTAAAGCACAAAGTTTTGAAAGCCTTCCTACACAAGGAGATGAGGAAAATATTGCATGTCTATGTACGTACTGCATTAGTCTATGATATTGTATGCTCCAGATAAGTGAATGCTTCATCAGTGACTGGAGGAGGATTTAAGATTTCTAACAAAGAATCATATTTACCTCCAAAGTCTGGCCGAAGGCGGATGTCATACCCCTTCAGCAATTTGTCCACTGTCGTCTTGGCCACAGATATTCCGGTGCTTCCGGTGGAGGTGCTGCAGGAGAGAGAATTGAGAGCACTTTTTGTTGAAATTCTGCTAAAGCAAAATATACATCACACAGATAATTTGTTCATTCATGTGATTTGATGAAATACTTTTTTTCAAATTGTATTGCATCGCATTTTGTGTTTATTCAAGATTTAGTTTTTTCTTGAATGCTGCCAATCCGAAGAGGCTTATCTCTATCAATATACCCACCACATAATCATTAACATAAATCTATGGGATTGAATAATTCATTGTTTTGTTTTTTTCAGAGCATGCTACTGAAAGCTCCATTGAATCTCAAAAAGTAACATCTAAAAAATCTGACAAAAACGTATGACTGTACCATTTTGCTGAATAACAAAAACCTGAAAACATCACATTGTCAGCAGTCAACCGTGGGTGGTCAGTTCAACATGTAACTTTGACGACTGGCATGACTGGGTTTATCTGGCTCAAACATGCAGTCTTCAGCCAGGGTTTTCAACTCGGGGTCCCGGGACCCCTGAGGGTCTGTGAACAGATGGGTAGTTGATGCATATTTATTTATTTTTTTCCACCAACATCAAAAATTTAGGATAAATTGTATATGAATGTTTAGATGAAATCGTAGACCGTTTTTCCATTTTGCCCTCACTAGTTTATTGTAGATGGCTGTGTGGTGTTGTGGCTTATGACAAATTATTAATAGTCTCAATTACTATGAGGTAATTAAAGCTGTATGAATAATAATAAATAAAACAGTTTTCAGTGCAGTATAGAATGCAGAAGAACAAAAATATATAAAGTTACCTGTAAATACAGAATATATATATATATATTATTTATATCTTTGCATGTTTAATAATGTATACATGTTCATATTTTGGGGGGGAAGGGTAAAATAGGGCTATCGGGGGTGCTTGGCTGAACATATAAAAGCATGGGGGATCCTGCTTGGTCTTTAAAGGTTTAAAAGTCTCTTTTTAGGGGCACCTTTTTCTTTTACAACAGATAGTTTGCACATGACAGTCATTCTGGATTAAAAATGCATAAAAAAAAAAAAAATCTCAGACATGCACACTGAACTGAAAGGAATGTAGTTAAACGTCAAATGGAAGGCACTGGGTTTTAGGCCACCACTGTTGCTTTTACTGACAAATCATAAATAAACGACGCGTGATGAGTAAATGCAGAAATGTTTAAAGTATAATCAGGATTGGCATTTGTCTTACAGGTGCTCCACAGACACAGTATGAGAAAAGATACGTGCATTCAGCCTCAAAGGCTTCAAAGCCACGTCGCATCTCAATGATCACCAGTGAACACATGTCATTAACCATTATTGACTGATAGGCGTCGTCATTTTTATTCTTATTGGCTGAGTGATGATGGATCTCTTCTAACGCCAGCGACATGGTGGCATGGGTGGGGGTGGATCAGAAGAAAACATTGATCATTTGTATATTTGTATTTCACTCAGTGGACCGTTGCATCAAAAACATATTGGTTACAGATGTTGGAAAACGTTCTTTAAAAAAAATAAAAAAATAAATCTTGTCAGTCTTGCTTCAACTTATTGCTTATCTGAGATTCAAAACAGCTCTGTTATGACCTGACTTTGATTGATGCCAGAATACTGAGCTGTCACCGATAAATCGCAAGGCCAAGTGGATGTAAAATATGGTTAGAAAGATTTTCAAAATATATATTGGTATACTGTAGCTGTGCTAATTAATTGTTAATTAACTGTTTAACTGAGTAGGGATTTTTAAAGGGGGATAATGTGTAACTCACACAAACAAAAGAATATTGTGGCGGATTATAAATAAAAATATATGTTTAGTTTTCAATAATAGGCCTATATGCACTATAGAATTGATGCAAGGATGTTTCTTACACATATGATTTCTCTCTCTCTCTCAGACACACACACACACACACACAAATTAACTGACTGTTCATTCAGGTAAATAAATAAAAAGTCAAAATGATATTAAACATTATGCAGTCATGATTCCCTATCAGTGAATCATCGGGGTGTCTGTTTGAATTTGACTGATATGTGGGCTCATTTATTTAATCCAACAGTCATATTTTCAATATTTTTTATATTATTTCTTACCTTTGTGCAAAGCAGACAAAGGACAAGGCCGCCAGAGCAGAAACAATTCCACATAATTTGTCTTCTTGAGGACCCAACATTTCCACAAATCCGTTAATTCAATTTCAGTAATCCAACCGCCCGTGCCCCAAACTGATGTTAAAAAAAAGAAGAAGTAGAAAAAAGAATCCAACAGAAGGGGATGGGGGAAAAAAAGGCCAAATGAATGACTGAGATCAAAGCACTAATGCACACATTTGTGATGGCCCTGCAAAAAAAGAAAGAAAGAAACAGGAAAGAGAAAAGGTGAAAAAAAGAAAAAGAAAAAAAGGGGGGAAAAAAGAAAAAGAAAAAAATCTTTAATAGGTCCCAGCTGTTATTCTTCTGCTATGGAAATCCGTGCAGGTCAGAGACCCCCTCAATCAATACCAGAAGATCAGACATCTCTCAGTTTCGACAGGACTTCTGGAAAAAGTGCTGGAAAGTCTTCTTCAACCAAACCATGGAGAAAAAATAAAAATATGATGATGGAAAAAGGGAAAAAAAAAAAAAATGGAAGGGAAGAGTATCAGTCTTCTTCTACACCTGTCGTCGCAGTTTCCAGGTCCAACGCTGTGGACAAGCCATGGCTCCAGTGATGCTCCTTCAAAGAGGGGGTGCTCCACAGTGTGCGATATTTTTATTTATTTCCCACCTCAGCTATAAAGGTTGGAGGTGGGAAAGAAAAAGAAAGAAAGAAAGAAAGAAATCTGCATCCCCTACTGCTGATGGTCGAGATGTTCCTCTCAAAGTCACAGGGGAGAAAAGATGCACATTTAAAGAAATGCAGCAGCAAATATCTGATGCAGACGTCAGAGCTTGTAGTCCATAGTACAACCTTATATGAAGCAGAAGCGGGACAAAAACGCGCGGTAAATGTGTGTATCACAATAAAACGCTTGCAAACGTCCAAGATTTGTCTAGCCTACTGGAAAAGCCCCTTTATCTCTCGACTGAATCCCCGAGCATGTTCCTGCTCTTGTTCAGAGCAAATGATGACACACTTGAGTTGCAATAACACCTCCAGGAACCGAGAAAAGAATCAAGACTGGAACAAAAATCTCCGACGCGCACGTTTGGACTTCAAAAGAAGGGAAAAGGACATTTTCCTTTTCTGAATGTGCTGAATAAAATGCAGGTGTTTGTTGAAAAAATAAAAGCGAAAGCGAACTAAAGAGGAAGGGCAGTCTGTCCACGCGCGTGTCTAGCGGAGGAATGATGTCTGTACTTGTCGGCTCGCGAGCTGCAACCTATTAAAATGCTGCGAGAGTATCCCGGCGCATTTTCATGCATTTCTTCCACTTTTCCACATTCTTCAGCCCAACACACCCTCCAGAACACAAACTCTGAAATGGCTTATATATGCAAATAACGATGGAGAAATAACCATTCGAAATCAGTGCCGCCAACGTGCAGTTTGAAATTTCAGATCAAGATTAACGATCAAACGAAATGATAAAAAATGATCGTGCGTACTGCACAAACACATAAGATGTGTGATTTCTTTTCCATGTATTTTTACTCAGAAGATGAGGGATGCAGGCATCTGCTGTCTAGTTGCTAGGCAACCGTGCTAGCAGTGATGCAGAGCAGTGGTGTTTCGATGGCACATTTAAAGGAGCTTCTCTGTTGCATCTCCTGGACAGGAGGGCCCCAGTGGTGATGTGGGCATCCTCAACCCCTGGTTAGCTCCTTGATGGTCCCCGCTGAAACGTGAGGCACACTGATTTGAAGGGCAGAGATAGACGGCCGTCAGCACTATTTGCAGTTCAGCTGCGCTTTACAAGATTAGTTTAATGAGGCATTACAAGCCATATCAGTAACACCCCCCATCATATATTTACTGGCTGTGATGTGGAGTGGATTCAGATTGGGCTTGGCAGTGGTCTTGGGTATATGGAATCCTATTGAAAACCTTGCTAGTGCACCTCCGTGTGTCACAGAAATTCAAATGATCACAGATCTACTAAATATAATCTGCTGGGCTGTCAATGTTTGTCTTCTTTGGAAGAAAGGCCCAATCAGATTTATATCTGCTGGAGACTATGACTGAAGAGTAATTTCAGGACCATGGACAGCATCATATTCGCTCAGCTGGGGAAGAGTGGGTTCAGGACCACGGACAAGGCTCTGGATCGCTGTTGTGGAGTACATGTAGAGATGAAGTACCGAAATAAGCGAAATACTCAATGCTGGTTGTGTTTGTTTTTATTTTGTAACAGCCTACACAAAATCCATATGGTTTATGGGCATGTACAAAACACTGTAGTCAGAGTAAAAGCCCAAAATACATGGTCACTGTCTTTAGAACTAGTCTTCTCCTTATGTTACATGTCATTCACGTGGACTGTCCATTGTTGTTGTGCTGAACGTTTTGGAGAGGAAATTCCAGTGGGGATGAAGCAACCTTTCCCTTTCATAAACTAAAACATAAAAAGTAACACTTTATTTATGGTGTCCTTGTTACACGTTACATGTACTTACTTTTATAATAACAATAAATTATGCATAATTTCATGCAAGTAAGACAAACCCTAAACTGAACCCTAACCGTATAGTAAGTACATGTAATAAATTAATATTTAAATGAATAAATACACTGTAACAAGGACACCTTAAAATATTGTTATACTGTAACTAGGTAAACCGATCTACAAACACACTTATAGTTGTGTCTTCATTTTAACTTTCCAACTAAATCCAAAATTCTGCTGTAAATTAGCACACGTTCATATATTTTGTTTGTCTCCAGATGTATATTTCGGAACAGTCACGATTATGATATTCCAAATTATGGCATCACCATGCAAAAATGGCCTTAAAATGGTCATTTTTGGCCTAGGCATCATCACCAACACGCATATGTGCTTTACAATATATATGCATTAATCAGCCTCTGTGTTTGAGATGTAAGGAGCAAATTTATCATGTGATTAACTAATGGAGTCATGTTTGTACAAGTAAAGTCCTGCTAATCCCATAGACCCAAGGGTCCCAGACTGATATAAGTGCTTTCTCTGGGAAAATGGTGAAAAACTTGACACACCTCTTTCAAGTGCATGTAGAGAATAAGAAGGTCATTAAGATACATTTCCTAGTTACTTTTAAGTTTCACCCTCTATCCAACCTTGGGTTGGATGCAAGACATCTTTGCAGTCATCTCATTAAAATAAGGTACTTTAGCGAGAGCTCCAGGATGTCCGATTGCCATTAGATGCTTTAATGAATTAGAATGACAGCTATGATATTAAAGACCACTTTAATGACAATGGAAATGACAGTGCTCCTTTGACACTACTGTATGCATAGTTATTTGAATCTAAATTGCTTTACAGTCAAGCAGTAGAAAAAACATGGCTGCGGGCACAAGGGACCAATATATCTTGATGCCTGCTTTCCTTCCTTTTTTTTAAATAGTAAATTCAGCTGAAATCAATCTCGGCAGAATGATGATCATCACCATCATCATAATATTCTTTAAATTCTTCAGCATCATATATGGATCATAGTGTAGCTGATTTTTCGTGTGTGTGTATACATAACATATATATACATATATAACACATTTGTGTTGCTAAGCTTTCATTGTTATTTTTATTTTTGCTAGATTTTATTGTTTAACTCAAACCATCAACTGCAAAATCTCCAAACATCAATCTTTCAATCTTACATAAATTATGTTAAACATTGTTTCCACACTTTTAGACCTTACCAGGCTTTTTTACAGCAAAACACTGGTTATTTTACAGATATTTACCCTGTAATTTACAGCAAGGCTTAACAAAAGTCTTCATGAAACATCCAGCTATTCTCCAAAATTCATTATAATCCTTCTTCACGATGTATTGTGAGCCTAATAAATGTTGGGAAGCCACAATCAGCTATTATCAGTTGTAGATTTTTCATGCCCTTTACTTTTTGTTGCATGTTGTCTCAGGGGAGGATGTGAAAAGAAAATGTGTTTCTGTCTCCATTTAAATATCTGGAAACTTAAAAGCAATCATGAGGTAAATTCGAATAACTACAGCTATTTCACCAGTGCTGACTCACTCAAAAATTCGCTTCGGAAAGCATACGTGAACGTATGCACTTTGGAAGTGCTACAACACTTGAATCTGTTTGTTGCAAATTCTCTTATTAAAAATGTCACTCAGTTGTGTTGCAGAAGGCTAATCAATTTTTTTTTTTTTTTTTTTTTTTTCTCAACTCTCCCTGTGAGGTTTACATCATGATGTATTGCTTTATCTGTAGGAATGCAGTCCTGAAACGGCTTAGATAGACATTCTTTCTGTTTCTGAATTCTGAAAATGCACTTTTGGGCAGTTTATTTGTGCTTACACCAATTATTTGAAACTTTGCTTGAGTGCGACATACACTGAAGTGTTAATGTTTAAAATCTGCAGAACACAGGAGGACACTGCATCAATCACCCCTTAAAGGAATAGTTTACCTGAGAATGAAATTTTCCTGAAAATGTGCTTACCTTCAGCTGATCCAAGATGTAGATGAGTTTGTGTCTTCATTGGAACATTTAAAAAAGAAAAAAAAAACATCACTTGCTCACCAATCAATACTCTGCAGTAGATCCTCTCAGTACGAGAGTTTTTTTTTTTTTTTTTTTTTTGGAAAGGAATGAATACTTTTATTCAGCAATGATGTATAAAAAATCAAAAGTGACAGTTTTACATTGTTAGACTTTCACATTGTTACAAATAAATAATATTTAAAAATAAATGCTGCTCTTATGAGCTTTGCATTCATCAAAAATTAAATTAAAATTATAATAATGAAAAAATATTAAAATGATTCCTGAAGGATTATGTGACACTGAAGACTGCATTAATTGCTGCTGAAAATTCTGCTTTGCCGTCACAGAAATAAATTAAGTTTTTAAAATTAAGATTATTAATAATTATTAATATAAATATTAATATCACATTTTTTGTTTAAAAAAATGTACCGACCTCAAACCTAGGAATGAGAGTATATGTGGATCTGGCAGATGTCTGATCCAGGCCATTCCTTCATTTTTTCCTGAGTTGCAATGCACCTGTTGTAAGTGTCTGGACTCTTGAGATACATATGAGAATAATTCATATTTTTGTTGAGTCCCAACACGTGCACAGACTCTTATTTATACAAGCACACACACACACACACGTTGCATAAGACATGTGAGTTACTATGTCACTCTCACATCTTGGTTATAAATAGTATCACATGCTTAATGCATTGCTGCTTTCACGATTCTTGCCTGCTTTTTTATATACACCGTTCATTGCTTGCATCTAAACTTATATCAAAAATAAGACTACTGAAATGCAAAAGTTAATTTACAATGTGTTGTATTGCTATTAATCAACTAGGCTTCCATGTGCTGCCCTGCAACCAAGGCAATACCATTTGATGGCAGAATAGACAGATGGCTCCACTACAGATTCACATTTCTTTAAAGATTTTTTGAAACTGCTGTAGATAAATTAAGGTATTGATTAGAAAGCCAGATCGCTTGTTAGTTAGGCCTTTGTTAGCTGTGTAATTCAATCTTTCCAAGACTGGTTTATCAGTAGATCAATCAAATAAGGCCTTTTACCAGGGCTGGATTTTGGATTGGGCCCCGGGGTCTCAGACTGCCACGGGTTCCTAGAGCCTCAGGCCACACAGACTGCCAAAGGAAGTTGAAAACCAACTTACAAAAAGGAAAAATACACAGAGCTGTGGAAAAGTACATAATATCAAAGTTCAGAGTAAGAAGAGACTGTCCAAAAATTTTTTTTTGTAGTTAATAAATGAGTTATTATATTTAAATTTGTTAGATTTATTTAGATTTAGGTTATTTGAAACATTGCTCATTGGTGTTACATGGTTTAATGTTAGAAATGAAATGTGTAGAACAATTTGAATTAAGGTCAGCATGAAATAGAACTGCAAAATAAATATATCACAATGTTACAAAAATGGTTTCAGTTAATTTTTTTAGAGTTCTACTGTAATTCTGTGGTGCTAATTATTATTGCATTTATTTTCACACAGTGTCAATATTTTGGTAAATACGGGTCGGGTAAATTTTACTTACTTACTTACTTTTGTCATTTAGCAGACACTTTTGTCCAAAGCGACTTACAAATAAGAAAAAGTAACTAAAACTAAAAAGTTACAACTCTATATACTATCTACCCACATATTTAAGAAAATAAAGAAATTAAATAAAATTGACACATGCATATAACAAAAACATTTCAATAATAAACATATCAATGAAAAAATTAAATAAAAAGCTACTTAGCTACTTTTTTTAGAACTTATATAATTAATTATGAAACATTGGTTTAGTACAGGTACAAGTTTTGTACTGATTTTGCATGTTTTTTGTTGTTGATGTTGTTTTTTTTAATTAGGCATGTTTCCACTACTCATAAAATACATAAATCATCCAAGGTGTTTTTTTTTTTTTTTTTTTTTTTTTTTTTTTTTTTGTGTGGTGCTATGTCATTGTCTTTGTATATTTATGAATTTTTTTTTTTTTTTTTTTTTGTACAGCACTTTGGGCAACAATGGTTGTATTATTTTGTGCTATAGAAATAAAATGAAATTAAACATAAACTTCTGAAGTGTTGAATGACTCACTTTTTATGTTTATGTTAAATGCTTGTACCATGTCATTTTTATGCATGAGTAATAGCTTGTGTATGTTGTCAACATATTTTTTTTTCATGAGCACTTATTGATACACAAAAAGTAATGTGATTTTTGAATTGAGTATGCCAAACTTCATAAAGATGCATTAAAACTTTTTTTTTTTAAATGTTTCACGGTGTAGTCCATTTCGATTTCATGGTAACGTGATCAAAATGATTTGATAATTTAACATTTTTTATATTTTATTTTAGTTTGATCAGTGGCATGTGCTTCATCTTATAAAATTGATTTTCTAAAATTTTGTTACTTACTGTATGTTTAAATTGTTACTTCATTGGTGAAATAAGATAATTCAATATGAATGAAAAAGGGGTCCTTTATTACCTGAAATCCAAACTTTTATAAGTAAGAATGTTAAGAAAGTTTCATGCAGGCTTTGCCACTATGTCCGGTAGTGATTGAGGACACAGACTGAGGACATAATACCCTTTATTTTGTAGCTTAAACATCAGTTAAGTTGGCTGTAGGGCTCTCACATTTTTAGCCAATTAAATCAAATCTGTAAACTCATCATCATTAATGTTAGTCATTTTCCTACAGCAGGCTAAACTGCTTTTAATATGGAATTTGAAGTAGTTTTCCCTCTTGCCTCAAGAGGGAACAGAGCGTTCCAGCATCAAGACACAAGGTTGAAAAATGCATCCCCATAACAGTCTCACCTTGATGGGAAGCGTCACAGCAGGAGAGCTTGCGGCATGTGAAAATCAATGGTTGTAAAACTGATGAATGTTCAAGACTTTACTCTCGTATCATCTCACTGACGACTTTCCGCGAGGCTTTCATTCATCTGTTTTCTGCAGCCAATCCCACAACCCCCTTTCCTTCTTCGTACATGATGGGATATGGGTGGTCATAAGATGGAGTGTTCTTACTGCAGTCATCGTGTTTAAACTCAATGGCCTTATGAATATCATGGATCATTTCACCCAAAAATACAAGTTCTGTCTACGATCATTACTCATGAGACATGAAAAACCTAGTGATGTTTGACATCGTAAATAAATTTCAGCCACTTCCTGACACAAAGATATTGTACAGCTTTAGAAGAATCGGAATGTAGTACACTCGTCAAATTGATTACTTTCTGTTTTAGCTCACAGTAAGAATCACTTACCTTTGAGAAAGAAAAAAAAAACACAACAGTCATTCATATAATTCCAATTTGTATACTCAATCTGATCCTGACGCAATGCCAATTTACTCAACATGAGTAACGAGGACTGACCATTTCCATTTATGTCAATGCCAGTTGCTCAGGTGGTGCATGCCCCCAAGAAGATTTGAACCTACTTTCTACCATCTCTGTTCATCTGAATATCATTTCAATCATGATCAATCTTCGGTAGTTTTATTAGTTTTAAATAGCAAATAGTTTGCAAATAGTTTTAGCACGTTAATGTTTATGACAACGTTAATGTATGTTGTTTTGGCAGACTATATCTGCCACACACGGATACAAATATGGACTTGCGACTGCCAATAAATACAACAGTCACATACTGTGTGCAAGAAAGCATGAATAGGCATACATGAGTTTTTGGTGTGCAGGTGATTGGAGAAATCTCTCGTTCATTCGTTCATTCATAAATAATTAAATAAATTAATAAATAAGCAAGCAATCGCTGAGCCAGACTATTCAAATGTTGAGCAAGTAGTCTCATTGGCTGTAAAAATCAGCAAAGGCCGGTCATCTTGGCCATGTAGTAAATTACGTGATTGCTAGCAGATTACATCTAGAGTTTCTTGACTGAGCCAGATATGTTTTCTAGGGTCATATAGGCAGGTTTTGCCTCTCACTTTGTATTTGTTAACCGTAACACACATACACAACGCTCATTAATCTAACACGGTCAATTAGGTGCTTGTAGGGTGCACTAAAAAGGTTAATTTACACAACAGTATTATTGAACCATTTTTGTCCTCACACAGACATGGAACATGAGTTGTAATTAGCATGTTAATTGAACATTATCATACCATTCACAGATATTTAGTTTATGTTTAGTTGATGTTTAGACATCAGACTTTTCCCTTTTTACAGTGGAATACTGCCAATTCCAAATTCTTACATCTAGTCTTATATATACTTAGAAAAATAAGACACTGTAAGCTATTACCAATCAGTACCAAATCCATGATTGCACTGAAGATGTGGCATAGAAACTGCATCTGAAGTGGCAATAGATGTATTAACAAATTTAATGCAGCTGTAATTACATGAATAAAGCTATGAGATTAATGTTATGACATTTTGAACAGAAATATGGGGAAAAATATATTATGTTTTCAAATATGAAACTAAAACGTCAATAGGTGGCGGCAAGTCACTTTCTTAAAGAATGAGACATGAAATCATTTGATTCGCTCAAAAGGACTGATTCATTCAGAAATAAAGCAAGTGGCTAATGATGATTTGCTCAGCTTATTCGTTCAAAATATATTCAGGAACCAAACACCTGTGTTGCTCGGAGATGCAGAACACTTCTGTTCTGCATTTATTTGGAATTATTTTCATCGGAAATATCGAGCAAAAACAGGTACTGTGTCTAAAATGTAAGTCATTTAATATTAACTTCTTGTTCTGCAGTTGTGCTGATATTTGGGAAAACAGGATTCTTCAATAAATGTGATACAATCCTGGATAAGTTCAAATGTGTTGATTTAGTTTGCATTAGAATGATTTCGCCAGCCAGCATGAGTTAGGTTGAAAACCTTAAAGAAACAAAAATAAACATTTGCCTTTACATTTACATATTTCCATTTCTATGCATTAGGATGTTTTATTACCAACTGTGGACGTGACCTCTCTGTATACAAATATTCCACATTGTGAAGGTCTATTGGTTTTAAATCATTTACTTGATTTATTTGATGATGACTGCCTTCCAACTAAATTCATTATTGATATGACTTAAATGGTACTTACCAAAAAAGTTTTTTTTTTATTTTTTATTACCACCCAAGAACTGAGACACCAAGGGGTGCCTCCAAAAAGAAGCTCCATCTGTCTGTACTGATAGCCTTGTGGGCAGTGCACCAACATACAGCGCTGTTCTGCTATGGGCGTTGAACAGCGCTGTATGTTGGACTTGAATTTCTCTCTGACTTTGCTTCTTGTAGCTCTGATCTGTCCTATCATAATAAAGGCAAAAATGCAAAAAAAGTCTAAAAGAAGCTCCATCCAAAAGTATGTGGCTAGTAAAAATAGTGGCCACATAATGTATACCTTCAGAGTAGCAGGGACCAACCCTGGTGAGAGGTGCTGGAACTCCTGCAGTGTACCAACTGTACAGTTAACCGGGGGGTTCAAGTGGGATTGCAAATACTATGGCTTAAAGAGCTCCAATTTTAGTGCAAACAGTTTCCTAGTGGAAGGGACTCTGGAACTCAGGATTGTCTCAACAACCTCGGCTGAAAGACTGGAATCTATGAGCTGGTACCCTTCAGGGGCCAAATCCAAAGTTTACAGATCTGTGGCAGGGGATGAGAATCAGAAAGAAAGCTGGAGTGTGAAGATGAACAAGTGGGGACAGTGGGTCGGGACATAGTGGGACATATCTTCCTCTGGCAGTGCAACAGCGCAAGATCAAATATAGCTTTAATTTTATGCATGTGTGAAGGTAAAACTTGCTCTTCTGACCTTTTACAACAAATAAAAGTTGCTTTGGAACATTGGGAGAAGACATGATGGTATTAGACCAGCGATAGTCTCTGTCCTGCTCATGTCCCACAGCCCCCTGAAAGCAAAGAAAGTAAATATGATGACATTAAATTGATATCATAAACCTGTGAATAGTTGACTAATGGCTTAAATTAATGACTAATAGTAGATTAGGAGAATCTTTTGTTGAGGGCTGCCCTACTGATAACTCCTGACCTTGCTTGGTGCCCCTTGTAGTAGTGAGAACCCACACATGCAGGAAACAATTGTACCCCTAGAAGAGTGGTTCTCTGATTGGGTGATAGCATGTTCTTCTTGAGGTTTAATCTGACCCCCAAACACCTCATGTGAGCAAGAATGACCTCTCAGTGCCATTCTGAGACTCTTTACACTGGGCCAGGATTGGCTTGTCATCAAACTAAATTAGTACACTGGAGTTGCAAAGGAGCCAAATCTGCATTCATGCACTTCATAAAGGCATGTGGAGATAAGGCTAGGCTTAAATTTAATATGCCCAATATGTGAACCTGAGAAACGTCCAGTATTCTGGCAGAATCGCAGTGTGAATGCATCCATCTTTTACATCTATTGTTACAAACCAATCCTCCGACTGAATTTGTGACACAATAAATTTGAGAAACACATATGTCCACAGAGTAAGGTTCAGGTCACGCAGATCTAAAATCAAATACACCCCCTCATCCTTTTTGGGTGCTAGGAAGTACTGGCTATAGAAACCTGCCTCTCTCTCTCTCAGGAAGGGGTACATTTTATATGGCCCCTCTGGCCAAGACAGGCTGCAGTTCTTGAGTGAGAAACACTGCTTGCTCTTGATGCACCACTATGGACAGTACACCATTGAAGTGAGGTGGATGGGAGGCCTTTTCTTACATTGTTCAGGAACCATGGAGATACATTTGGCAGTAGTTACCATGCTGCCAAAAAAAATCTGACAGATAAACCACCAGGCACTTGGATGGCTGAGCTTGTCTGGTTCAAGAACTCTGCCGAGCCACAGATAATGCCCTCTGTCTTGCCACTAAGTAAATGGCTTGCACCATAAGCCGTTCAATGGCTGTTATGGTTTTCATGGAGTGACTCCTGTGTCTCAACATCATGGCCATAAAGGAGAAAGACAAAGCCTTTCTGTAGGACACCCATGGTCTGCCCGGTGACGCAGTTAACACTATTGTCGACAGATTCTGGGAAGCTAAGCAGCAGCTGGCGGCATTCAAGGAACTAAGTCCTGTGTCCAGGAGCCACCATGTTGTACAGGGATTCACCAGCCTGACCTGCTGCCACATACACCTTACCCACTAAGCCAGATGTTACTTTACACAGCTTCAAGGGTAAGACGGTTTTACTCCACCACAATACTAATGAATGGGTGAGATAGCCCACAAGTGTCTCTTCCACCTTCGGCAATGCCCCATACCCATGTCCGCGCATCTCAACAGCCACAGAATATGTCGAAGTTGCATGAGTGTGGACACAATGACGCAATGGGTGTGGAAAACTTCTCACAGTGCACACAAACAGCCCCTTCAAGGACTGACCACGCATGCTACTCACCCATACAGGGCACACACATATGTCCTCCACTATAATGAAGTGTTCACATGGCATCATATATCTCCTATACTTTTTTTCCTGCCATTACAGAAGATTTCAAACACTTGCTTAACAAACATAATACTCTAATGACATGCATTTTAGGTGTCTGTTTATGGTCTTGGTGACACACTGTGCTAAGTAACCATGTCCACACAATCAGCCAACTGAGATTGACATGTGTACAGTACACACATTCCCATAGTATCAATGCCAAGTCACAGCTTCAAAGTTTCACTTTGAAAGGGGAACTCCCTTTCAGTTTAGTCAAGGCCTCACATATGTGCATCAAAGAGAGAGGTCAAAGATGTGCAGAGTTGGGGGTTCTCCGGGATCAGGATTGGGAACCACTGGTCTACACCAGTGGAACTTAACAGGCAGGTTACAACCCACAAATGGGTGAAAAATCTGTTGTAATAAGATTATGGATGCAGGGAAAGTGTGTGTCCAATCAACAATATTTTGGTGCATATCACCATATATTGGTGCCATCACTTGGTCAAAGCCAGAAAAATAAGACAGATACTATACCTTAATCCTCAAAACCCATAAACAAAACCATAGAAAATGTGATCCATACTACACTACAGGCATGTTCACATGCAACAACAGGGTTTATGTTGACCATAATATGCTTTGTATGGTGAATTAGTGACTACTGAGAACATTAAATAATTTATTTTAATAAATTGTTCATGTATTTACAAAACTGCCAGTTTTGTCTTGTTAATAATTTCATATTGCCGAGCTTAAGCAGTCCATTGCAACATCAATAAATTTTCATATTTGCTTAACGGTTTTGGTAAAATCTAAGTCTTGAAACACAACCAGCTGAGAACCACAAACCAACTAAACTTTGTTTGTTTCTTTCTCTTTCAAATCAGCTGGTGGTGTTAAAAGTTGCAGCCATTGCTAAGTGATTTTCTCCACACAATAAGGCTGAGAAAAACCCCTTTTAGCAGCAATGGCTTTCTCTCCTGACACACAAAATCTTCTTTTCTTCTGCAACATACAGTGTATTCAGAGTACAGTAAATCAGGTGGACAGCCTGGTGGGTAATAATATATCAGCAACAATGGAATCCCTAACACATATTCCCACACAAATGAAATGCGTGCACAAAGCGCGCACAGAAACACATGAAAAAGATGACATATGTGTGTCTGTAATGTAACACAGCCTGTTGTAAATAGCAGCGCCTCTGCTTTGGGCATAGACAGTGTGGGCTCTTGGTGAGGAATGCCTGTGAGAGAGGGTTAACGAATCTTTCTCGCAGATAGATATTGCCATGGAAACTGCGTGACTGCTTGCAGATTGTATTCAGTACACACAGGCAAGGGGGGTTGGGGGGTGGTGTTGTTGAGAATGAAGCAGAGGCAGAACAATAGCGCCAGAAGTATTTTACGATTCTGAGAGCGCTGACGTTCAAAGCGCACTTAGCTCGTATTTAAGAATTAAGAAGGGTTGAGTCGATTAAAAAAGGAAAACAAGGAAGCTGCCAGTCAGTACCACCCAATCTCCCCCTATACTCAGTGTATCTATGCAGTGTGGACATAAAATGCCAAACAGTTTGTGCGGCATTGTGCAGGATGCAGTCTGCTGGCACGCTTTGACACTGCATTTCCTATAGATGCTAAAATGCAGGAAATGCAAGACGAAACCATAAATAAATTCATTAGTTGCCAGAGTACAAAACCTGAGGCAGTGTGGCTTGAGCAAACTGAAAGTGAGAGAGAGAGGAGCAAACGAGAGAAGAAAGCAGTGATGACGTAGAAAAGGGGGCACACAGAGAATCCCCCTACCCTCCTCCTCTGATTTCCCCTCCATCTTATTTCTTTTCCTTCCCCTTAGAGTCCTGGCTGATCTGTGCTGCGTTTGACTCAGTCAATGGAGTGGCGCTCTGGACACATTTAGAATCGCTCTTCACTGCCTGAGGCGACTGGGAGAATGCATTAAAGACCATGGAAAGGCACACTATTCATTGTAAACACTGTTGGTGCGGCACACTCTATGTGTCAGACGCTCCATTTGAAAGAACGGCTCATCTAGAGAGGTTCTATATCACAATAGATCACTGAGTGTTCTAGATCCAGTTCTAGAGTTAGTGCAAAGTAACCACTGCTGTTTTGCAATAGCTACACCGCTGTTCTCATTATTGTTGCACATTTGATAAAACTTGTTCTTTCTATGCAATAACAAATGCCTCCTGTTAATCTATTAAAACAAAATATTTTATATTCTGGAAATTTTAATGTAAATGGTACAATATATGAAAGAACAAATTTCAGATCATACATAATACAAAGGCTTTAGAAGGACTGAACTAGTGCTGCATGGGTTTCTGTGAAAATGACAAATTGGGCTGTGTGCACTGGCGCTCTGCAAAAGTCCTGACCTCACATGAGTCATAAGACCAAACATGACCCTTATTTTCTTTCTTTCTCATTTTTGGTCTGCACATTTTGAAGTTATGAACTGTGTTATTTGCAGCCGCCTGTCCTGGCATTTGGAGTCATCCTCAGGAAACAATGTGTTCTGTTTGTGACTAATATAATAAACAGGATACTGAACATGATGCATATAAAAATATTTGTAACAAAACATTAATTATAAAAAAAAAAAAAATAATTTGAATGATGTCAGAATATAAGCCAATATACATCAATATACATATTCATCACCATTACATTTATTTATTTATTTATGCTCATTTTGTGACATTTACACATTTAAATTTACTAAAATTTCAGACATGTACTGACATCATCATGTTTTTAATTCGTTTTTTTTTTTTTTCTTGTCCACATGGTTCAAACAGAGGTAAGTTTCTCTTATATTAAAGTATTTAATTATGCTTGCACTTCTATTGGATCAGTTAAGCACAATATTAATTGATAAATAGTCTGTTGTTAAGTAACATGATGTGCTGAAATAGTTTTCGTAATTTTTTTCAATTGTATTTTTAATTGTAATGTTTTTATGCAAGTATATAAAGTGTATACATTTCATGACTTGCTTAGGGGGTAGCGACAACAAATAAACACATATAACATACATATATTACATATATTGTAACCACATATTAATTATTAAGGGTAAAAGCTTACAAATCTGGCTTTGAAACATTTTTTGATAAGAATGTTCAACATGCGGTTGAACATCCTTTATCTTGTTAAGTACAAATCCGCTACAAAGTATGCAAAATCTAGATTTTTTTTAATAAACCCAATTCTATTTTTTGTCTGTAGAAACCCAATGGGAGACTCACAACCACAACATTTATAGCTCAACAAGGGTATTCTATTGCAGTGCTCAATGCATTATCTCATAGCCAAGATTACAAGGAACTCACTGTCACATAATGTTGATAGATCTTGATGGGCTGCGTTCCAGCCTAAACCTGCTGTTCTTGCATCCAGTGGGGGTCTAACGGTTGTTGACTCACCACTGTGAAGCCAGGGGGGTTTATATCAATCATTCATTATTGTGCACCACTTGACAGGGAAGTTGCGCCAATGGGACTCCAAAACCACATTCACTGCATGTTTAAGAAGATGTTTTGTGTGCGCCCTGATATGCATCCGATTGTCATAGGGTACTAAGAGATTCCGTTAACCATTGAGCATTATTTTTTGCAAGAGGTCACCCATATTGATTGCAATCGGTCAAGAAATGTAATCACTTCACTGGAGATGTGTCCATTCTCGAATCCTGAGCCAAGGAGCAAGTGGTCTGTGAAACACCTCCTCCATGTCTATTTTAAGACCTATCAGCTGAAGCTAATTGGATGGCATGTGTGTGTACATACTGACCGATCTATATGCACACTAATGTACAAGGGTACAACTAGTATGATGACAGGCCTGCAGCCACCCAAGGGGTTAATCATTGGCCATACTCACTGTGCAGTTACCACATTGCACATTGCACCAATAGCAATTGTTTTAGTTCTGTTGGACCTCACAGTCGGAGTGGCTCTAAGGCTGTGGTTTAAGGACTAGCCACTGAATGCCTATAAAATACATTGTATACCTGCCTTGGTCAGACTTTGATAACTGCAGCGCTACACAAAATATTCTCAAAAAACAATCCTGCTGTAGATAAACTAGACTCTCTTGGTTTTGCTTCTGAGTTTACTAAATTAGACAGCTGTCAGTTGCGTCTCTTTGCTCCAGGATGCAGGGATACTATTGCTGACTTCTAGAGGTGATCACAGAGCATCGTTCTAATGATGAGAACATAAGGATGAGACCATAAAGATCACTGTATTGCTCGTGTGCCTGTGCATGTAAAGCAGATGGAATGTAACAATTATATTCCCATGAGACACATGGTGGAAAGACAACGAGATCTGATCATTGCAAGACAATTTCAGTGGTAAAATTACATTGGAAATCCCTGTTGAACTTACAGGAATATTCTGAGTTTAGTATAAAGTAAATGGTTAATTCATGCAAAAAATTAATTTCTGACATAACTTACTCACCTTCATGTCATTCCAAACCCACAAGATTCTACTGAAAGTCCATGCAAGAAAAACAATTCAACGAGCGATTCAACAAGTTTATAAAAACATAGTAAAATTAATCAATTTACAACTTCTGATGAGACCTGTCTGCTTTATATGAAACAATATAATTTAGCCTTTTATTCACATACAAAGGATCAAAACAAATTCATAGAGAACATATATGGTAAAAACAGAAGCTTAACCATACTTGCTTGATGCGCGAGAAAACACCTGGTTGGTTCTTGCAGAAGTTTTTCTGTTGCTTTGTGTGAATAAAGTATAATATTTAAACATTAATTGTGATCTTGAATCAATTAATTAGTAGTTATTACTCAACCACTGCACATTACGTCATTAATGACATTTCTATATAATCGAATCAATGTGGTTCCAATGGTGGAGGTGCAAGTTAATTTCTCCAACTATGCATTGAGCTGTAGCTCCAACTACACAAGTCTGCAATGCTGTTTGCGAATGTTTGTTGGAGCTATGGTTTCAGGAGACACCAGATCATTGAATTATGTTATCAACAATGGAACTGGCTACATACGTAGGTGGCTAGCAATGCTTTTGGGCGGCTGTTATTCATCTAACCAGTCGAGGACCATTCATCGCTATAACGGCCTGATTCATTATTTAGATTTGCTGTACATTCTCAGCAAAGTGTAGCAGATTGTGCTAATCTTCTGCATCTAGCTTCAGACTACCATTCCACAATACAGTAATCTCAGTCCCATCCAGTCTTAACAAATTGAAAGCGTACTAAGTCAAAGCATGTCTGTGTGTATGTACAGGCTTGGTGTGTGGTAACTTGCTATCAGCACAACACTACAAATAGTTTTCCCCAAGGGACTCATCTTAGGGTCACTGAGGTCGCTGGCAAATCAAAAATACAGATGAAGAGATCTGTAAATGTGTTCTGCCATCTGAACCGGTCTGGGAAACTGTAATTAGGACTGAACAGGATATAAAGGGGCAACTTTCTGCACCATAAATTTAAATGGACTTTAAACGCTCTATGGTTGCTATTTATGATAACGGTTGAGTTCAGATAATCTCCATCTGAATTTACCGACAAGCGTGACCACCTCCTCAATAAAACATACAGCACAAGACTGAATCAGTCCAATAGAGCCAAGGCTTTTCAACTGGAATCTGCAGAGCCCTTATGATCAGGTAGCAAACACTACTAATGGACATATGGTATCATATGGTATTTTTTTTCTCATATCGTTATGATAAGCAAAGAAAATGTACCATTCAACATGATCTGCAGCATTGTAGTATCCTATGAGGCTCAGTGTGGATATTTTCACCTGAATTTACCTTTATCTGCAAAATCATTCCTTGCATTAAGGCAGCATCATATGAGGACTCACATTGGAGACCCAAGTTAAACAGATGGGCAATAAATAATCCCTGTACACTTTGTGCACAGTCATGCGATTACAATTGCAGTTGTATCCACAGCTGGAGGATATCGCATCATCTGTTGACCAAGGACCCTGGACATCACAGTGGACTGGGAATATGTCACGGAGTGGAAATGTGTTTTGTTTGTGCATTATGAATCCATGGTCGAGACTTTCTATGAGGTCACACAAATGAGAGTGCAGGCCCTCCCGTATCTGCTGCTGCATCTGTCTGTAGTGTGAGCTTGGTTATATTTGGAGACATTGCTCAGTGATGACATGTTTTTCACATTTCTCCGCAGGCGTTATGAAGCGCGGGGTGGAGGGTGGGGGCGGTGCGAGACAGGAATGGGAGAGCATGGACCCAGAGAGACAGACAAAAGCTGGCAGTGAGGAATTCTGTGGGCATTTTTGATTCTGTTTAATCAGTGGTTCTTGCAAAGCAAAGAATCACCATAATTATAATTTTTTACAGATAAAACTTGTTGTACTTTGACCTTACTAAGTGATCAGACATTTGAATTATGCCAGAAAGACCAAAAAAATCTGAAAACGAAAATTTCCCTATATGTACTTCCATTGAAAAGGGTCAGAATTATAAAGACCTATTACCTTTTATCTCTTTTGATTTGGACCATTAAGAAACCATTTAGTAACCAGAGCCAGAGCCTGGCAATGTCCTAGCAATCAACCAGAATACACTGCCAAACTACCAATAGTGCTGCCCTAAAATCATCAGTAGTGGCCACCTAACAACATACTAGCAACCACCCAGAAAACCCTAAAAACGGCAAAGCAAAGTAATCAGCCATATCTTGGCACTAGTGTATCATATGGCTAGTTTCCACCGGGCGGTATGGGTCAGTACAGTACGGTACGGTACGATTCAGGACCGAACACGCTGAACCAGCTTGTGTTTCCACCTCCAACAGTACCCTTTACTTGATAGGCATGGTGTATGCTGGAAAGTAGCGATCGACGATAAAGCGTGACAATAAACACAACTCTGCCTCTTTTATGGCAGTTTTAATGAACAATAATAGCCATTATAAAAGTATAAGAACGAAGTATAAGTGGCTTATATAAGAGGAAATAAAGACAAAAGCAAACAATTCAGTCAAATGTATGCTACAAAGTCAGCGCTGTACTACGGTAAAGTTCAGAATAAATATATAAAGTTAAACATAACTTTGTGCTCAGCCAAAATGACATGACCAGGAAAAAATAATAGATTCATGAGACCACGAATGCCTGTTAAATATACCCCAAATGAATTGTATCTCATGTTTAATGACTTACAGAGACATCAGAGCCAGCGGCCAATGTCGGAAGGACTAGCCGTGCGTAAAGCTGCTCTATGCGGACACATGAGCACTGAGGTCCCGGTGATCGCCTGAAGCTCCGAAATCGGCGAAGCAAATTTTCAAATAGGTGCTATCTTTATAAATAAACCGCCGATTTGAGTTTTAAACAATTACACTCTCACCTGAAAAACTCTTACAACTACATTTCATGACAAAATAACAGTAATATTTTGAAAATTACGCAGGTTTTTGGGCAATGATGTCTCACAATCCACAAGAACGCATATTGAGAAACGGCTATTGTCTGTGTGAAAATATAAATGTATAAAATACACTGCTATTTTTTTGTGTTTGCGCACTTTGATGTTAATAAGAACAACACTCATGGACAGCAGAGCGGAACGAGTGAAGGAGAAGCTTTATCACCTTGTAGCTCGCAACAAGTGATTCTAGTCAACCAATCAATGTTCTGCAGTAAGTTTAGCTTCACCCTTTCAGTGCCTTTGCTGTGCTAGGTACCCCGACAGAAGGGTACCAAAAAAGTTTTTGGTATTTTGGTACCATTCACAAGTTCTGACAATGGAAATGGAAATGAACCGCACCGCTCTGTGGAAACGAACCAATAGAGACTTGGAAGGGATTGTACTGAGCATTTGGATGCAATTCCATGCCGTATATCTTCCAGAATACCATAGAAATAGAAGTAATATGGCTATGATATGAGCTCCAGGTTACTCAATCAAAACTCACTTTTGGACATGTCTGACAGTTACTCCTCAAAATGAACCAGTATCCCATTGTGTATGACCCAAAGATACCGGTTTTTGGCAAATCTCATTATTACATGAACTGGTGAATCAGACTTACTAATCATGATACATGAGTTAGGATCAGTTCCCATGTTTGAATCATGTTTAGTGAATACTGCCATCATCAATGATCAGCATTGATATGTCCAGGTCCCACACTAGGACTGTTGGAAGGGATGGGTGCATTGATGGAACAGTGAATAAAGGAGGAGGGGACAGACACTTGAGGCCTTCTCAATCCTTAATACCTGGTGACTGATGATTCATTTATTTGACAAGCAATGCAGAGCATGGATGGATTAGATAAAGAAGTCACTGGCTGGCCATCCCTGCAAGCATACAGATGAGGAGAGCATAAAAGAGTGACAGATAGGAAACACATGAGGAGGACAGAATTGTTTCCGAACATGTCTGTGCTTTTATAAGCCTATGGTGACCAAACAGACCACATGTTTAGTGACATTTAAGCATGGCATGGTCACAGATCGGAAGGGGAGGGTTTAACAGAGGCGATGAGATCAAGCAAGACAGATAGAGAGAGATTACATGTTGTACTGTATCTGTGTTCAAGAGCGTGCCTCCAGACATTGTGTAGCCGCTTGGCAACACATAAACATTGATTTATTTGGGAATGCGTAATGCTTTTGTGCTAGGTACTGTATGTGCAACTACATATTTTTATTCATATTTTTCATAATATATACAGTGCTGAGTAGTAACCGATTACATCATCTGGAATATGTAATAAAAATTAAAAAATTAAGTACTTGTAATTAGATTATATTACATTTTTACAAAACCCGTAAGCAGGCTACAGTTAATTTTTTATTGATTAAATGATTACATATTATTCACATGGTCAAATGACATGCAGGTAAACAGGTATAATATTTTTTATATTTTTTATTACGTGTTTTATTTTGATTGTTGTCATTTTAAAAAAGATTTATGCTATGTTAAAACACTTTGCATGCATGATTTCTAAACTAATGTATTTTAACGTTTGCATGCCATAATCTGCTCTATAGGTGATGTATTGTTTTTCGTAGTTTGCTCGGTGGCTCACAATGGTACGAAGCGCTCGAGTCTGGTGAAATACAAGTCACGACATTATACAAAAGAGCTGAAAGCTTTGTATAAGGAAGCAAAAATGATGTTGCTGATTTATAAAATGTGTTTTAACTCACATTTGCTTTTATTAACACTTTCAGTTTACACTATCGACAAACAATGTAATATGCGAAAATTAAACATGCTATTTAGCATGAGACAGTGGACAGTTCACTTTGAAACTTCCATTCAATGTGGTACAACAAGCAATGTGATATTATTTTGTTACCATTTTGTATCCACAGTCACATTTTCAGCTTTACACATGCTGCTTCTAAATGGTATCCAAACAAAAATAAACAATAACTCAATTTTGTAATACATTTATATATTTTAAACAATCTCCTTAGTCAACATGACTAATTGACTACTCTGTTGTTTATAGGCTAGTTGGCTAACCTTACCTATCGCTATTGTACAAACAGCAGCTTTGAAGAACTATGCACACTTCACACTCAATCCTGCACTTCTGTCTTGTTGCAGTCAAGTCTTGATATGGCAGATTCTCAGCTTTAAGGTTAAGGTACTTTATCACATTCTTCCTGGGCAATGAAATGTTAAACTTCAAGTCATAAAAAGCATTGTAGCATTGTTATTGTTTCTTTTAGACAGCACAGAAGCTCAATAGTGCTTTAAAAAATGCACTTCCTACTGATTACGGTGAAAAGCTAATCTGTGCAAGCTTCACAACAACAATGGAGTCCCAAACACTAGCATGCTCTCTAGAAAAAAATACACTGACAGGCTCTTCATCGTCCGACATGTAATTAAATCCAAAACAAAAGGATGGATGAAAGAGGTAATGTCAACACTGACAATGGCAAAAGCTGCATGGACTGTCCCTCCGATAAGACACCCATGCAGTCGGCAGCTTGGGACACAGGGCCTCCGACCAGAGCAACAGGGGCAGGGACGTCCACCTTCACTAAAGTGCCAGCGAGACAAGTCTTGGCAATGTATAGACTCAGCATCCAGAGTCCTCTGAGAGTCCTCAACGCCAGCCCATTGAACACTCTGCTGCATTAATCTTACTGCCGCTTTGTCCTGGGGTGCCTGCGCCCCCCTGTAAGGTCAATTAAACTCCGCAAGATAAAGTACTTGCCATGATATTAGGATATAAATAGCCACAGCAGGGGGGCGGGGGGTGTGGAGACAGTTGTTTAGAGTTACGCTTATGTCACACATGTCGGGTATGAATGTTGCCTCAACTACAGTAAGTCACATCCCTTCTGTCAAGCTAAAGGGAGTGCTGCAATGGGAAGCTGTATAGAAAGAGAGAGAGAGAGAAAAAAAAAGGAAATTTGACTTTTTTGCATTTTTATTTATATTACAAATAATTACACATTTTCAAATTAACTAGTTGCTTATTAAACATGCATATTACTACCATATTGGCTGTTTATTAGTATTTATAAAGCACATAATAATGTCTTATTCTATCTATTTTAGATCCCTTAATTCACCCCATACCTAAACTTAACACCTACCTTGTTAATTCGAAATAAACAGTAAATTAGTTGTTTTTTGTTTAGTTTTTTTTGTTTTTTGTGGTAAAAGTCATAGTTAATAGTTAGTCAATAGTCCCTAAACTAAAGTGTGAAATAAAAATTAAAAAATCATTGCTTTTTTTTTTTTTTTTAATGATAATTTTGGCCTTTTTGTCATTTTAAATACATGTTCGGGATGTGGTTACTTTACAGAGCACACAAATTAACCCATAAAAATAAGTTTGGTTGGCATAAATTAATGCCATTTATTTGATTCAGTGATGCTAAATAATGATTTTGGATGAAATATAAAATCAGTTCTTATGGATGCTTTAACTGGTTTTATTATAGTAACAATGTTACAGGCTAACCAGTTTGCTATAAAAACGTGGTCTTACAGACATACACCTATATCACTTGTACTGTTCATTGCTAGCAAACTAACATCTGGGTACCCAACAGACATATGATATGGACATTTTGATGTTGTTAAGTCCAACATTTTAGGAACAGCTGTGTATTGTTAATTAATACTACTCAGTACCTTAATTAATAATTTTACTGTAGCACAGACACCTTAAAGTGTATGAATTAAATTTGAAATACATTTCAGAAATTATCATTGAATAAGAACATAATTTTGGTCTACTCTTCAAACTGGACCATTATATTAGCCTACTTGCTGATTACATTAGACTTGTCAGATAATAGCTCCTATAACCACACATGCTCATTTTAATCCAATAAAACAGTTTCCTGGACACCGTAACATCTGTTTAGCAAAAGAGATGAAATCCAGAGATGAAATCCATAAGGATCTCTGCTTACAGATGCATGCTAATTTCATACTCTACTGCATGCTATGAGTGACCACAGGAGGTTTCCGCACTTTGCTATAATAACCAAATGGCAGTCACTCACTGACTGCATTGTCATTACTCAGCAACCTCGTTAAGTGATTATCATAACAAGACAAGACCATGGGGTCTTGGACGATGTATCTGAATGATTTTCTTCAGTATAAAAACATAAGCTGATTATGTGGTTATATATTGCAAGCAGCAGTGCAATAAGTGGTATAGTAAGATATAATAATGCATGTATTTGTAATATAATTAGTTTCAAGCCATGTCAGGTTTCATGTTGCAATAATGACCAGTTGGCTGTACAGCATCTGAGCCCTGAGCTTTGGCATAAAATGCACTAAGCCTGTTACTATGTATGGTGCATGTCACACGACATCATTACTGCACATTCTGCTGTAAAAGGGGGTTATTATACTTTTCATAATTAGGCAGTAAACCTCAGTTAAAGATAAGCACTGCGGCTACTAATAGAGTCTGGCTATTAGAGGGCAAACCAATGATGATGCCATACCGAATGCAAATATTTACCTGTCGTATATGCTTGCCAGAGCAGTTTGCCCATGGGGTGTAGACATTGGCTGTCCATTCCAGTCGTGGAATGTTTTCCCATCAGGAACAGCTGTAGGAGACGCTGTCTAGGGACTGGTGGGACATCATATCCAGGGACTGTTGCATTTGGAGGACAGCTGCTGCTCCTCACTCGCGGAAGTGCCTAAACTGGGCGAGTTCTTCGTGGATTACACAACAGCACACAGAAGCTTTGTCTCATATGCCCTATCTATTACTAGATATTATGGAAATATAGTCAGGGTTTTTGCATGACTGCAGAAATTATTCTTGAAAATAGAGAAGGTCACACGTACGTGAATAAAGGACATACACGCTTGGTTACACTGTTGCAGTGGTTCTCAACTGGTAGGTTACATACCAATAAAAGGTCACAGACAGCACCCTACAAAAAATAAATGCTATGTTAAATTTCAAACTATTTATTTAACCAAGTCATTTGTTTTTAAAAAGGAGGCGGATCTCTTAAACTCTGCATTATTTAGTCACACTTATTTTAAGGTCCAAACCATTAACTATGACTTTTGCCTAAATAAACTCCTATTTTGTTGCTTATTATTAGTAAGTAAGGTAGTTCAGTTTAGGTATTGGGTAGGATTAGGGATGTAGAATATGGTCATGCAGAATATGTGCTTAATTAATACAAGCAGCCAATGTGCATGCTATAATAGGCATGTTTAATAAGCAACTAGTTAATGGTGAAAACTGGTTCCATATTATAGTGTTGCCCATTATTTTGATGTTAAGTAATCTAATTTATTAGAAGGTGGCCAAACTAGGAAGACATCAAAATGGACAGGCTGCATCGCCCAAACTCCAACCATCCTCAAAAATTATAAGAATTTCATATTATGAAATCAGTTTGACTAAATAATTTCTAAAATGTACCAATTTTGTTACCATGAGCAATATAAAATCAGGCTCAGGCTCCTGAAGCAAAACCAGTTGAGAAGTTCTGCTCTTTTGTATACGTGTGTGTGTGTGTTTGGCTCTATTATTGGTCAGTGTTGCACTAAGCACTCTTGAAGGCTGATTATGCACTCTTCCGTAATGCAGCCTTCAATGGCCGCTAATTTGGGGGTAGAGAACCTCCCTAGGGCTTTTTGTTCTGCCTTCTTGCTGTATAATGGCACATATAGATTCAGTTCAATATCTCAGCGGATGGATGAAACACTGAAGACGGGGGGCTGGTTCTGTTGCGTCAGGACCCACACTTGAATCTTGAATCTTTAGAGACAGAAGCGAACACATGGTGACAAATCCCTCCCCCAGCCGATAGCAGCAGCACTGAATGTTAAGCAAACACATTTAAACACATCGCTCTAGGCTCTTTTCCCTATGTGGGAAGGAAGATGTAAATAAATTAAGCAATAAATGTTTACATTTGGAAACAGGTAGACTCACTGTTAGACATGTGGATCTATACTGTAAATGTAGGCTATTATTAACAAAACGCAAATAGTATATAGTATGCAATAAATTCTGCAAAAGGCTTTTAGGATTTAAATGGAGGGTCAAAGAGCATTTCATTTTATTCTGTTCTAAACCAGTACATGACACATAAAAATGTTTATTGGATTGGAATGAGCATGTATTTGAACGCAGAACTCTTCAGCTGCGCTGACGGCTCGCTGATGCTGCTGCTGCGGGACACTAAACACTGTCGAGACGCTCTTGACAGTCGCGGCATCACGGACTCCTGTTGTTTCCACCAACGCGGCAATTTTTTTTCATCAATAATTGACGGATGTATAACATATAAAGATAAGGAGAAGCCTAAAACAGGCCCCAGAACCGGCCCGCGTCTGAACTATGACGTGAATATTGGCCCGAAGGCCGGCCCTAAGGACGGAAAAAAATTCGGAGCCCGAATTTAAATTAAATTTTTTTATTTTGGTCTAAAAGTGTGTTGTAACACCAGCATTACTGAACATGTACAGAGTAAAATATTACTGAAAATTGAGTAGCAATGCCTTACACTACTGCGTTACATCTAAAAGTAATCCGTTACTGTAATACATTACTTTTATAACGCAATACTCCCAACACTGATAGTTAATATCATGTATTAAGTTGGGTGTCCACCAGATAATCAATTTATTTATAATAAAACCATCATATTTAAAGAGCTTTGAGCATTTTACCCTGAGTGTATGTATGATTTTATTATTTATTTTTTTCATAAAATGTGTTGTTCCATCAATGTCCAAATAAATGAAAAATCTGTTATTCTGCAATCACTTTGTTATCATTAAAGTGTGCTGTACAGTATAAAATATGAATGTATGTGAAAATATATCCCAGACAATATACATTTCTCATCTTGTCATTGTCACCTTCCAGCATCAGTTGTGATGCTTCACTGCCATTCACAACTTTCCCGCGAGCTCATGGAATAGTAAAGTGTCCATTGGATGCACACTTCGGAATCTGGCTGGAAGTAGTCGATCTTATGCCTATGGTTTTATGAAAACTGCAAATTCGGACATATTACTCTTTTCACATACTGTTCGCCTCCTATATAGTAGGGAAGTATACATATTGGGATGTAACCTTAGTTTTCTACACAGTGACTGGAGCAGCATATTTACCCACAAGTCCTTGCATGACCTGATGTGCCTGTGGCCCGAGGGCTCTGAACGGCTCCCTGCTCTTAACAACTGATTTAGAATCGCCTTTGCGTTCCTGTCTCAACATGTTTCAGCACAACTATGAACAACAACAGAGCAGTAAGTGCAAAGGTCATTAAATTGTCCATGTCAGGGGACATCTTGTATGAGCTTAAACAAATGAACTGCAGCAGAAATACGAGGTAACTTCAGAAACATGTCTTTTCTTCAGCCACTCATCTAATTCAGTCTAGCAGAAAGTCTCTCTCTGAGGACACTTGGTTAGCAGCTGGCTAAAGTGCTTTCAGTTCTCACTGGGAACTGGTCGACATTTTTGCCAAGCGCAAGGTCCAGTGACTGAAATGGAGCATTAAAATTATCTTGCTTGCTGCTTTAAAATATGAATAATAAATAACTTTCTAGTACGCTATCAATATATCACTGTATTGGTATGTTATATAATTTAGTAAATGGTATTTTCTATGTCTTTATTTACAACCCGAATTTCGGAAATGTTGGGATGTTTTTTTAAATTTGAATAAAATGAAAACTAAAAGAATTTCAAATCACATTAGCCAATATTTTATTCACAATAGAACATAGAGAACATAACAAATGTTTAAACTGAGAAATTTTACAATTTTATGCACAAAATGAGCTCATTTCAAATTTGATGCCTGCCACAGGTCTCAGAATAGTTGGGATGAGGGCATGTTTACCATGAAATAGCATCTTCTCTTCTTTTCAAAACAGTTTGAAGACATCTGGGCATCGAGGTTATGAGTTTCTGGAGTTTTGGTGTTGGAATTTGGTCCCATTCTTGCCTGATATAGGTTTTCAGCTGCTGATGAGTTTGTGGTCGTCTTTGACATAGTTTTTGTTCAATGATGCACCAAATGTTCTCTATAGGTGAAAGATTTGGACTGCAAGCAGGCCAATTCAGCACCTAGATTCTTCTACTATGAGGCCATGCTGTTGTAATAGCTGCAATGTGTGGTTTTGCATTGTCCTGCTGAAATATACACGGCCTTCCCTAATATAGCCGTCGTCTGGAGGAAGAGCACTTCGCAGCACTTCGACCTCAGCTCAGTAATATCATCACTCCTGAAAACTCCCCCTCTAACTTCCGTCAATACAACCAACGTGACCTGCACGCCTGCACTATCAGTAGTGGGAGAGGAAGAGGGAGAGTTTTCAGGAGTGCTGATATTACTGCACCGAGGTCGAAGTGCTGTGACGTGCTCTTCCGCCATACATTATAGTTATTTTTTATCCGCTTAGAAAATCGCCACATTTAATTTTGTGTCACCATACTTACTCGTGTAACTACTCATGTAACCGTCTTTAAATAGGGAAAACATGGAAGTGTTTGGTGGCTTCTAAATTCATCCCTGTTTGGATCCTAAGGAATGAATGCTGCTAAGCTAAATGCTAGCATAGTGGAGCCATGTGCTAGAGTGATTAAGTGCATGCACTGAGACGGGAGAGGTACGTATCAACTCGTCTAAGTTGAGGGAAGAACATATTGGAATATGGAAAAACTGTGGCGTTTTAATATGCATAGTATAACAATGAATTGATAAGTGTTATGTATTAACTGTGGTTACAATTATTCATGAGATTGTACAATACATTATGAGGTGCATTACTAGGTATAATTAATGCATTAAAACTACTTTTACAATGCATTATACATACAGGCTTTAAGTAAAGTGTTACCGATATGCCTTATGTTTTGGAGTTTGTCTTGGAGGAGTTTTGATACTGTCTGTCACTCTACTATCTCTCACACAAGCATATGGACACGTGCTTGATTGATTTCCCAGTAGAGGGTACTTTGAAAACCAGAGGTCAGAGTTGTGCCCTTGTCTAAGAACATAGACGGATGCAAACAAACATGTGTAACAGCACATATCCCCCTGTGTGTCCACATTTGTAATTCTTAGTACAGTAGCACATCATCTGATTGTCCACTTTCTTTAAACTTGAAATGAAATTGTGAAATACATGAAATCTCAGCAGTGATACATAAAAAACAATTATTTACTTTATATGTGGTTTCATACCAATGATTTTCATTATTTGCGGCTTAAGTTTCTGAGCTAATTTTGCAACATTTTTGAATAAAACACGTTAAATCGAGAATCTGGCTCCATGTATGAAGCGGTGCATGAGTCTATCAGTAACTAAGTAGTAATTATAGCAGTCACTTGCTGTGCACTTTTCACAGGATTAATTCTTTAGGCAAAACTTGAGGGTTATGCAGCCTTAAACTGGAGTCGGAATTATTGCAATTGTTATATAACATTTGTGTATGCATTTTGTTGCTGTTGATAAATACTTACAAACCTTGCCAGAAAATAGTACTTATTTATATGGATTATGTCGCAATGGGCTTGTACTAAAAAGCTACATTCACCATCATCAAATATGACACCTCAAAAATACTAAAACACATACTATTAATAAAGCATTAATTTCTCAACTAATACACATCCTTTGGTCTGTATTTTGCTACATTAGCTCTGAAAAAGCTTCTTGTCTTTGTGGTAATCCTTCCCTCCGGTGAACTGTTAACCGCTATTAACCGCTGTGACCGGATCATTGAGTCAGTAAGTGCAACTTGAGAACCAGATTGGTTCAATTCATTAAAAGAGAGAGAGAGAGAAATATATACAAATTTTGTCATGAGTGTCATGAGCCCTTGGATTATCCAAATGGAACACCGCCATCATCCAAGCTGTGCAGTTTTCCATATTTACTCACGTAGGTTCAAAAACAGACACTCTGGGTCTACTCTCTCTTCAGATAGAGGGCATCAGAACTCAGTAAATCATCCCCTGCTTTCTCACACAGAGGACACAAACCCACCAACCCCCAACATCCCAGCATCCATCATGTTCAAAGATCTGAAGGTTACAACTGTACAGAATCCCAGCTTACAGAGAGGAACTAACTAGGCAATGAAGCATGCACAGCTCTTCCCGAGTAGCGAGCGATGTCTATCGGTCTAGTGATTCTGTCATATGTCTTACATCACCACTTTGGTTTCCAGAGAACAAGAGTTGAAAGTAAACAGACTTGCTAAATGTAAAAAAATGAGGTATATGGAGTATATAACAGCTGTGTCTAATATTGAGGGACTTTATCCTCTACCTTCTTACTGTAGCATGGTACATAAATGAGTGCTCTTTACTCGTACGTGTTTATAGCTGTTGTGAACAATTTCTGCGCTAGTAAATAAATATGCAATTACAGCAGATATATAATGCATTGGAATTTCCGAGAGTAAGCACCGTGCTCCTAGTCATCTGGCTCAATGTAGTTCGGCATGATTTCTCTTTCCCCTTCAAGAGGCACTTCCTGGAAGCCTCATTCCACATTTTGCAAACACATCACTCCACTGTGGGGGTGGACAACTCCACCTGCCTCATCTCATCTCCAGATTACCAAAGACTCAGAGAGACAGCCCAACCTGAATGACAAGATTGATTTATGTGAGTCGTTCCTCTGCCCTCAGCATTGGGAGGCCGTCGAGCCTTCCTATTGATAGGCAGCCCCCCTCACCGTTACCTCTCATTGCCATTATTGATCAGGCAGTATTTCAGTGGTGCGTGACCTGGAACATCTGTTGCAGATTGCCTACTTGTCACTCAGTCTGCGGTGAGGTCATGCCCCTCTCTCCACTCCGTGCATTAGATCGTCTGTATTATTATTCGCAAGAGAAGCACTCTGGGAGATTGTGTCGACGCATACAGAATCCTCCTGAGCGAGGCATCCGTGGCTGGCTGCTTCAGTGGGGAGCGGTGTGTTGTAGAGGTGGGAAGACAGACGGGCGAGTGAGTAGGTGCCAACACGCTCGAGTGACTGGCTTATGTCCGCAGCATATTACTGTAGTGTAGGGTAAGGGACCGATGCCAAGGTCCTGACCTCTTGTCACTGAATGAATTTACTTAGAAGTTTGAATGTGGCCTACAAATTATAGGTTTGAGACGGAGGAAGGACAGTTGTATCTTTGGCTTCAGGCAGGAAGTGAATTCTGACTCATATATCTTACTTGCAGACTTCAATTAAAGCAATACCTTGTGGAAATAAAGTAAACTTTAGCATACTTAGAAATAGTATTTATGATGGAAACATCATAAATGATTACTCTTACGTGCAAATTGAATATAATGTTTTGGACACTTAATTAGATGTTAATTACAATTAAATGAAAATGCATTAGAGCTTAAATATTCTTAAATATGTAATATTATTTAGCATTTAGGATATTAAATCCAATTAGTTTAAATGATTAACAACCCTCTACAATGCAAGTTAATCACTCGCATATGCGACTAAATTTCACTCTGGGTGACTAAATGGTTTTTAATATTAGCCAATGGCTAATAAATTCTCAGATTTTACTCGCCAGTGTGTGAGTTGGAGGTTAAGTATAAAGTTTAGCACAGATATATTCACTCGCGGAACACTGACTGAGCTCTTCAGAGTTTCGCTCTCCGTCAAGCGATCTGTGCTGTTTTTCAGTTCATCTCTGCGCAGTGCACCTTAATTTGATGTACCGCAAACTCTAGCGTAACGGCGCACGACTCGCCGTCGCTTTGGTGAGAGCAGAGAGAGCAAGAGATAGTCTTACATACATGCAGAATTGACGTGCTACATGTAAACAATATTCTTTGTTTTCCTTTGGATTTTTTCAGCTTTTAAGAACTACTGGGTTTTCCGGTAGTGGGCGGCACTAATGTGCAAATGGCAATCTCATTGGCTGGCGCTCACCTATTATCGTCCCTGTTTTGATTTCAGCAAATCAGTTTGAGTGAAGGCAGACAACTTGATTAAATATTAATGAATCCAGCAGCTTGTTAATCCTTAGTGCCTTTTTTAATGTTCTTTTTAGCAGAATTTGTATTATTATTATTATTATCGTCTTATCAGTATTGTTAGGTTTTCCCTTTTTTTTTTTTTTTTTACTGAAACACTGAATAACCAAAAAAAAAAGCACCACCACCAGTCTTAAATTCAGTTATTCAGTTAAAATGTTTAATATGCATGCATACATGGTTACTAAGTTTTAATTATAATTACTTTAATTCTAATTATCATAATGTCATATTATAATGCTTGACTGACTGATGTTAAGTGTCATGTGTCGGTTTCCTTTTATTTCTGTTTTGCCCTTATTTGGTGTTTCCTGTTCTTGTTTATAGTCATTAGTTAATCATCGTTTAGTCCTTTCACCTGTTTTGTGTTAATCATCTCGTTTGCTCATTAGTTTGGCTTCTTTATAAGACGTCAGTTCTGTTGTTACCTTTGCCGTGTCTTAAAGTAATATTTGGTTTATGCTGTCCAATGTGCCAATTGACTTCATTTATATTATTAAATAACCTACTTATCCTGAATCCTTTGTCTTCCTGGGTTGGCATTACCGTTACATTAAGAGTGTACTTTCAGATATTTAAAAAGCTGTACTATTTTACAAACATATACAGTATATTACAGAGCATATATATATATATCTATATATAGGCCTAGTATATCAGTCTAGCGAGTAAACTAAAAAAATTGACTAGCCAATGGCGATTCAATTGCCAAGGTGTCCGTAGAGGACTGATTAAGTATATTAAATACAATTAATTGAACTATAGGGTACTTTTTGATCTACTTCAGAAGGCTTTATATCCATCTTTTTATGTAATTTCATAAAAGCTTCTATTTTCTTTTAAATATGGTAAAGAGTACTGTTGAATGTGTTGACAGGCATTAATGGTAAACAAAAATATACTTTTCATTTATGTATTGCTTTTTTATTAATATTACATATGTCATAAATATATATGTATCTAAAATATACAATGTATATGTAAATTATGAGGTGCCAAACAGGAAATAATTATATACAAATCTGAATATATAGATGCAAAACTGAATATATACATGTAAATCTGAATATATAGAAGTAAATCTGAATATATGGTTATAATTCTGAATATATAAATGTAAATTGTGAATATACATATGTAGGCCTTTCAAGCACCTCACATTGGACAGGCAGTGTGCCAGTTACAACGAGACGCTGCTCAGTGCTCTGAATGGCCTTTGATGCATCCGAGCAAGTGTCACAGATGTAGTAGCCCAGTCGCACACCCGGAAGTAAGCTGGTTGTTTCAATAATATGCACAACAGCTAGAGTCCTTAAAAGCGAAATGAGATTTAATCTGCAAGGAAATGAGGGAAATCTTGATTAGAAATGAAAACAATAGCATACTCACCTTTCTAATCTAGGAAATAGATTCTTACTATTTGTCTGTATATAAACAACCTATGACACAGTTGTGTACAGTTTATAACACACTTTTATATATTCACAATTTACATTTATATATTCAGATTTATAAGTATATATTCAGATTTATGTCTATATATTCAAAATTTACATTTATATATTCAGATTTACATCTATATATTCAGACTAATAACTATATATTAATATCTACTTATATATATATTCAGACATAACAATATATTCAGACTTATAATTATATATTCACAATTTACATTTATATATTCAGGATTATAACTATATATTCACAATTTACATTTATAAATTCAGATTTACATCTATATATTCATATTTTTATATAATTATTTCCTGTTTGGCACCTCATAGTGTGTGTATGTATATATATATATATACACACACAATATAATATTGTAATTTGCTTTGGATAAAAGTGTCTGCTAAATGATTTAATGTAAATATATGTATATAAGTATCATTTTCTTTTTTATATGAAACACAAAACAATAAGTTGAACAGGATTCCCAAGATGTTATTTTGCATGCCATGAAAGAAAATGGTGACCAAGGGTTTCCAAACTCTAAAAGGACCAAAATACACAATAAAAAAAGATCACATTATCACATTTAATGATGTTTTGCACGTTTATTCTCATGTAATCACAACATAGAATTTGTATACAAAATTGACCTGTGGTGAAGAGCACAATTTCAGCTATCAAATTATTATTTTTTTTTTTCTGCGGTGTGATCCTTGGGTACCATTGACTTTCATTGTATGGAAAAGAGCATGACCATTCTTCAAATCTTCTCCTTTGTAATACAAAAAAAAAAGGCTTATGAGTAACTGAGGGCAGGAATAACATTTTGAACGATAACAGAATTTCCCTTTAATGTTAAAATGCATTCTCTTAACTCTAATTAATGTGCAGAATTCTCTCTGAGAATTCAAAATTCTAAATTGTCAGAGAGGCTCTCCGACACATTTCTCTTTTTGTTTAAATTGTCCGACAGGTCAGCTTCTGTCAAAACCATGTTCAATTCTCGGCAGATTTGATGAGCTGTCATCAAATATAAGCACTGTAACTTGAACTGTGTATCTGTAATATTATAAGAAGCCCCTAAAAATGAAGGCTGCTGGAAGTGTATATTGTAGAGGTAAAGTCTTTTGATTGCATTGAGATCTCGACAGCTATTCGCTAATTACTTGTGCTTTGCTGTACTGGCCTTCACAGAGAGGGCTTCTTCTCTGACCAGCTGGTTCTGCAGCAGAGGAAAAGCTGAAATAGATTCAACACAATTGTGATGTGCTAACTGATCAAATTGAGCTGTAATCACTCTAATCAAAGCCTAATCACTGGTTTTTGCTGGAGTGGTTGCTCTGCTGAGAATAGCTTAATAGAGAGCAGCCATCTCTGTGTTTGCGGTGTTGCTTTGAAAGTCAATTTCACCCTAACATTAGTTTCACCATAACAAGACTAAACAAATGAGATTTAGCCTTGTTATACAATATCAATTAAAGTGTTAATAACAAGTTATAGTTTTGTTATTGTGTGCATTGTAGGATTCTATTTGGACAAGTTTGGTTTTCCCTGTGTGGGCAAGTTTGGTAAATGTGCTGTATGTTTTACAAGCATATTTTAATCTCATCCAAAATCAGTAAAAGTCACAGTGCAAATTAACTACAGTTCAATATAATATGCTCCAATTAGGAAAGACAGTTATTGCAATCCAATTGTTCACCACACTTCTCTTAATTCCTTTTGACCTTCCTTGACTTCCACAACTAAAGCTAAATTTCATGATGCACTGTCAACGGTTTTCACTGTCAACCCCTTCCTGCTCTTTTTAACTAACTTTTGCTGTTTTGTTTTATAAAGGGTGGCCATGAAGTTGGACTGGGAGGCCAGCAGTGTGGAGTGAAGCACAGCACAGGGAACTGCTCAGTAAGATGAGCAACTGGAACTTACATTTCTCCCACTTCCCTCTTTGTATTATAAATGTGGTTTCAGCCAGACCACCAGGAACAGTTTCAGTCCTCTTTATGGCCAATCCATCTCTGATGAGGCCTCCAGGAATATGGAATGACCTTCTGATTACAACACATTAACTTATACAAGTAATGCAAGTTCAGCTTATACAATGCCCGGTCTGCCTAACTAGCCTTTAAACTGGCCCTGTGTAACTAATTTGAGTGCAGCATATGTGTTGAATTCAATTGAGCTGTAGGTCACGTGTGGTGCAATGCACCATGGGGCATGCTGGCGATGCGACAACTTTAGCAGGTGAAGCTATTACCAGCACAGTTGGCCCCACTGCATACACCTGCCTCCCTCCCGGCAGGTGAAACTGGGAGGAGAAGCTGGACACTGTGGGAACAGGAAGGACACCAGTAGGGGACAACGTTTAGCATCTCAGGAAGAGCAGTAAAGCCTTCCTATTAAACTGCTAACACAGGATCTCACTGTTGATCGCCTCAATTGTGAACCTGCTGCAGAGATGCATGACTGCTTTCTTACATTGAGTGAATGGGCCTGTGTGTTAATGTAACTTTATAGCCTCCTTTAGCTGTGTCTTTTTAGATTTTGCACACATATAAATAAGTAAATTTGATTATATGTTTGTAGGGGTGGGATATGAGTTTAAATGAGTTTATGATGTTTAAAGTTTGGTGACTCTATCATGGCACCCACGTTCTGTGGTCTTGATATATCTCCTTGGCTGTGTGCTCTTTTCTTTGTTATGTGTTTGGTTTTGGTGTTGGGATTTAGATTTGCATGCTCCATATTGTGTTGTAAGCACATGGCATTTGCTGTTACCTCCTTTACCATGTGCTCTTAGGTGTGTTTGCCCATTTGGAACCCGAGTCTGCGCAGTAGTGATTCATTAGGGGCCAGAGTCTCAGCAGTAGTGATTTATGTGGAGCCAGAGTCTGCACAGTAATGATTCATTTGGGGCATTTGGAGCCCAAATCTGCCCAATAGTGATTCATTTGGAGCTTGAGTCTGCACAGTAGTGATTCATTTGGAGCCAGAGTCTGTCCATTCATTTGGAGCTTGAGTCTGCGCAGTAGTGATTCACTTGGAGCTTGAGTCTGCACAGTAGTGATTCATTTGGAGCCAGAGTCTGTCCATTCATTTGGAGCTTGAGTCTGCACAGTAGTGATTCATTTGGAGCCAGAGTCTGTCCATTCATTTGGAGCTTGAATCTGCGCAGTAGTGATTCATTTTGAGCCCGAGTCTGTGCATTCATTGGGAGCTTGAGTCTGCGCAGTAGTGATTCACTTGGAGCTTGAGTCTGTGCATCCATTGGGAGCTTGAGTCTGTGCAGTAGTGATTCATTTGGAGCCAGAGTCTGCAGAGTTGTTATTAATTTGGAGTCAGAGTCTGCACATTAATTCGGAGCTTGAGTCTACACAGTTGTGATCGTGAGGTGGAGCTGCGGTATCAAAGTCCCACCAAAAGTCCTGCAAACCAAATCGCAAGCTCACAATCACACTGCACCCAATTTTTATAACACAGATTATTAGCAAAATTATCAGAAAAACAAACACAGCAGCCATACTGCAATGTTTTGGCTTCACTTTTTTATAGTGTATGGAAGTGGAGATGCCTCATCCATCTTTTTTTGCAGTCTGTTGTCAGAATACACAGTGCATCGCAGTTTGCTGTGTAGCTACAGACCATTTAGAGTGCCACGGTTGAAATAGCCTACAGCAGGCACATGAGGCTCCACCTTGCAACTTTAAGGACGTATAGTATCTGCTGCTAAAGTCTTGGTGCTAGAGACCACAGAACTCATTCAGATGTCTTGTGGAGTTCATGCCTCAATGCATCAGAGCTGTTTTTGCTGCACGAGGGGGACCTACAAAAGGAGGTTTTAATGTTGTGGCTGATCAGTGTATATACAATAAGAATTAACAAAATTCCAATGATAATAATAATAACAGAAGTATCCATTTTAAATAATTTTATTATGTTTCCAGGTATTTTTCGAATGTTAGTATGTTTAGGAAGGATATTATTGAATATAACATGACATATTACAATATATAAGTAAATATATTGTCACATTTTCCTTTTTGTATTATATAATATTTTGGACTTTATTAACACTACACTGTAAAAAAATAATCGTAAAAAAACGGTCAAATGACTGGCAGCTACGGCTGCCAAACAAAAACCGTAAAATTAAGGTAAAATATCTTAATTCAAAGATTATTTGAATTAAATAGCTGCCAGTCATCTGGCCGTTTTTTTACGATTATTTTTTTTACAGTGTATATAATATTTAGTATGTTCATATATTGATTGTTAACAAATAAGAAAATGATTTATTTTCGTAAGGGTAATGTAAAGTGTCAATGCTACCATTGTCCACGCTGTATTATGCGGCCTTTGGAAAGATTGCTAGCAATGTTTGCTTCAATACATCCAACAGAGCATTCAAAACAAGTTTTACATGGTGGCTCTAATTCACTCTACAACAGCACGCCAGTCGGTTTAAGGAGGTAAAGACAGCTCAATCCAGTGCAGAAAGGATGTGGATGAGGGGAATGGAAACATGGCTTGATTTGCATGTTTGGGGGGGTGGGTGGTATGGGGTCTTGAGAATTCTGCTTATTCTATGAGCAAAAAACAACATTTGAGAACGGCATAACATCATGACATTACGTAAAATCTAAGTGAATCAAAATGGTGCTGAAGCAGAAGGAGAATAAAGAGAAAAAACAAGACATGTTCTAGAGAGACAGCAAGCATTAGCCTGTTTGACTCCAGCTTTTGATAGTGTTGCCATGGTGACCAGGAGCAAATCTCCCAAGCGTCGTCATCGGCATAACTCTTCCCGTGGAAACGGTGGGATAAAAATAGACGTAGGACTAGAGAACAAAGGCCTATTTAAGAAGGAAGGAGAAAACGAAAGGAAATGGAAAAACAGGCAGTGATGAAAAAGATGTCACACATCTGACTGGTGCTGAAGCATGGATGTAAAGCAGACAGGCTGGACGAAGTTTTAAAATGGCGGCCCTTTGATTGACAGGAGAAGCTGAGCTGCGGGGGGCAGGAAATCCCGTTGTTAGCGCAGCCCATTTTGAAGCAGTAGAGCTGTCGGTACTGGCAGGGCCACCTCCTGTGTCTATACTGCTCCCACACAAATGCTCACTCCGTGTGAAGGAGAAAACAGCATCGGTGGTGAAGATGTGTTCTCTGCTGTTCAGCATTTCCGTACAAATTCTGTATTCTGTTTACAGATAATGATGTAATAGCAGTACCTGATATTGATTGCGGAACTATGCAGAAAGCTTTGTTACATGTGCGAAAAAAGGGCTATAAAATAAGAGTCCAATCTCACATTTTTCCATAGAAACTCAACATGTTCTCACTCCCAACTGATCACATATTGACACTTGGTGCCCTTGGCATCACTTTTTGACACTCAAGGTACTCCTTTAGCATAATTTTTTAAAGCACAGGGTACCCTTTTAGATCACTTTTCGATGTGCAGGGTCCTCCATTGCTTCCAGTTGTTTGCCTTATAATGTTTGCATGCATTTGTAAAAATAGAAATCATTTTACATAAATTAGGTCTGGAGATTTAACACGTTAATTAGATTAATCAATTACTGTGAAAAAAAACGTGTTAAAATTATTAACGCTTTTAACGCACTTGCCCTGACATTTCATACAGCTGATTGATGACAAATATGATGCAGGGCAACAACTCACTGCGTGATGGAGCCTAGAGAACGTAGTTAGAATGTCCCTAAAATTCAAGATATGGGGCAAAAATGCCCGTTTCAGTTTTTGTCACATCATATCAATATCATAAAAGCAATAAGTGTAATAAATGCAAATGTGATACTGATCTTATACAACAGTTCAAAAAATAAGAAGTTAATTGTGTGTTACTTTAGACACAATGGTTGTCTGTTTGGCTCAATTTTGCCTATGACAAAACAGAACTGTTCATCTCCGAGCAACACACAGCTGCATTTCATTTCTTAATCCACTTTTAAATGAATCGGGCGAACCATTAGGCTCGATGGACTTGAAGCGGTGCTGCACAGATCGATCGATGTATGACATCAAAGTACCATGTGAGCGATTCAAAAGCATGCAGAGCCATCTGTTCTCTAATCGCTCTCTTTGATGTCACACACCGATCGATCTGATGGTGATGATCCACTTCAAGTCGAACAAGCCTAATGATTCAATGAACCATTCATAAAGGCCCTGTCCCAAATGGAACACTTCATGTCCTTTAAGTCCACGAGACAGTAGGGTATCCCAATCGCCATTTTAGCGTTCAGAAGTGTGCTCGTGAGCGCCCCCTTTGCGGCCGCTATGCGCACTCGATCCGTCGAGCCTGCAGCAGACTTCTACCCAACAGTCAAAGCGGCATTACGTCACGAAAGTGCAGACTCAGAGGAAGACCGCAAGAGTTTAGAGTGCCATTTGGGACAGGACCAAAGAGACCTTTACTTCTGAATGAATCAAATGAATTAATAAATTACTCAAAGACATTTACCACCACCTACTGGCAGTTTTAATGTATTATTTAGAGTATCATTTCATTAAATAAATTATTTCATATTTCCATAGTAATAATAATAATAATTATTAAAGGTGTAGTTCACCCACCCAAAAATTTCTCAGCCAAATTTGATATGCGATTAATTAGCAATTAATTATATTAATTAATCACCACATCATGTAATTAATTAGTTTAAAAAATTTAATCGCTTACCAGCCCTAATAAAAAAGCAGTATACAAGAATTACAAACAAGTCGTGTTGCATTCCAAGTCTTCTGAAACCACATGATATCTTTCTGTGAAGAAGAGAGTAAAACATTAGGTTTTAATAGCTGAAAATCATCCTGCTCCATTAACGTGCTCTCATCTCATTCAAAAAGATACATTCATACTTTAGAATGACGCAGTCGGTCACGAGACATGCAACAGCCAATGGCATTTCCCAACCAAAGCTGACATAATGCTTCTTCTGGTGGCAATTTTTTAATTTGCGCACAAACTGTAGCACACAGGATCTGAGATTTACGGCAGACGGAATCCATTCCTCTCACAAATCTATCGTTTTGCCTCGGAAGACTTGGAATATTAATATTTTTTTAATAAATTATGTTATATCATGTGTTTTATTGATAAATAGGGCAGACAGGGGTTGGGTTATGTGGCATAATGTAAATAAAATTGCTGTGACTGTTTACATTGAAAAATCACACTCCAACATATATGCAATAATGGTAATGTTATTACCCAATATATAATTTAACCCTGCCGATACAATTTGTGATGTTTTTCGCATCGGTGTCAAAGGTTCCTTATTTAAAGCAATGGAGCAATACATGTTAAAAAATCACGCTAAAGAGGTACCCTGAGCGTCGAAAAGTGATGCCAAAGGGTCCTGACCAAGCGTCAATATATGACAAGCTGGGAGTGAGAATGTGTTGAAGCAGAACTTACAGCATACTATCTTTTAAGATTTTCAGTGAATAATATTAAAATTTCTGTCTGTCAATAAAATCTGTGTTTTATGTACAAGCCTTAAAGCAATAGTTCACCTCATGGCTAATGTGTAATAATCGGCTCATTTTCCTTTTAAATCTGACCTGCTCTCACTTTTAAGGACAGCGAGGATCCTGATGTTGGGGGAACTCCTGGGGGAAGCATCCCAGGTCTCTGCGCCCCGGCGTGGCAGCTGGCCTGACTATCGGCATGCGGCTAATGGAATGCCTAAACCCATCTGGAGCTGTCCTCATCCTCCCTCCCACATCATTCCCCATGCCAGCTCAAGCTTCCATACACCCACCTGAGTCTCCCAGGATTGCCCGTAACATGGCGTTGTCCACTGAGGCACCTGCATAGCGGGGGAGTTTGGCTAAATACGGAAACCAGGCTCTACACCTGAGGTGTGTTATGATTTTATTGTATTGGACAATAATAAATTTAGTGCATGGTATTTATTATATTTTATTAAATTAATAGTTCCAGTCCTATACGCAAATCACACGGTCACTGCTTTTGCATTTTACTGAAGGACACCAGCAAATTGAGAGGAGAGAAGGAAGCCTGACTTGAACCTAGTACTTCCATAAGCCTCACTGCTCAAAAACCAATTGCCAATTTTCTGTCATTTATGAGACAATGCCTCCCTACCATTGACAGATTTTTTCTTACTTTCCGCACTATTACACATTTTCTGAAGGAGAACTGAACATCTGGATCAAAACACAGCAAAGAAGAAGCAGAAACAAGCAATCACGTATGTATATAAATATAATGTATGCATATAAATCAAAACTGCCTAACATTATGAATGAAATGTGGACCCAGGAAGTGATATAGGACTGTGCAAGCTTTTGGAGTGTTGATGGAAGCCATCTACTCCATCAAGTTTTGATCATTAGCCTATTCTGAACTTGATCCAGACATGAAATGTGACAAAATGTGATTTTCTCAGTGTTTTTGTTTTTTTTAATAAAAAATAAAATAAATAATAATAATAATAATAATAATGAGACTCTGTTCTTTTTGCATATTGCATGTTCAGATATTCATATATGATCAAAAATTCTGGCGGTGACTGGCAACATTTAGTAAAAAAAAACACTGGCAGGGAAAGAGTTAACCACAAGGCCTTGCCTCAACAGATATTTATATATCCTTCATTCACTCTGCATTGGGTAACGATTATGATAAAATAGTGGGAATAGTTTGAAATTATGGACTATGCGGAGAGAACGCTAGTTATTGAATGCCTTTAGTAGTAAGATTAATTACCTGATGTTCTTTGCTCATAAACTGATAAAGCACTGTGATCCAATTAGAATGCTTAAGGACAGCTGTGCCTCAATTCATGTAAAATGCAGAAGAATTCATCCTCCCATGGGGGTCTGGGTGAGTGCTGGCCCTGTTTCTCTGTCTGATTTATGCTGGACATCTCTCTGCACGCCAGACGCCTAGAGATATGATGATCGTCCTGATGTGGGTGCTCTACTTTCCCATCTCCCCCCTCAGCATGAACGGACCACAGCGCCTCCTTCCCCTTCTGTGTCTATATGCGCTCTCTCTCTCTGGCGAGCTTCATCATGCCTGAACACCGCCACCTGCTGGTCAGATTCCTGTCAGACAGCCAGTGTGTTTACTGTAAACACACTGTTGGATTTGTCAGTGTTGTTATGAATTGAAGAATAATCCCCAGAGCTGGTCCATAATCAGTTCATTAGAGCATATTTGTTCCTTATTATTTATTACAGTACATTAAAAAAGTGTTGCTGTTGTGATTTAGTAGTAGTAGTATTAGTAGTAGTAGTAGTGCTTTGTTAATTAAAGATTTGGTTGATTTGTGCTAACTGTATCACACTGTTCCATGATTTGTTATTAAATGCTGATTATTCCTATGTTGCACTTATATTCGACCTTCTATCTAAAAGTATGTAAAAACAAGGCCCAGACTACTCTTAATTCAAAGTCATGGCCTAATGGTTAGAGAGTCAAACTTGTAGTCCAAAGGTTGCGAGTTCGAGTCAGGAATTGTAGGTGGTGGGAGTGAATGTACAGCACTCTCTCCACCCTCAATACCACGACTTAGGTGCCCTTGAGTAAGGCATCGAACCCCCAACTGCTCCCTGGGCGCTGCAGCATTGGCTGCCCACTTCTCTGGGTGTGTGTTCACAGTATGTGTGTTCACTTTGGATGGGGTTAAATGCAGAGCACAAATTCCAAGTATGGGTCACCATACTTGGCCGTATGTCACATCACTTTCACTTAATATAAAGGAATTTAATATATTGATTGATTTTTTTTTTTTTTTGTATTTTCCCTAAATATAACGTTACTATGGCTAGAGTTTTATGATATAAGAATATAAAATATTTCAGTTCTTATCCATACATACATCCATTTTCCAAACCACTTGTCCTATAAGGTCATCCAGCATCTACAGCAGAAAAACACTCGTATTTATATATATACCCCATACGCTTTCTGTACATACCCTTTACATTTTGCACATATCTGTACATACCAACTCTTCTGTAGCCTATATGTTATGTTGTGTCTGTATTTCTATATTATTTCATTATTCTGTGTCTCACTGTTGTGTCTCTACTAGAAGCTTCTGCTACATAAATCAAATTCTTTGTGTTTTGATAATTATGCTGGTTTAAGGATGTTTGGATATTTTCACTGGAAAACAAGACAAAATTATTTTTGCAGAGCACTTGCTAGTAAGGCAATTTAGCAACAAATTCTGTAGTTTTATGAAACAATTAGACCTCAATTAAGGTGACTTATACACATGAGTGAGCCCAATGGCTTAATCAGTGACACATCAGTGAGCAATTTTTTCTATGTATAGCAACTGAAAAACAACTAATTCAGCTGCAGTACTGCTCATCTCCTCCAGGGTGCCTCAAATATCCGTCCTCTGTAAGACAAGGCATCCATCACTCCGGTTTTCCTCCCTGCTCTTCACTTACTTATTCTTGCCCACATGGTCCTAAAGTCAGTAGGAGAATTCGAATGCCTCTTTAACTGGGCTCGAGGGGGAGATTGAAGCGTGGGTGAGCCTGAGGGCCAATTTGGGCTCTCTGTTATCTTTTAGCCAGCACTTCATGCAGGGGTGCCAAACAGAGGGGCCCTCAGTATAAGGGGTTATCTGCTTAACCATGCAGAAGGTGCAAGCACTAACAACTCACACAGACATACAGATGTTCACAGACATACTTGTAAATCCCATCCAAAAATCTTATTTTCCCCTCACAATCTTTGTAAAAAATGTGCAGCAGATTTTCCTAAATTACACAGATATTGTATTTTCACGGGGCATCTCCTCATTTATTTTGACCTTTGTTGAATACCATAATGCTAATTTTCTTGCTGTGCACGATTATTCTGACTGCCTGGTGCATCTTCATTATGGATTTAGACCTTTTTGCTAACGTTCTGGGTCAAATAACTGTTGGTTGTTCAAATACTGTCTGCTGATGTCTCATTAAAAATTTAAAAATGAAATTAATCAATGAGGGAGGCTGATCACAACCTGCTCAAAAATTGCCATTTTAGTAGCATCATCACGTAAGATCTAATAATAATAAATGATTTTCTTTAATTATGTATATAATACTACAGTATATGTGGATACATCCAAAGCATGTGACCTTCCAAACTACCCATATGCAGACAATTAATCTCTATTAACAATAGATTCCAGAAGTATGTTTCCGATGAGATCCATTTTCTAAATGACGTTTGAGTTACAGTTAATAACATAGGAGATATATTATTAGAATTTAAAACAATTGTTGTCTGTTTTAATGTACTTTAAAATATAATTTATTTCTGTGATGTAAAGATGAATTTTCATCAGCATCATTGCTCCAGGCTTCAGTGTCTCGTGATCCTTCAGAAATTATTCTAATGCTGATTTATTATCAATATTGGAAACAGTGGGCTGCTTAAGATTTTTTCTATTTTTATTTTTATTTTTTTGGAAACTGCTATACTTTTTTCAGGCTCTTTTTGATGCAAAAAAAAAAAAAAAAATAGAACGAACATCATTTATTTAAAATAGTTGTGGGTGCACACTCAGAAAACCATTTAACAGAGGTTCAAGCTGACTAGGCTTTTTAAACAGATCCAAAGTATAAACTTTTAATTATGACCAAGAACCGCAACGTTGCATAAGCATAGAGATGATAATCAAAAATAAACAAATGTGTTGTTTGTTGTTAGTATCCGAGGCACCAGCTGTAAAGGCACCACTCTCTTCTGGAAAGAAGCTTATTTGCATTTAAAGAGACACACATGAAAACTGCTTTCACCCCAAAAGGGGCATTTACAGCATGATGTAATAAATAATCTGTGTGGTATTTTGAGGTGAAATTTCACAGACACCTGAGACTTGTATAACATCTTCTAAGAAGTGGCATAATAGAATCCTTTTAACTCAAAGTGGTGCCTGTAGCTGTAAAAACTGCTCATGAGCTCTCCGGCTGACCTAAGAAACCATTTCCCTTTTCTTTCTTTCTTTTTTTTAGTGAACTGGCCAAACAGGTTTCACAAATGGTATGTTTTTCAGTTGTTTTCCTACATGAACATGCACTAGCAGCCTGGTCTCATTGTTTATACGTAGGTATTAATACGTAACATTTACAAGCACAAAATATACATTTTTGCATGTTTTTTCTTTTAGGCTAAAACATACAATTTAGACATATTTCAATGTTTAAAATGTACATATCGCTATGTATTTTAGCTAAAATATCAATAAGATATTTGTATCAATGCATTGCTATCATTTTATCCATAAGCAATTTAGATTTTTAGACCCCTTTACCTACCCATTTTATAGAGAATATAAAAGGATAGAAAACACAATCGACCAAATATGCAGGAAAATAACTATTTTAGTAACAATATAGCATTAAAAATATTTTTAGTTGCTAATCCCACTCCTACCTCTAAACCTAAACAGAACTATTTTTGCACAGTATAAGAAAAACATGACAGATAGATAAATGCAATGACAATCATTTATAAAAATGTCAAAAACAGAACCAAAAGTAATCCAAATGACTATGCGTTGCAGCCGCAGTCCTGTCTGGCTGAGGTGCAGAGCAGAATTTAAATTGTTAATTGCTGAAAATATTATCCAGATTATTTTCCCGATCCTCTCTGTGAACTCGTGAAGGCGCGCGCGCATCATTCAAACACACCTCACCAGAAACACGGCATGTCGCAATCTGTGATGAATGCAGGCGAGAACCAATGAGCGTTCGATGTGTATATGTATATATATATTTTTTTTTTATTTTTTTTATTCAGTGGCAGAAATGTGCTACTGCAAAAACGAAAGTTCAAAGGCCAGTTTCTAAAGATGGCAGCACACTTCATTTCTCTGAGGCATAGGTCTATAATATTGTGTAAAGTTACATGAATGCAACAAATTCTCAAGAAACTTCTCTCCGAGTTGAATTTTTAACATGAGCACATATTGAATTTTTGAACATTTTAGTGTTGTTTTTCAAAAACATTTTCCCCTATGTGCGTACCCTCAGATGAAATCCTCCAGGCACTCCTGATAACTTAAACATTGTTTAGGAAACGAATCCCTTCCGAAGAGTGCTAGACTGGCCTACAGGAAAGGATCGCAGAAAATGAGCAGGTGAGATGGGAATAATGTGGGTGGGTTGCTCCTGGTAGGTAGAGTGAATAAAAGGGTAATGGATATAACAAGAGTGGCCCTGTGGGGACATGAGGAACAAGAATATTCTTGAGCGGGAAATGGCTGAGGCAGTAGAAAAAGAGAGGAGAGACCTTTAAAGGCTGAAGGGATGGAGGCGAGACCTCGGGTGAAACATCCCTGAGGCCCCAAAGCCCCATCGCTCAGATCCTGCGCAATCCCATAGGGCTGATTATTTGACAAAGCATCTGACCACCAGCTAAATAAAGCCTTTCTCAAATTTGTGACAGAGCTGATGCCAAGTGCCAAAGGGGGTGAGCTATGTAGACTGAAGAAGAAGTGCAGAGGGAGAAAAAAAATGAATAGATGTGGGCGATGAAGTCCAAACATTCTGACCGCAGCCTCAGAGGTGTTACTGTAAGTATTTCTTGATGGCTATGTGCATTGTGTAAAGCGCATTCATTGCTCCTCAGCTGCCCCTGCACTGCAGACTATTTAGCTGTGCATAGCTAAGATATGACTTTTTAAAATAATATCTCCTGTAGCAAGACCTGCGATTAACGGCAACACCTTGCAATTCACTTTCAGACTGTGCTTTGGCATTGGAGCATGTTTATCTTGTTTGTAAAGGAGGGAAACTTATAAATGCTTATATTCTTGGACTACCAAGTGGATATGTACATATCGGAGTATGATAAATTACAGAAATGTTGGAATGTCACATACACTCGCTTTGCACTAAATTAATGACAAATGTGTTTCATGCACCCATATTTTAAAGCTGCATTTGGATGTTTATCTTTTCCACATTTTGTAGATGGTTTTCTTCAGCTTTAGCATCGAACATCAATAATACAACAGCACAACTTGTCTATATAATAATATTACGTTTCCTCATAATGAACCCTTTCTCCATTCAAAATGCCTCATTGGTTTTTAGTGAGGTCTGTATATGTAGTAACAAAAGCTGAATTTCATAAAACCATGGATTTTTCACAGTATCAATTTGTTTATCTACCCAACCTTGTGAAAAAGAAGTGTGTATGATTGCATTGAACCTTCTTCCCAAAGTAATCCCATAAATCCCAAATCCTACAAAAAATAAATAAATTAAAACTTCGTCACGATCGAAAAGTAGCAACAGCAGATCTTTTAATCTGTATTATTGTGACCAAATTATCTGACATCTGACAAGAGTATGTAAAGAATTGTTCATGATGCGATCTATAACATTCATTTTAAAAAAGTTTTATTTCATTCTGACTTTGAGTTCTAAATGCATGATATAAATTTAAACTGTAATACATTGCTTTGTGCATTAATGCTGCATTGTATTCAAACACTAGGATAGTTCAAGAGAATCTATAACAAAACTGCTCAGCTTTTCCTGCAAGAACATAGTAAAATATGACTGTGAAAGATGGGTGTTACCAAAACTACAGAATCAACTGAAAAGGTTTGATTATTGAGTTGTCACTACACTGTAGGAGTAGTTTAAATATTGCTTGCATTGATTTATTGACCACATTATCCTTTCTGAGCAATGTATTATCAGTCACACAAAACTGAAGACTTTATTTTGCTGGAGGTGCCACCATTCATAGCTTAAATGCGGGGGGAGGGGATTCATTTATTTATTTTTGTGCTTGCCAAAAATTTGCTACAAATTTTAACATCATCTGTGTTGCCCAAGGACATGCCTTGATAAAATTTCAATCCTGAGCCAATTTCAGTCAAAAACACAATATGGATGCTTATCCCATTTGATGTACATGTTGTTTCCTGACAAACAAAACAAAAAAGATTTATGATTAACTTGCAATCTAGGTCTGCCTGTAAGAAAACTAAATGGGGTCAGGCTACAAAAGCAAATCTCTCAACCATAGCCTTTGTTTGGGTTTCATTAAAACTCTCCGGCACACTTGGAGAAACGCTATGAAAGATAAGAAATATGCAATGAAAGATTAAGCCTGCCCTCAAGTTTATATATTTTAGAAACAAATGTGTGCACGAGAGAGCCCTGTATGAAAAAGCTGGGTGTGTGACCCTGTGCACTTTTACTCTAACACACTATTCACACTCTCAGATTGAATTGCCTAACAGTATTCAATAGGGACTATACATACATCACAGGAGAATTCTGTGAGTGAGCGAGTAATTGATTGATTGGAATTATCCAATTTTGCAAATGGCACAGGTGGAAATTACATTTAAATATTTCTATAAAAAAAAAAAAAACTTTTGCTTTGCTTTTATAGAGCATTTTCTGTTTTAAGCCTGGTAAACAAGTATGTTTTAAAAATTAACATAGAAATTAGGTTCAAAATTGTTGGCTACGAAACAAAATTGGACTAAATAGTTTTTACACAGTAAATACATGTTTGCTTTTTAATATTGTATATTTGTTTAAATATCATAGTTTTATCAAATAATGTTTTTATGATCAATTTTCATATTTTAAGATTCAAGGTCTGGGACAAAAACTAAGTTTGAGGGGAAAAAACGGCCTTTGTTTAAAAACAAATCATAAAAGTTTAAGAGACAAGATATTACAATATTCATACAGTGTGATTTATTAAACATCCTAGCTTAGACACAGAAAACTTGGCTATGTGGTTGCTTTCGAATGGGTTTCTTATCAACGTTTTTTATGATCTGCTGGTTTCTCTGAACTTTGTACCTTTAAATAATTAGCTTTCCAAACTCTGCTTACGGGGTCATGCCTTTGAATAAAGTTTTGGGTATTGAACACACTCTTTTCATTGCATGGATTTTTCGAGTAAATATCTGGTAAGCTTTACGCACGGGATGAATACTGTTCTGGGGGAAGGGCCTCTGGCACTGCAGCTGCCATATCCCATGAGCACCACCGCCTCTGCAAAACAAAACGACATGTCTTATGGTTTCACATCAAACACATTCAGAATAAACACATCCAGCTTTTTTTTTTTCACTACAGTGGATTACACAGAAGTTTTCCTTGTATCGATGTGAAGTGTTTTTATTTTTTGTGCAGTCTCGCATCTATTCTCATCTCAAATCTCTAAGGGTTCACTTGTGGGCACACCAGGGGATAATGGATTTGATCATTAAGGAAAATGATTGCATATCATGTGCAGTCATTTTAAATATATGGGGAAGCACTGTATTGTACAATATAAGACACTTGGATGGTTAACAATCCCTCTCTAATCTCGTTATGAATCCAAGCTCCTGATTTTCCCTCAATCTCAGAGTAATTAATTTAGCTCATCTGAATGTTTTGTAACCGTATGGCTAATGTATTTCCCTCTGACTGTTGTGTTGATGTTTATTAGCTTTTATCAGTCAATGACGAACTCCATTCACCCAGCACATCCATCACAAAGGTTCACATCTGCAACTCTTACCCCCAATCCAAATTAATTGTACCCTGTGGCTGTATATAGTTCCCTTCAGAGCAGCGGAGTTAATAATCAAACCAGATGTATGGAACCTTCTAGTTATTGTGGTTATTGAGTTGATCAGCTGACCTTTCACCTCGGCGTGTGATTGCCAGAAGAGAAATCCTAAAGAAGAGAAAATCGACCACCTGTAGAAAAATTAATGAGAGCAATCATAACGCTCAACATGTTAGCAGTAGGATTGGAAGTCCCACTTGTCAGTTAAGAGAGATAAATGCCTTAATGATATAATTTGTTCTCTACTTTGTTTATTGCCCAGTGTTGGGCACTAGCACTTTAGCTGAATACTGAAGCTATTAGTTTACAGCAGGGTTAATCGTCTCTAGCCCCAGAGGGCCACTGCACTGCAGAGTTTAACTTAGGAGTTCTCAAATCTGGCACTGGATGTCCACTTACCTGTAGAGTTCAGGTGCTTCTATCCCATGTTCTAATTGCTGTAATTACTAGATTAGGACTTGAAAAAAGCGTTCACATCCTTGTAGAACTCGCAGTTACAACATGTAAACTGGGAGCTACAACCTATACCGCATAACCACTGTGCCACCTGCCCGCTGCAGATTCATATTGGGATTGATAGTGTTGCCATGGCAATGCGTAATTTCGAGTCAGAAGATGTGAACGGCTCCGATTAAAATGTCACGTGTTGTCATCTCGTAATTACGGTAATTATACGACATGGCGTGAATGCACTTAGCGCAAACCTTGATAAATCTCACCTGCCAATAACTATTCTGAAGACCTTTATTAGCTTGCTCATGTGTGTTTAATTAGGGTTGGAGCTAAACTCTCCAGGAAAGTGGACCTCGATGGCCAGAATTGAGAACCCCTGTTTTAGCTTAAAGACTGTACTTTAAACTGCAGATGCTACATCCATCGCATTCACCATATTTTCATGCATCTTCAAACCCCTGTTCCAGTACTGATTTTTTATTAGTGTAACCATGAGTTAAAACATCTTTCTTGTTATTAGCAACACAGAACATACAATTGGAAAACATGTATGCATGTATACGCTGCGTCACTAGCTGATGCTATGGGAAGTCTATGCTATGCTGTCTGAAGTCTGTATTAAACATGAAAAGACATTTCTTTTAAATGTATAGATCAGCTTTTCATTGAGGCAAAAACAACTTGTGAAACTTGTAAAATTGGAATATAATGCAAAAAAAAAAAAAAAACCTGTGTGGTGCTTTATAAGGTTTCCTCAATGGGACCTCAGTGGTGGGTATAGCCATGCTTAACCTCCTGGTCGACAATGTCGCCGGCGGAATCACTTGCATTTTTTCCTGATAACAGCGAAAATAACTCCATCATTTAATGTGATTAAAAAATCACAAATGTCAGAGAATGTCAAAAATTCTCCAGGGTCCCAAAAAACCCCCAGACCCCAGCGGGGTAATAGTAACAAATGTGAGTATACTATGCACAACTTGTTGCCACACAAATAAGCCATACCTTTAGATGATCCTGTTTGATCCCAAAGAAAGACCAAACACTATTTTTTTTTTTACTATTATTTTTACTTTTTTTTTTCTATTACACATCTTCTGAAAGACTACATAATCTCCAGGTCAAAACACAGTCAAGGAAGCAGTAGAAACAAGCAATACAGTATGTGAGTAGATGCATATATAAAATAACAAGATCATCAAATATTAAATAACGTATAAATCAAAACCGCCTACCGAATTACCGAATGAAATGTCGACCCAGGAATGGAAGCTTAGAGGTGTTGATGGAAGTGATCTGCTCCATCTGTGGTTTGATCATCGTTCTGAATCCAATCTGAACGTAGTCTTTGAGAGGAAAACAAAAACAGATTTTCTTTGCTTCAAAATGCTGCTATTTTATGAATACCCACATTCAAGAGTTGATAAAAAAAGAGCAGTTTGTATTTTGTTTAAAAGCAGAGTCTCTGTTATTCTTTTGACATATTGCATGTTCAAGTTCAAGTTCAAGTCAGCTTTATTGTCAATTCTTCCACATGTACAGTACATACATACAGAGAATCGAAATTGCATTACTCTCAGACCCTTGGTGCATACAGTTAACATTAAACACGTTCAGATACAGATAAATACAGTTTAAACATATGTACATACAACTATACAATTATACAAATGAGGATATTGTAGAAAAAAATAAGAATTAGATCGATAAAGTGGCATAAGGCGCATGGCAGATAGAGTGCAAAACCAGTTAAATAAACAACACTGTGTAGATATATTTGTAGTGCAAAAGAGCTTATCAGTCTGAGGACATTGTAGAAAATAAAAACAAGAGAGATAGATAAAGTGCATAAGGCACATGGCAGAATAGATGGAGTGCAAACCAGTTGAATGTACAAAAACAAAAACAAAACTGTGCAGATGTTTTGTTTTGTTATGAGTGTAGTGCAAGAAGAGCTTATCAGTCTGTTAAAGTGACAAGTCGAAGAGACTGTTCGGATAGTTTTTGTCAGACTACCCGAAGAGGTAATTTGCAATCAATGTTGGATGGGTAGTGATCAGCCAATGCTGCACACGTGACAGGTGCCGGTTACAGTTGTTGGTCGGTGGGGGGGGGGGGGGGGGGGGGGTGTCACAGAGTCAGAGTTCCTAGTGTGTTGCTGTGTTAAATGGGGGTGAAAGAGGGGAGGGGGGGCAAGGACGGGAGGGAGTTCAGCTTCCTGACAGCCTGATGTATGAAGCTGTCCTTCAGTCTGCTGGTCCTCGCCTGGAGACTCCGCAGTCTCCTCCCTGATGGCAGCAGACTGAAGAAGCTGTGTGTCGGGTGGGTGGGATCGCCTGCAATGCGGAGGGCTTTGCGGGTGAGACGGGTGCTGTAGATGTCCTGGAGGGAGGGGAGAGAGACACCAACGATCTTCTCAGCTGCTCTCACTATGCGCTGAAGTGACTTGCGGCAGGATGCGTTGCAAGCGCCATACCACACAGTGATGCAGCTAGTCAGGATGCTCTCGATGGTGCCTCTGTAGAAGGTGCACATGATGGGGGCCGGGGCTCTGGCTCTTCTGAGTTTGCGGAGGAAGTAGAGACGCTGCTGTGCTTTCTTGGCCAGTGCTACAGTGTTGTTAGTCCAGGATAAATGTTCATACATTTATACTACAAAATATTCTGGGGGACATGATAGTTTTGTGGAAATGATCAATGCTGGCGGAGCTTGACAACGCTGGCTGGGAAAGAGTTAAGTGTAGCTTAAGCTGGAGAAGTGCATGCAGAAAATGCTTGAAGGAATGCAAGCACTGAACCAACCAGGCAGTGAACTGGTTCCAGACTGCTCTCTCTGCACCACTGACGCAAATAGTAGGGCCATTCTTGCATTCAAGTACAGAGGGCTTTTGGATTCAAAATGGTCTTTTTAATCTCTCACCAACAAGAGACACACTTTGTCTTCCCAAACTGTTGTAAGAACTGCTGGAAGCAGATGTCAGGAAGGCATATAATCGGGCCAATGGTCACACATGAACCAAAACATCTTACCCAGAAGTGATGGAGGAGAAAGAGAGAATCAAAGGGGGAACTGGGCTGCCTCTGCCTGGTTGAACCTCTATCAAGTTGAACACATGGTCTCAGCCTCCATTCTCCGGGTCTCAAATGATGTATCCAGAATCAACTGACCTGGTATATGCATTGCCTTTAGTGCCATACATTTTTTCTGCACCCAAAGAAGAATGTTCTGTACTAATCTCCACATAGGGCTTTATGTACTTGACTATCAGCATTTTCCGCCCTGGTGACTATACGACAGTCGTGAATGTCCACAAGGAAAATCTCCAGGCAATTTAAGTGCCACAGGAGGTTGGATGCCCTTCATAAACTAAACCCCAAACTACTGATGAGGAATCATTCATAACTGTCTTGCAGGAGCATATTCCACTCAAAGGTACAAACTGGGGTTGTTACCAAGATAATATGATCTGATAGCATAACTACTTGACTGTTGACCCACCACTAAAATGAAGCAGGCTCAACAGTACCATAGGAGAAGGAGCTGCTATTAGAACCAATTACACTGCTGTGAATTGTTTTATACAAAAGAGAATCAACTGGACACAAGCAGCAGAAAATCATTCTTGTGTTGAGTTCAGTTCCACCTCAAGAAATATGGTCTGCTGCCTTAGCAAGAAAAAAAAAGAAAAAAAATAGTCAGACCTAGCACCTTGTTCAATTTTGCCCCTAATAAGAGCTGATAAAATGTAAAAACTGTAACTTGAATGCAATGTAAGTCGCTTTGGATAAAAGCGTCTGCTAAATGCATAAATGTAAATGTAAACTGCAAATCTGGGGATGTGTTTCAGAGAAAAGTTTAGCAGAAACAAATCACCAGATTGGGCTTAAACCACCATTGTTCCTTTGCATTCGAAAACACTACCTCTTGAAGCCAGATCCCTTCTGTGAATGAGCCATTTCCTCTAAGGCTCCTTTCTCCAACAGGGAATGAATTCCCTGCCCAAAAAACAATCTCCTGGCATCCGATCCTCGTGGGGAGCGCTTGGTTAAAATGGAGCAAACAGTGCCTAAATTGGATCTCATACCCTTCACTAAGGTACAAAGAAACTAACAAGTGGCCACACTGGCAAATTGGCTGAGAGAACCGTCAGCAGTTTCAGCCTGAGGATGAAGATTTTGAATTTGGAAGGGTAAAAAAACATCTTGCCTACCAATATTCAAGAAACTGCCACCAGATTCATTGGGAAGTGCTTCATATTGCATCAGGACAATGACCTAAAACACCCTGCCAGTTCAGTCAAGGAATTTATAAGGGCAAAGAAATTAAAAGTCTTAGATTGCCCAAGTCAATCTCCAGATTTAAATCTGATTGAACATGAATTTCACCAGCTGAAGAGGAGAGTAAAGGCAGAAACTCTCTTAAAGCCTTTTAATGCACAGGTAGTTGCAAGTCAGTTTAATTACCGTTCTATATTAAAGGTGCGGTACGAGATCTTGGAAAATACTAACTTTAGCCTGATAACAATAACTAACAATAACTAGCACTAACTGTCCCTCAATGTGGGGAAGACAAAGGAGGTTGTGATGGACTTCAGGAGAAACTCCGTTGACCACCCCCCACTGACCATCGACAGCTCGACTGTGGAGAGAGTCAGCAGCACTAAAATCCTGGGGGTGCACATCACAGAGGATCTCACCTGGACCACCAACACCATGTCACTCTCCAAAAAGGCACAACAGCGCCTACACTTTCTCCGCCGGCTGAAAAGAGCAAGTCTCCCTCCACCCATCCTCACCACATTCTACAGGGGCACCATTGAGAGTGTGCTGACCGGCTGCATCACTGTCTGGTACGGGAACTGCAGTGCTGCTGACCGCAAGACCCTCCAGCGGACAGTGAACACAGCTGCAAAGATCATCGGTGCCCCTCTCCCCTCCATCCTGGACATTTTCCTTACACGATGCTCCAGCAAAACCAACAGCATCCTGAAGGACTCCACCCATCCCTCCCACAGTCTCTTCCAGCTCCTACCATCAGGAAGACGGTACCGGAGCATCAGAGCCCGCTCCGCCATACTGCTCAACAGCTTTTTCCCCCAGGCTGTGAACTCAAACCACCCCTCCCCCCTCTGAAACCCCATGCAAACCCCTACCTCCTGAAACATGGACCACCCCCCACCCCAAACCTTACCACACCAAAGAAAAAAACTGTATGGAACTTTTTTGTGCAATTCGAAGTGTGCTACACACAGGTGAGTGGGCCTGTACAAACCACCTGTAGTAACAGACTCTCCTCTATGTGCACTAGACACTTTACACACACTGCTGTGTGTACACAATACCACAAAAGACTCAGCAATATATGTGTTTACATGCTCATGCACTACAAATCATCATGCACTGTTCCCCAACCAGCTGCTTGACTCAAAATGTTTCTCTTTGCACATGTACAATATTTATGTGAACGTTCAAGTGAACGTTCCACCCTCCCTGCAAATCGCCGTCCAAAGCCACAACTCCTCAACGCATGAACACAAAAAGATCAGACGACCAGAGACAACATTACTACAATACATCATATGTTATCACCAGTGAGAAAACTTTATAGTACAGATAGTAACAGTACTACAATATCAGGAAGGAAGATCAGGTTGTTGATGTTTGCCTGCCATTCTCGCTCTGTCTGCACAGCGTACGTGATCGCACTGATGACGTATCCTGTCTGCGTGAACCAGTTGCGCAGAGGTATCCAAATACAGATGTTTCAAAATGAACCTGCCTGCTTCATTACGTAATAATTTATACACATGGGTTCATTTCTCAGAAGCTGTAATATCACATGACAATAATATGAAGTAATATCACATAAAAAGTATAAAAAATCGAATAACACCATTTCCTTCATTAAACCAATATCAATAGCATAATATACCATAACTTCAATTCAGCAGTAATCATAGAAAGTCAAGTGCAAGAACTCATAAAACAGTTTCCACCGCTTTCCACTCATACTTGGTATCTCCCACTCCCCATGATGCCACACAGCAAAGGTATAAAAAGGCTGACAAAAGGCCTTTCTTTTACTCAGTTCAAGATGTCCACGACTATAAATGCTGATCCAGGTAGTATCAAACAATTTCTAAGAAAAACTTAAATGTCCAACAGATTTAGTGTTCAGATGGTCAGTCTGAACACAACGATCTAGTTGCAGGTGTGCAAATATGTGTGCGTGTGTGTGTATAATCCATCTCTCCACCTCGCTGACACATCAAGGTAAATGCATCATTTCACTGCTATGGCCTTTGTGTAGATATGTAAAGATGTCCATCTTCAATCATGACTGTTGATAAGAAGCGGTAAGAATAACACACTAAGAGTCAATTTCTGTAACATTAAATGTCAAGTTCTGTCAAGAAACTCTAGATGGCACAGGCCAATGGGTCCTCAACTCAAACTAATGATATGCACAGTGTTAAACAACTTGGCACAAGCTGACTAGTTCATGATGCATACGCAGCCAATGAGTTTACTGCTTTACATTTAAAAGTCTGGTTAGCATTCACTAGAGCATTTCGCAGCACACTTTCAGAGTTCCTCTGAAATCCTGCACCATCCCCAGGTCCACCTGTATAGAGCTGCTACAGGTTATATATATTGCAGCAGCAATAATCTACAACAACCGCAATAACCAGCAGAAATTCAGCATTACTAAAAGTTGGTGTTAACTTTTAGTAAAAACATTAATGATCTATGCATCATTAATAATAATGGTTCAGCACGTGTGTCTGTAATATAAAAGCACAATTAAACTTCTTATCCAAAACACAGAACTGACAAAGCAGAATCAATGTGTATTTATGTATTTATACTTAAATCGAAACTTGTCTACACTACAATGTAAATGCATCTGCTCTGCACCATCTCGAAGGTCAGGCAGCTTTTCCATACAGATTTTGACAGATGGACAGCCAAACAAAACACAGTGTGTGCCGAAGAAGTGGGCTAAAGGCTAATTTGGGTGCAGATGAGAGGTACATAAATGTTTCTTAAATAAATTGCTAATATTTCTCTGGCACTTGTAGACATGCCTACATACAGCAAAGCCCTAGTCCCTGCCCCAGTACAGCTTATTTAGGCATTCCTTAGTCCAGTTTTTAAATAAAGACAGATGGTTACTATATACTGGTGGTTTGGTAACCAAACCTGCATAGCTTGTAAGTGATGAAGGTCTACAGTAAGTTCAACATTTGCACATGCATCCCATGAAATTACGTATAGATTTTCCAAACATTGGAGGACACATATCAAAACACTGACAATAAACCAAACCAAAAAAGTATCATAGATTTACTGTGTTTTGGATACCAAGGGATCACCACACTATGCAGTTCATGTTCATTTTAGTATTTTAGCTAATTGTAATGTTTATCTTTGGCATATTAAATTTTTACAATTCTTGTCATGATGTCATTATTTTATGATTTTTAATCTTGATAAAGTTTTAAATATTTCAGTGTTTCTTCATTCAAGCTGAAGGAGCTATAGTACTGCAACTAAATGCAACAGAGTGAACCGACTTGCCTTAAGGGAAATTTGTTGCCAGCCTTCACTACGGTTTCCATAGTTTGACCTTAGATGGGTCTTACCATTATCTTCAAGTACGCTAGACTTCTCCCACTGACACAGAGTTCAGGACCGTGGCTCTCATGTGAATAATAAGCTTTGTATATTGCGAGACCTGACACATCTAGGTTATGACACACTTTTTGTGTAGTTTGTGTAACTGAGTTTTGTCATTTCTTCCTGAGCATTTCTGTAGGGATGCATAAAGGGTTTTGCCTTTCCCAGCTACAAGATATGTGGGCCACAGTTCTGGAAGCAGCACAGCACTTCTGGGACTTCTCATTTGAGAGGATGACTGACCTGGCCTTTGTGCACATCCTGGGCTTTGTTTTTTTCTTTCTTTCACTTCTACAACCCTTGAAATGTTTTGTTCTTTAAGTTCTCAAATATGAGAAAACATCAAAGTGTGTTATAGGAGCAGGGGTAATTCCCAAATCAGGAAGTCTTCAGTTTATAAAGTTTCAACCAGTAGCCTAATGCGAGCTTCAACTAGCAATGTACCTTGAAGCAGACCTGCAAACAAATCACAAATGTTTAAACTAGCAGAGGTTATTCTTGAATCGTAATTTTCAGCACCTCTACCACAAAAGAACGTGTTTTTGGAAACCGTTAAAACGATAATCAGGAATGCTTGTAAAACGTAAGGTGATGTCAAAATGTAAATTTTTTATTTTTTTTGAAGCTCAAAAATTGAAGGCTAGTTCCACAGTAGATCAATACTGTACTGTACTGTACTCTTACGTGACTAGCCAGCTAGTCACGTTTTGAAAACATTTCAGTTTTGAGTCTGCATCTGAATAATTAATGCCAATCTCTTTTTAAGGGTATACCTTTGACTGAGAGAGTACCGCAGCTCAACAATTTATCAGCAGTTAATTCGACGGTGACCACTAAATGCCAGTTATTTTTCTGCTAGAATCATGCAGCTACAGTCAAAACACAACTGCGTATCTTGCCTCAGAAGCTCTCTGCAGGGCTTCAGCATGGTGTTTAGTATTCTAGCTGCATAGGTACGCATGATTACATGATCATGTGGGCTGAGCTTCGGCTGGAGGATGGGAGTGGGGGAAGAGAAAGAGAGCTAGGTAATTTTGAGGTGAATGGCGAGGGGGTAAATAGGACAGGCTAATCCACAACATTAAAACCAAGAGCATGATCTGGGGTTCTGTAGAGAAGAAAGAATAAATAATTAACCATGGAAGTCCAATGAGGACCACCAATAATAGGACTTTTTCTGCCGCCTTTGTTAATTGAGAGATATGTAGGCCTATGCATTGGGCAGATTTAAAGGCTGCTTGGAACTCTATGCACAAAGAGTGTGCTGAGAAGGCACAATCCTTTTGTTGTGTGTTTGATGAGTCTATTACTGAGGTAAAGGGTTTTATCAATGTGTTCGTTACAATGCAGATGTATCCCTGAGCATGTCAGAATTGTCATTGTGTCATAGGATGCATGAGTATCAACACATGCACATGCACAAAGTGTGAATGATTGTTCAAAAGTGAATACAAGCCTAATTGTAGTAAAACACACACTCACAGGGGTCAGTCCAATTAATTGTATCTTTTTTTTTTTCTTTTTTAACATTGCATTACCTTTGCAATCATACTTAAAGTTAATATAGGAGGGAAAACGTATACACTTTTAATAAAGGTCATTCTTTGGTTATTTGCATCCCAAAAATGAATAAATAACACCCATTGCATTGCATTTATCCACTGCTGCTTGGTTGCCAGGGCATTTATTAACAATAGAAAATGACATAGCTGTCTGCATAGCATGAAAAGCATTTATGGTATGATATCAAGTAAGGTAAGTCCCACTTCATATTAGGTGTCTTTAATATGCACTTATGTACAGTAAATATAATGAATTGTTTGGAACCATGTACTTATTGTTTTCATGTTGAATTGCAAAATACATTTTACTTCTATCAGTGTACAGTTAGGTTTTGTGGTTTGGTTTGGTTTGTGAGTTAGGGTATAGGGACAAAAGTGTAATTATAAATGTAAAAAAAATAAATAAATACAGATGCAAGTATGGGAAGGTGTTTTTAAATATAAGAACAATCTAAAACATGTACACAATAAGTGCCCTTTAACAAATATTAGTTTAAATGTAAGTACAGTAGTTTAAGAAAATATATAGACCTCAAGTAGGAATACATATCTGGTTTTCCATGAAACACAGCAATATTCCAAGATAAGAATGTGGGGGGTTGATATTCACAAATGTTGTCTTAATTGTATTTAGCATTTGGCATCAGTAGCATTTAGGTGATTTTCTGCTATTGTTATCTGGCAACAGTTCTAGATTGTTTTTCCACATGGGAGAGCAATTGGGGTACATCTTTTCTAGCACATGAAATTGCCCACACTCAATCCGACCAATAAAAACAAAGAATAATGACAAATCCCTCTGTAACGGTAACATATTTCAGAAAAGTACATTTAAACATTTGACTATGGATATAAATGTCATGTTATACCTCAAACGACAATGAAATTCATATAATGGTAATAAGAATGCGATAATGCAGTAATACAACTCATTCTTTCATATAGCTTGGGTATACATTCGCAGCTTATGTGGACTGCTATAGATGTATATATTGCTGGAGAAACCATGTATAAGTATGATTTCCAAAAACTGTATATTTCTGTAACATGCTAAGCAGAGAAAAGCAAACAAGCAAACTGCAGCAAAACCCAACAGGAAAAAAGCCAAAACCTGGCTATCTTGAAGGGCTGCGGTGCAAAATGATTTGCATAAGCCTCCTCTTTCATCTGGCAAAGCAAAGGTAAAGTTTGCATGTTTACCATTTCAGTGTGCAAATGCACATCACTCACTTTTCTTTCTTCTGTCTCCTCCTTACTCAGAAACAATTGTTTCCCAGGAAATGAATGCAATTTTCTTGTATGGCGCACTAACTGAGGCAAAAGGGAGGTCACGTTTAGACTCAGGGGACTCATTCCTATTAAATTGCTGGTAGCTCTTGTGGCCTTGGTCACTTAGATTAAACGAGGAGACCACAGCCATTTGTCAATGTTCTGTGGCATGGCTAGCGTGCGGCACCTGAGCCAGTCTGCTGAACCGCCTCATTAGAACCGGGTCTGGTGTCAAAGACGCCACATGCATAAATGTGAGCAAGCACTGAGAAACAAATCTTCAGCCAACATAGCCAGACACCCACTTACTATCAGATTCACAGTCTAGGAGATTGCTGACAAGGCCAGTTTACCCACATAAAACCTGTGAAACTGGGATTTTTAGAATTCATAACATATTATAGTAAATTTCTAGTCAGTGTTTATATATTTTCTTAATCCAATAATCACAAATAATTGTGAAAGTCTTGCTGGATGAGCTACTTAAAAAGCCTGCTGTGGAGACTTCTTAGGATCAAGTGGCAAGGTACACAAGCTGTGCTTAAATGACAGCTTAGCCAGTTGTGGCATACTAAGTTACGGCTTGTGCATTGCTTAATGTTTGAGTAATATACTGATCCAAACAATCTGCTGCTATAGTGTGTATGCACTGTGTATGGCCTTCATATGTGGATTCGGGTCTGGGGATCATGAGGGCCAATCAATGGCATCAATGCCTCCGTCATCCAGAAACTGCACTACACACTCTGGTTTCATGAGGCCGGGGATTGTGATGTACCAGGAGGAACCCAGGGCCCACTGCACCAGCGTAAGTCTGACAATGGCTCTGAGAAATTTATCCCGGTACATAACAGCAGTAAGGATATCGTTGGATAGTACGTGGAGTCTGTGTGACGCTCCAAAAATATTCCTCCCCAGACCATCACTGACCCACCACCAAAATGAGCATGCAGGATGTTGTCGGCAGCTTAACATTCTCCATGGTATGTCACTTAACCTTAATTTATTAATCTGTTTAATATAACACTTGCAATCGTGATGATATTTGGGAAAACAGCATTCTTGCTCATGTGATATTTTTTAAATATATAACACTTCCAGTGTCTGTTTTGCAAATTTAAATGAATTAGCTAACTATATTATGTGGAGTGTAGGGCTGTCAAAATTTCTGAAAAACTAATTTTGAATTTTGTACTTAAATATGATCAATGTTCATATGATAATTTAGAAGGCATAATTTCAGTTGGGGGAACGATAACAATAATATTTTCAGTGAGGCCACAAGAGGGTGCATCGAGCAAAATATTACTAATGCACGTTTCGTCAAAGCAATAAAATAACACCACTACCTTTGAAAAAAAAGTGCAAAATGTTTAAAATAATGTTTATAAAACATATATATCTAAGTTGCTTAAACAATTAGAAACAAAACAGCATCATGTATGTATGTGTAGTTTAATACAAAGGACCAAAAACCAATCACAAATAGTACTTTTTATAACTTTTCATTTAAAAACAACGCCGCCTTAAAGTCTCGTGACATGATTTTTAAAAGTTAAACTTACATTAATTTTACATGGCTTTCTAAACATGCAGAATTATGTCCTTATAGAAATTGCGATTAAATATGCATTTCAGTTTTGACGTAAAGAACATCTTCTCCAATGTTCTCTTTTTCTGCAATATTTTGAATGAACAACTTGGCAGCAACAGATACAGTGGGTTCAACTGGATAGGCTAAAAAAGCATTAAAATTAAACGACACCTACATCTTCATTGCATCATGTGTGCCACTGATAAGGCAGCCCGATGCACACCTAACATTCGAATGCAGCGTTTTTGCTTTCAAATGTGGATTTATATATTCAACGAATATATGATATTTTTTTCTTTTTTTGAGAGCCCTAGTGGAGTGTCATTAGCTTGATTACTCAATATTGTAATACCTCCTTCTTAGTACATTTTTTTTTTGTTTCTTTTTACTCTTGACCAGCAATGCACAATTGTCTACTAGGTAGTGCTTCCCCCAGTCATCGAGAAAATACAAGAGAAGCAATAGTTGGGTGTTACCAATTTGTGGAGGGGGACTTTAATATTTCTCTATTTTATGACAAACTTACATTCAATTTGGAACAAGAAAAAAAGGTTACAAAATAAATATAAATGTATTAAATATCATGGGCATGGTTTGATCATACCATGAGTACATGAAAAACATGTAGTTTATACCAGTGAATACCAGTGAATTGAATGGGTGAAGTGACGTGTGGTGTCCCATACTTGGAATTTGTTCTCTGCATTTAACCCATCCATGTGCACACACACACAGTAGTGAACACACACACACCAACCGTTTTTGAATTGCAGTGCTGGTGCAAACATATCCACATCGCTATGATCAGATGCTTTCTTAAGTGCTGTTTTTTCACCGCCGTCATTCTTATTTTGTCATTGAAAAGAAAGTGTGCAGCACATATTCATCTCAATGTCTCTCTCAGCAGAGCAGATGGTGTCTGGATGTTCATTAACAGCTGCAAATAAGGTATTTCTGACTGCTTTTTAGTTCTAAGCAAAGAATGAAAAGGAGCTTTGCTATGAGTATAACAGAGAACTGAATCATGTCCAGCCTCTTGTACATTACGTGTTCATGAGGGCAAGCACGAGCAAATAAGTTGCTGGCTGCAGTTCACTTAACGGCCACTGGTGTCACTAATAACAAGGTTTCTGAATCCTATTAGCTAAGTCTTGTCTAACTCACAAAGTCATAAATTAATACAGTGCATTTAGATAAGAACTCACAAAAATATGGTGTAACCCTTCCTGGCATTTAAAATATAACAGCTACCAGCGACCAACTATGCAGATTTATTTAGCAGGAACAATTTATACTCATACAGTATCTCTGTGCACACAGTCACTTCAAACATTTACTTCAGAATCTTGATCCATTAAATCGGTTTTGTGTAGAGCAGTCTGAGACCTCGCATGTGTAGGTGTATTTGTGTGTGAGGATGCCCCTGAGAGATGCACGAGTGATGGAGCCTAATGTGAGCGATGCACATTAAACAATTCTTGACTTTCTGGGTCAGCACAGGTAAGGATTATGTCAATGGGAAAGGCAATTTCTGAACATCAGATTGTAATTCTGACTTTGTTTTGTATATGTATTGACATGTGCATGCTGTATAACTGACTGTATAAACCATTACAAGACTGCCCTGGGTTCCCAAAGCAATACTCTGGGACACAACGATAGCATGAAACTTCTCATGTTTATAGGCATGCTTTCTTGTTTGTATGCAAAACCTGCACATGCTGACCCAAACACATTTTATATTTGCACAAAGCCACCTTTATGGTTTGCAGTAGACTATATGCAAAGAGACATGATTTATTTTCTACATGGCCACTGCACAGGGTGTTGTCACCAGAGTGTATGTTGGACATGTGTATGGATGTGTAGCTTGTCGACATATGATAGATGAAGGCTTTTAAAGACTCAAAATAAATGCTGGATCTGGGTAAAAGCTTTGTCTCTTCTTGCCTAATCCCTTTGTCTTTGCTAAACGAAAACATTCTCTATGCTGCTGTCAATGCAGAAACCTCTGTACTTATTTCCAGACAGCATGAAAGTTCTTATTTACCATTTGATAAAGTAATAATTCAATGAACCAACCAACAAACAAAGAACTAAATAAATGGCATTCAATCACTGTCATGTCATTCCAAATCTCTATGACTGACTGTCTTTTATGAACCACAAAATAAGGGATTTCGAAGAATCCCCATGCCTCTATTTTCCATACCATAAAAGCAGTAGGCAGTGGTTTTATTCTCAGCCATCATTCACTGAAATCTTCCCCTCTGCCTTACCTTGCAAGTTTCATTCAAACACACACACAGAGATGGCTTAACTCTCAAGTATCATTCACACACACACACACACACACACACACACACACACACACACACACACACTAACTTGTGATGTTAAAGGGATAGTTCACCAAAAAATGAAATTTCTGTCATTAATTACTCACCCTCATGTCTTCCCAAACCCGTAAGACCTTCGTTCATCTTCAGAACACTAATTAAGATATTTTTGATGAAATCCAAGAGCTCTCAGTCTCTGCATAGAAAGCAATACAACTGAAATGTTCCCAGGTCCAGAAACGTAGCAAGGACATCGGTCAAACAGTCCATGTGACATCAGGGGTTCAACTGTAATTTTATGAAGCTACGAGAATACTTTTTGTACGCAAAGAAAACAAAAACAATGGCCTTATTCAGCAATTCTCATGTGCAGCGGCGTGCCTCCATTGTGGAAAAGTATCACGACATATGCGCTCGTTTCCACTTCATGTAAACAATGCATGCGCATACTGACTCATGTGCATGTTAACATAAGCGGAAACAAGTGCATGCATCTTGATACTTTTTCCACGATGGTGTGCCAAATAAAAAATCCATAGCTGTCTCTGTTAGAATTTAATGGTTAACCCTGCCAAATTCCCTTTGGCTCTCCCAAAAGCAAAAATCAACCACTGTCCCTGAGTGGCCAATGAGCTATCAGAGATATAGTAAATTTTTCTTATGCTTTCCACTCCTGACTTTTCCTCTTCCTTTTGTCCATCCATTCAATCCACTGTCGCCAAAGCTTACTGGTTTATGGACAAGGGCCTTATTGCCTCCATGGCCTGCTGTGAAACCCTCAGGCTCAGGCGTTAATTTGATGAACATTCCTGGCCCTGCATACCAGCTTTTTAATGATTTCTGGAAGGGGGGTCTTCACCCTGCAAGCCATTTCCTGTGACCCAGTGAAACCCAATTCATTTGACTTGACTGGTTAAAAATACACACACACTCTTCTTGGTGTGCATGAATCTTATTAGCAGGATTACTGTAATTGGACGAGCCACAGTGATGTGATTGTTCGTCTGGCAGGTGGACACAATGTGTCACTATATCCAAATGCTGCAGCTTGGCAAGTGGAAGTGGTGATTGTACAGTTTCAACACACAGTAAGTCATGGCCTAATGGTTAGAGATTCGGACTGGTAATCCAAAGGTTGCGGGTTCGAGTCTCAGGCCGGCAGGGATTGTAGGTGGGGGGAGGGAATGTCCAGCGCTCTCTCCACCCTCAATACCACGACTGAGGTGCCCTTGAGCAAGGCACCGAGCCCCCAACTGCTCCCCGGGCGCCGCAGCATAAATGGCTGCCCACTGCTCCGGGTGTGTGTTCACTACGGTGTGTGTGCACTTTGGATTGGATAAATGCAGAGCACGAATTCCGAGTATGGGTCACCATATGTCCATATGCTGTATGTCACGTCAGTTTCACTTTCAGGCAGATATTGGACTGTGACAGAGAAATAGAGAGTAAATATGTAAAGGCCTGAGGGTAGAGGAAGAGAGACCGTTACCAGTTCTCCACCACCCACACGGCAGACAGTAAGTCAGTTGTCTAAATAAATCTCCACTGACATGCATTAAGCCATCTTACTTTTACACATGCTGTCATAAACAACATATAACATATCCCAGATACAACACATCCCAGGTAGTGTCATCATTGTGTCACACTATGTAGAGAATATATTATACATTATGATACTAGATTTTGACATTTCTGAGGCAAATGAGAGTAGTCAATGTGGGTGTCTGGGCAGGGCATTGCTATGCAGTTATGGGTTATTGTTAGGGAATTATTGTGCTGCTAAGGAATTCTGAGTGGGTTTTAGGGTGTTGGGTCAATGAAATTATGTCTGGATCTATTCATTTATTCAAAAATATTAAAAATGCAATTCATAGCTACAGTGACTTGAATACAAAATGTCTATAATGTTTACATTTCTTAATTTAAAATATTTTAAATGCAGCAAAAAAAGGTCACAAAGGCCCCCTTAGTACCTGGTATTAGCATGCACTTTATATCCATAATATAGCAGCGGGTCTCAGCTGGTTTGGCCATGGGACCCACATTTTCCCATGAACATTAAGCCGCAAATAAATTTGCTTTTAATATACCACTTACGCTGCATTTGCATGTGCAATGTGCACTGCGAATATAGTATAACAACTGACAGGACAGGAAAGTTTTTTGTTGTTTTTTTCTGAGATGAGAAACTTTTTATTTTGTAACAAGTTATGAAAAGAAAGTTAAAATAATGACATTGACACATAGCCTGACAAAATCTGACCGCAGATACTGAATCATCACCTTTTTCTCTGGCTCTCTTTAACTGCGCCTGACAGAAGTGTCAACAGCTTTCCCTCATGTCTTTCAAAATAAATGTCTTGCATCAGAAAAACAGTTTGTTGTTGTTTCTTTGACTGCACACTCCATGACCCACCAACGGAGAAACACTGTATAATATCTGGATATTTTTAGCTGATTTCCAATACGTCTTTAGTGCAGGCAGACAGAGATCTGATCACAATTCATCATTCAAAATTCCTTCCGTTCATATTTTCTCTCTCGTTATGAGCCCCTTGGTGAAGGGAGGGACACGGAAAATTACAAGTGAAGAAAAATAATCTAGTGAAATGATCTGATAAATAATTGGAAATTGTTGATGTGTGCATCTAAACCATGGTTGTGATCACCTTTTCTACCATTTACTGTACAGTATGAACAAGCATACGGTGTTACAGTGTAGAGTTAAAAACTGCAGATTTTCCCCCCGGTGGGATTTAGATGACACGGTTTTCCATTTTATGAGAGCCATCAATCTAAGTCAATCTCCAGCCATTCAAGTCTATTAAATAAGGCGTAAAATAGGCTGGCTCAGTTTTGACCCAGTGTCAAATTGGCACCTGAAATTTACTTCGACTCACCTAAAGGGAAAAGGAAGCAAGTGCTAAAATATTATTCATGTGAAGTTGCCTGCCAGGCGAGACAGAGAACGATAGGTGGGGAAGTCTGTTCAATACAAATCCATGGCATGGTGTTGCATCACGCACTTTGGGGGAGTTTAAACTCAGTCATCGTCTCTGACAGCCCACGATGATATTACTGCAGCATCATATCTGGAGATTTATGTTTTTATGAAAACCTTCCAGTGGCAGAAATGAGTTGTTCCATCTTTATTTCCTCCATGGAGGCAATTTGATAAAATACCTCTGCTTCTCCAAAACCTGGAAAAATGTTTTGCTCATAAAAATGTAAAATGCGCATTCATTTGAGAATTAATGGATGGACAAGATTTGCATGCACCTCTAAATACTGTTATCTCTGCGGTTTAATGTGTATTTTGATTTAATGAAAGCAGGAGCTTATTAGAGAATATGGTCATGAGATAAATAATTGTGCTGTCATCATAATTCTTCAAGTAATTTAGCTGAGCTAAGTTTGTTTTTGTTTGTTCTGCTGAATTGTCAGTTGAGTGCTTAATGTGACAATGTGGGTTTATTATGGAGGTGTAAAAGATATTGTGCAATATGATATATTTAAAAAGAAATGCAATCATTTATAATTTTACTGTAAAATACTGTTTAAAAAAGTCATGAAAAAAATAGCAATCTATGAACTTTTAGCTCAATAAACAACTACTTGAAAATCAGATGCTGTCGTAATTGTATGTTTATTAGGTTCATGTTTCATATTTCAGACATTTCTATGGGTTTGTAACAATATATACGGAAGCAGAATGTAGTGTGTGAGTGATGTTTCTGCAGCTAATTATCTTTTTCTGAGTCATAACAGAGACTGCAGAAGAAAAAAACAGGAAGACCATATGGAAGCCGCTACTCATCATCAAATCGCAATATTAAATAGAAAATCAATACAAATTATGATTCTGTTTAAAGAAATGCTTAGTAAAATGTGTAAATATACTCTAACATTCACAAAGAGGTACACATAAGAAGAAACAATGCAATTACCAATTTTGTGGAGTGTAACGGAAAAGTAATTTAACGAGTAACGAATTACTGCTGACAGAGTAATAGACGAAGTAATAGCATTACCTATGAAAGGAGTAAAGAGTAATAAATTACTATTTTTTTCAGTAACGAGCCAAACGATGATCATAGCTAAACAAGTAACATTCATCAGTGTTTAATAACCATATTCAGTCCCCATTAAATTTATTGCTTGAATCTCATAAATTTGAATCACATTGGAGTGTGACAAGAAGTCGTTAACAGTGCCTTCTTATAGGTTTGTGTTCTCACTCTGCTGAATGATAGTACACTCATGTGTGAGTTAGCACACCTCCCGTGGGTACTGCACTTTAATTGCATCTCAGAATATCCCCTCAGTGAATACATTTATCATATTGAGCTATTGTGTAAAAAGGATCTCAGTTTTCCCCAGCACTGTCAGTGCTTGTTTAGTGGCTAAACCCAAGGCACATGTCAACTCTCTGTCAAGCATTTGGCATTAGGCTGAGCTGTCGATCAATGCAAAGCCTTCTTAAGCCAAAATGACAATTTTGTAGTAGTTTAGTGAGTTTCAGTGATCCATCTATTGACAATGTACCAAAGAAAAAATACCACCCACAGACAATGAGGTCTTCAGCAGTGAAAATTTCATTAAACAGAGCTACACTTCAGTGTGTACTACCTCAGCAAACAGAGAACACTCTCAAAACTTTGGCTAGCATTCTGGCAAGGTTCTCTTAAAATGCTTTCATTTTAAGAGAACCTTGAGAATTTTGAGAACCTTGAGAAGAGAATTGCATTCATTTGTTTAAAATTATTTAAAATCTCAATTTCAACTCAATAATATTATGCATCATTTCAAGAACTGTTTAAAACCTTTTTAGTTGGACGTTTTTAAGAACTGCTTCTTGTTTCAGAACATTCTAAAGTAACTTTTACATAACTTTTGCAAATGGATAAAACAGAATTGAAATCTAATCGAATGATTCATATTAACAACATAGACACTGATGCCACTATAATACACAGATCCAATATACAGTACACACGTGATTTCTTGCTAATGCAAACAGCATACATGCATTTTTTTGCTTCTGTTTTGCTTTAAAATGGGCATGTATAGCATAGTGTAATAAATGACCTGAAAATTTCATATCATTACATTCTAGGGACACACTTAGACCTTATCTTGTAAAAAAACAGCATAAATAGGTCCCCATTAATGTTTTCTCTAATGTGCATATAACCAAGAAAAAAATAAATAAAGCATGAAAACAATGAACATTTTGAACATTCAGTGGCTATTCAAAAATAACATTTTCATAACTAAATGGGAACACTGACTAAATGTTCTTAGAACATATTTTAAGACATATTTGTCTTTATGTTAGCCATAAACCAAACAATGATTCAACTTGTCCTTTGCCAGTGGCTGGTGGTGATTGTAGAAGACAATTCTGCTGCTGAGAGGGGCTGTGTTTGGTCAGCATGGATGTATGCCTTAAGGTGTGCTGCATGGGCAAAGGCCAAGGGGGAAAAAAAGGCCATAACCATGTCTTGGGTGACCTCTGGCCAGTGTGGTTCCACTACTATTTGGCTCTCTCATTTCAACAAGCTACCAAGTCATTCTCAAAAATATTTCTCCAACTGGCCATTGAGGAAAAACGGTACCCCTTTACCATTTCTCAAACAGATTATTCCAAAATGGTGCCAGAGCTGATGTTTGGCTGAGGGGCCTGCAAATCTCTCTCTGGAAAATAGCTGTTTTGATCAGATCAGTAGATCAGATATTTTGGTCTTTGGGCACTTAAGCTCTTGTTCTCTTGAGTGTTGGTGGAGCGTGGTGCTGCCAGCACCCAGTCAAGATCATTACGTTGACTATATCTAGGATGACCTAGGCTTCTGTATATGGTAATTTTTGAAAGACAAATTACTGTGAAAAGCTGTTCATTGATTAACTGTAAGCAACCTTGCCATAAAGAAAATGGAGTGTTTATTTACACTGTGCAAACAGCCCGCCTTGTTGGCAGAGGCTATTTACACTAACTCCGCCCACCAACGTGTGATTGGGCTTGTCAACACTACAAACAAATTATTATCTAATAATGGCCCCAGTGGTGTAGGTAGTAAAGTGTGTGATGTGGTCTTTTTGACACAATCGACCTGAGTTCGAATGCACCTAACTTTTCTCCCCTCCCTTTTCAAATCACATATCACTTCAGAAAGGCAATTATTTTCAATAAAAATGAAGGAAATAATCGAAAAGTTGAAAATAAAGTATCGGGTAGAGTTAGGGTAGGTGTAGGGAGGGATTTGTTATTATTACTGTTTGTCTCAATAAGGTGGCATCCATTTAATGATTTGAATTAAACTTATAATTTACACTCAATATGTTATTATTGCATACTGTTTTATAATGGACTACAATACTGAGGTGCAGATAATTGCCATTATTTGCAATAAGTAGTATAAATAGCAGGAAATCCTGTTATTTTAACATAATTAGAATATACTTAGTGTAAATAGCATCTATTGAACAAAATATTGTAAAACTCATGTTTTAGAAGTAAAAAATGATATGTCAATTTCCTGTGAAAAACAAGACAATACTATTTATTTTCACTGTAAAATATTGATAGAACATACATTGCTATTCATTGAAATTAAATGTCCATGCACAATTGAAATGATTATTTTCTTTCTTTATATTACATTTTTATGTTTATTTATTTCATGTTTGCTGTATTTTTAATTGATGTTTTGTCTTTTTGTGAGCCATATTGTGTACTCTCTGTATGTTATTATAGTTGCTGGAAAGAAGGTTTGTTAATTGTAAGGAAATTTAAGCTAGCATTTGACCACTGATTTTGCCACCTGTGTTATAATTATTATTATTATCAATATATTTTAACAAGCTGAGAAAATCTTGTGAAATCATGAAAAAGTTGATTTCAGTAATACCATTCAAAAAGTGAAACTTGTATATTAGATTCATTCATTACACACAGACTGATATATTTCAAATGTTTATTTCCTTTAATTTTGATGATTATAACTGACAACTAATGAAAGTCCCAAATTCAGTATCTCAGAAAATTTGAATATTGTGAAAATGTTCAATATTGAAGACACCTGGTGCCACACTCTAATCAGCTAATTAACTCTAAACACCTGTAAAAGCCTTTAAATGGTCTCTCAGTCTAGTTCTGTAGGCTACACAATCATGGGGAAGACTGCTGACTTGACAGTTGTCCAAAAGACGACCACTGACACCTTGCACAAGGAGGGCAAGACACAAAAGGTCATTGCTAAAGAGGCTGGCTGTTCACAGAGCTCTGTGTCCAAGCACATTAATAGAGAGGCGAAGGGAAGGACAAGATGTGGTAGAAAAAAGTGTACAATCAATAGGGATAACCGCACCCTGGAGAGGATTGTGAAACAAAACCCATTCAAAAATGTGCGGGAGATTCACAAAGAGTGGACTGCAGCTGGAGTCAGTGCTTCAAGAACCACCACGCACAGACGTATGCAAGACATAGGTTTCAGCTGTCGCATTCCTTGTGTCAAGCCACTCTTGAACAAGAGACAGCGTCAGAAGCGTCTTGACTGGACTGCTGCTGAGTGGTCCAAAGTTATGTTCTCTGATGAAAGTAAATTTTGCATTTCCTTTGGAAATCAAGGTCCCAGAGTCTGGAGGAAGAGAGGAGAGGCACATAATCCACGTTGCTTGAGGTCCAGTGTAAAGTTTCCACAGTCATTAATGGTTTGGGGTGCCATGTCATCTGCTGGTGTTGGTCCATTGTGTTTTCTGAGGTCCAAGGTCAACGCAGCCGTCTACCAGGAAGTTTTAGAGCACTTCATGCTTCCTGCTGCTGACCAACTTTATGGAGATGCAGATTTCATTTTCCAACAGGACTTGGCACCTGCACACACTGCCAAAGCTACCAGTACCTGGTTTAAGGACCATGGTATCCCTGTTCTTGATTGGCCAGCAAACTCGCCTGACCTTAACCCCATAAAAAACCTATGGGGTATTGTGAAGAGGAAGATGCAATACGCCAGACCCAACAATTCAGAAGAGCTGAAGGCCACTATCAGAGCAACATGGGCTCTCATAACACCTGAGCAGTGCCACAGACTGATCGACTCCATGCCACGCCGCATTGCTGCAGTAATCCAGGCCAAAGGAGCCCCAACTAAATATTGAGTGCTGTACATGCTCATACTTTTCATGTTCATACTTTTCAGTTGGCCAACATTTATAAAAATATTTTTTTTTTGCATTGGTCTTAATTGATATTCTAATTTTCTGAGATACTGAATTTGGGACTTTCATTAGTTGTCAGTTATAATCATCAAAATTAAAGGAAATAAACATTTGAAATATATGAGTCTGTGTGTAATGAATGAATCTAATATACAAGTTTCACTTTTTGAATGGTATTACTGAAATAAATCAACTTTTTCATGATATTCTAATTTTATGACCACCACCTGTATATATATATATATATATATATATATATATATATATATATATATATATATGTATTTTATTTGTATTTACAAAACTGTATTTAAAATAAATTTAACAAGACACCACAATGTGCATACAATCTGTCTACATCTCTGTATGCAGTTCAAACAAATTGTGGCACATTGAGGTCTTCTGAAAAAGTTTCAATCAAAGGTTTAGAAAGAAAATTGATAAGATCCATAGACACTACCCTGTGCTGTATAACATCTGGGAAATCAAACAGTTTCACGGTCTTACAGCTTTTTCTTGATCAATAGAAACAATCCCCTCTTGAAGACCAAACAACTTTGAGATTTCTGAGTCAATATTATCAGAAATCAACCTGCCATATAGCGGCCGTAGGTCTAGTCAGCATGAACAATTTTTTTCATAACTTTAAGTGCACTTGCCAATACTTTTGAGAGGTGCTTTGAATCATTGCAAAGTGGGGCAGAGGTCTCCAGTTTTTTTATCAGCTGCAAATCACCTTTTTTTAAACGGGACATCAGACATCAGAACCACTGAGGATGCAGTGAGTTAGTTTTGTTTTTGGTGGTAATGTCACCAAATACACAGCAAAAATGGAAGAGAAGGGTGGGGTGAGCAGTAGCTCATTATCATTTAAAGAGACATGCACGGAAAGGGTTCTGGTAAGGTAAAAAGGTTTTACACAACCATTGAGGAATTTTAACCAAAGTATGTTGCAGACATTTCATGAAGACCCTAAAGAGTCCTACCAACGTGGAAAATGGGCATCCGATGTCTAGCAACTTAAAGGCAAGCGCTCTTCGTTCAGGCTGTTGTTTAAAAAGATCTTGTTAAATTGCAGGCCCACCCAATCAATGGATAGATAGATAGATAGATAGATAGATAGATAGATAGATAGATATATAGATAGATAGATAGATAGATAGATAAAGTTCACCCAGGGAGACAGCACTGCAGCTCTGAGCTACCTGCTCTTCTCAATGCTCACATTTAAACAAGCGACTGTAAAAGCATGCTTACAAATAGCAGTATGACCAGACAGCACCTGCCCGGAATCATATTCCAAAATCCAGAGTTCTGGCATGAAACTCTAGATGGCGCAGTCCGATAGATTTAACTCAATCTGACATAATGACATCATCACGTCACAGCTGATTGGTTCTCTCCTGTATCGGTAGCCAATGAGCTCACTGCTAGTGAATTTGGTAGCAGTTGCAACACACCTAAGAAACCCTCCACCTTCCCCAGCTTCACCTGTATTGATCTGCTATGGGGAATATTCATAATATGTGCATCAGCAGTATTTCTTACATGCTCACAGCAGCATGTTGTGGATGTATTGGCAGTAGCAAGTATTGGTACTTGCTCTGCCGCAGCAGCAGTGTAGCAAATCTATTCCGCCAAGACCAAACACATTTATATTGTCATGTACATTACTATGCCAATTCCTCTGAGAGTTGTCAGAACTGACAGAACTGTAAATAACTCTATTTTTTTGTCCATTTTTATGCATGAGAGAGAGAGAGAGAGAGAGAGAGAGAGATCAGACCAAGGCTGATGAAAAAAAAAAAACATTAAAATGATTAAAACAATAACAATGATTTAGTCTGGCCATAGGCAATAAATTATCTTTACAACGAGTGCTGGTAAACTGATTTTGATTACCATGGAAACCTCTCCGAAAAAGGAAAAAAAAAAAAAATTACAATCCCCCAAGACATCATGTACAGACTCCAAGAAAACCAATATCTGTACTCAAACAAGTGGAGCATATACAGTAATGAACACAAGTTGTACATGTTCATATAATGCTCTGATTTTTAACAGGCGCCTTTAATGACCTCTACATACTCAAATGACAGAGGAGTGACATTTCTGGAAAAAGTATTCCCACTGCAAACTGTTACTATTGACTCGGAAAAAACTTCACCATCCCATTCTCTCTTCCAGTTGACTTTATCAGCAATACTCTGTGTAAGGGAGCACAGTCTGCAAAATGAATCCTTTTTTCCTTTGTCTCTACATCCATTTAAATTCAGGCTGCCTATTCTTAACACACTCTTAAAACAAAAGAGAAAAGGAAACAAAAGAAAAACAAAATGGGGAAAAAAGTACTAAACATATTTGCTATCTTTTATAGCTTTCAAAGTGAGTTTTTTTTTCAATGATAAATCTCCTGATCAGTGAAAACTTTCTCCCCTGCGCTTTCAGAACTTCAGAATTGAAAGTTCTTGACTGAATCAATGAAGAGTTGTTGCACACATTCTCAGTTTTCCTCTCCACTCTTCATTCCTGACTCCTCTGGTGCTCTTAAGAAACTTTTTAATACTCAAAATGGAGTGGCCACTTTTTTTCAGGGACCAGGACTGTTAGGAACGTAAAGAATCCTCTTCAGAGTTCACCCCAACATCACAATCAAAGGTCTGAGAACTACTCGGGGTCATCAACCAATCATACGCAATAATCAACAGCCTGTATTATAATACATTATAATATTACATACATTATAACTGTAGAGAGGAAGAAGTAAATGATCACTAATACCGTTTTAAACATAGATGAGGTAAGGTGTGCTACAATTCTTTAGGCTAATCCCATTCTTTCTGTGCAAATACTTTTTTTTTTTTTACAAGACAACATGGTATGAGCTCTAACGTCAATTGAATGGAAGTGAGAATTATTTCCTTATGGTTCCTTAAGGATCTTTCCTTATCAGCTGTTGTGCTTTAGCAGTGTGCGGGCAAGGAGTCTGATTAGTTACCTCATTCTCTATGCAGACTGAAAACCTAATTATATTGGTGATTTAGGGAGAGCTGAAGCCTGTGGAAATAGTGCTAATTCTGCTCATCTGAATAAGCTCACCCACAGTGGTCAACGACATCCATGTTTCAACCCAAAAGGAAAATATTTTGATTTCTTTGGGGTTATTCAGACTTCTGCAACTGCTGAAAGTCACTTCAAATACATGACTGGACCAAGGGCACCTTGTGGGGATGTGTGCCAAAGCAGAGGTTTCTCCACATCAGGAGCATTTGAGTACAGTATTTAAATGCAATATCCCTGTGAGCCAGCTTTCAGGCTGATTCTAAATGTCATTTTTATGCCCTTTAAAGGCACTGTGTGAAGGGGAACCTATTTGAAGGGTTGTCGAAAACAAAAGTGATAACATGTTCACGAAGAACCATTCCACAGGGTTTTTACTGAAATATATGGATGACAGTCATGTGTTATGCTGCTTGATGTTGCAAACTGGCATTTGTTATCATATTATTTTAATCATAAACACATTGGTTTTTACTGTTTGCTGCACTTTATTATTCTTAGTTATTTACCTACTGTGTGTCCTGAACCTTCACTTTAAGTGCTAAGGCAGAGGTGCTGCTCAATTTTGATTGAAATTCCCCTGACATTTAGGCTTCACTGTAATGTTTTTTTCACTGTAATATTTTATTGGCTTTGGCAAGAAAATATACTTATTTTCCATTTGGCTGATAACTTCAATAACATATGGTCTAAATCAAATTCTACGAATCATTATCTGACTCTGACTGATGTACAGTAAATGACATTATGCCAAAACTGACAACTCTTTTTTTTTCTTCTTCTTTTTTCTTTTTTTTTTTTTTTAGATTCCATGTGGTGATGCATATGTTAAATATTCACATTAAGCACCAAAGTGAATATATGAGGAACAAAATCACAATATGTCTTCATGGCTTTAAACAGGTGCAGTTTCACTGAGGGAGGGAGAGTGAGTCATTCTGCAAATGGCATACAAGCTTGAGCTTTTTGACTGAATAGGAAATAAATGAATAAATACATAAATAAATAAATAAATAAATGTAACTCTTGCCAACTAATAAAAAAATAAATAAAAAAAAGTGTTACAAGACCATAATAGCGAGATGAGGAGGACTATGCTCCATGATCCAAACCATTCCTAAACAAGACTTTAGGTTTAAAACAGCAGCACAGCTTTATTCATATACATTGTCTGGATTAGTAATCTGTGTACAATATATGAATAACAAAAAGATGTTGCACTTGTTTAAAGAACTTATGAAATTATCATTATTTATTAATTAATTAATTGTGGCTTTATTTTGCCTCCCTCTGCATTGAGGCCTGTTCACATACAGTATATTTCACATACACATTTTCCTCTAGCGGATATTTGTGTAAAATTTATATCTTTGACTCCCAGTAAACAATACAAAAGTATTGCTGACTCATCTTGCATTCGGCATTCAAACATTTTTGTCTAATAAAATCTAAATAAAAGCGCCATAAAGGTGATTTTTCACACTTTTGAAATATAGGCTACTGATGATGCGACATACATAAAGCTTTTGTTTTACTGAGGTAAAAGTTAATGTAACTATGAGTTGTGCATTTTATAGTCGTCTATTTTACTATTGGAAAATGTGAAAGGAAATTGATTACTCTTCTAGTAACATATAGCTAACCTTGAATGAAAACGTACCACATTTTAGGATTCTTAAGATTATTTCCATACAAAATTCCAATGTGTATGTCCTGAGAAGGAATGTGCTATATCATCATATTCGTAAATATTCTGAAATACGGTAAAAATATTGTAATATACCATAAAGGTTTTGTAGGCTACTTTTTTTTCTTCTGAAGTGAAATATAACTCATGAATCAATGACAAGACTCGCCTCCACTTTGGACTTTTGTAACTCGTGTGTGTTTTGTGGAAAAGAGCTGCGTAAAGATTCTTCAAAATAATCTGGGTTTTCAGGTTTTGGAACAACACCAGGAGTTGTAAAATAATAACACAATGTTGGCTGAACTATTACTTTAATTGGTGATTCTCTGTCAAAGTGTCACCTTAGCCTTCATTTAAGCGTTTGGAAACGATCCGAGGCGATGTAAGCTATTCAAACCCTCCTCCGAGCGGGAAATTTGCCGCCATCCAGCACCAATCTGCGCGCGAGGGAAGGAGGGGGCGGGAAGGTTCGTTTGAGGAGGGCAGGCTTTCCAGCGTTACTAGCGCTCCCCCACTACCCTCATTTCAGCATCTGAGGCAAATACTTCAAAATTCACCCAATGGACATGAAATAATTTACTGGAAAATAAGTGGAAAGACGGAGGGGGAAATCAGCTGCCAGAGCTCAGAAAGTGTCTGAAGTCCGTCGGAAGAAAAAAGGATTTATCTCTGGTGAGGTACATTTAATACTATAATGACTGAATGATGCGTAAAATGCGTGTCATATAGATATAAAGACAGGGAAACGGCGTTACAGACATGTCTTCGTAAAATCCCGCAGTGTTTTATTCACGAGTAAGTGTGTTTTGAGAGGAACATGTCATTTGTTTCAAGGTTTAACAGGTTTCTCTCGCCACAGCAGACTACAGATACACTGAGGTGAACCTGACCAGGAGCGAGAGCTTATCACGGCAAGACTGACGACTGTTACTTTGAGATGATATCACTTAAATATTTTTGCAGACATTCATTTTTGTTCCCATTTGTTATGCTCAATTTCAGTCACGCTGTCGATCGGTAGCTATTTTATTCACACTGTTGAAATATACTGATGATGCGACATAAAGCTTTTGTTTTACTGAGGTAAAAGTCAACGTGTTCAATGAGTTGTGCGTTTTATAGTCCTCTATTTTATTAAAAGAAAATGTGAAAGAAAATTGATTACTCTTGTAGTAGCCTATAACCTTGAATGAAAACTTACTACATATTAGGATTCTTCAAGATTATTTCCATACAAAATTCCAATGTGTTATCTGAGACGGAATGTGCTACTGTCGTCATATTCGGAACTTAAATATTGTAATATTCCAACGAATAAATTCAGTGTTCAAAACAAATAAATAATAAAAGAAAATACAGCTTAGCCTTGGAAATTCGATCGATCGGATCCCAGTGTGTCAGAGAGATAACACTTGGATTGCGCGTGCGTTTTCTGTAGTTTGTTCCGTCTGCTGGTTTTCATATCGTGACAAATCATTTCTGTCAATAGATAGCCTATTATGGTCTTCATGGAGTTACTTCATTTATGAGCTCAACAGTAAAGCGCTTATACAACCGGTTACTAATGCAAGTGAGCTTGCTTTCAAATGGGTGGAAGACGTCTGACTGTTTATTAAAAGAGAGCGAGAGAGAGAAAAGGGGGGTTTAGTGCGCAAACAAGCGCCTTAGGTATGTATGAATACACTTTTATCATGTAGCTACTGCAGGTCCTGGATTTACACGGTGCTTATAAAAATTGTTGCAGCTTGCATCAAAATGTTAAAGGAATATTTTCCCCAAAATAAAAACTCTGTCATTATTTAATCATCCCAAATGGCCATCCACCCATCTGACCCTATAGGACAAGTGATATGGAAAATGGATGGATGGACAGATGTTGTGCCAATGATTATTTTATTTTCTGATGTTCATGCATGCAGCATATTCCAAATATCCTAATGTCATATCATAGGTTTTTGTGAGGAACAGAATGGAAATGTTAAATTCTTCCTCTTCATCAGTTTTTTTGAAATCTCATTCACACTTGCAAGTCAAGTAAGTTTCATTGTGAATGATCATTAGACATGTTAAAACCAATGATGTTCAGTATGTTTACTAGCCTTACAATGCATATGTTTTAAGACGCCATGTTTGACGAAAGTGAGATTGGTTTATTTATGGGTCTTTTGGCTTTTGATAGGAAAGTGTAAAATTGACAGAGATTGGAAAAAATTCAAGCTCAGGTCAACATACATCATTCCATGACATTTCAGTGCATGTGCATTACATGAGAGCTTGGTGGGGGATTTGGAGAAGATTTTCATTGAAAAAACTATTCACATTTCATTTTTTTTTCTTGACAAAATTGTAGGCCTTGGAATATAGACTGCAGATTACTTTGGTGGTAATTAAAGGTAATTTTTAGAGCTCAAAAGGCCTTGTTCCCATTCACATGGATTACAGCTGCGTGATTTTTTCTTTCCGCGACTAGAAAGTAACTACCTCAAGATACACACTGACAAAACATTCGTCATGATTAAATACATTTTTATGGAGAATCATTACATAAATTGACAAAAAACGGATGTTCAAGAAAGAGAGTGAAATTAAGCTAGACAGACACATGTTTATAGGAGAAAGACCTGGCCACATAAATGTGTCTCTGCAAAACAAATATAAATTAAGTAGAGTTCACATCACTGAAAGCAACAGATGTCCTGCATTTTATTTATTGTCAGCTAATTTCAAGATCAAAGGCTGCATTAAGAAATAAAGCGACATCAACACTGGCGACAGAATTTAGTGTTCACCACTTTTAACAAAACTGACTGTGTGTTGATCTCCAGGATGTGATGCAGAACGTTTGCATGCCGAGGAGAGATGCTCATCTCCAGAAGGCCTTACCTGTGGAAATGCTTGTTGCAGCAGCACTGTGGTAGTTGAGTTGACTATGAAAAACCTACCTACCTTTAGAAAAACTGAAAATATATGTTTAAACTTTTTGTTATATAATAGTTTATGCTAAAGGTTGAACAGTAGGATAAATTAACTCATATAGCATTGCTTTTGGTGTATATCCCAACCCTTGAGAGACAATGCGTACAGCTGTGAAATGGCCTGGAACAGATTGAAAACCACATTAAAGATGTGAAGACCACAGCCCGGATATCTTGGCAAGGCCATGGTAATGAGGGCAGTGGTAGATAAGAAACAAGGCAGGTTAAGTGCTGAAAGCTGAAGGTCTGTGAGCTCCAGAAGACTCCTCCCTCAAGGGAGCCATTTTCAGCTAGCCTGTGAGCTCGGCTCAGGCCAAAGTTACAATTAGCTCCAAATGCAGTGCTCAAAGCAAGAAAATAAACCTACTTTCAGCACTTCTGCGAAACTGAGAGCAGTGGGCAACAGTTTATGTCTGCTCTCTCGTGCACTCTCTCTCTCTCTTACTCTCTCTAGCTTTGGTTCCACTAACTTCAAGAAAAGATTAATGCTGTACATTAGCATTTCACTTTAAAGGAATGGTGCCAAAGTGATTAAAGTCACTGGGACGAATTATTAGTTTGTACTGTTGTTTGCCACAACCATCCATTATTCCTAACTTTTAAAACTGGCTTCTGTCCCCAAGATATCAAAGCTGCTTGTCCTTATTCAGGCAACTGAAATTTGCATATTAAAATTGAATTAATTTGTATATATTTATTTATTCATAAGGTTGGAGGGAGGCAATGTTAGTCTAGAATTTTATACCCTCTTCGACTCTGACATTTGACCACCTGTTTTAATCTAAATGAGCCATGACTCATCTACCGTGGAGTTGCAGGGTTTTGCTATTAACCTTGCCCTACCCTTTACACCTTGTTTTCAGTATCACATAGGCAGAGCGAGGCATATAACAAGATGACTTCTTAACTGTGACTGTCTCTAAACAGACTTTTCACTGTTACTTCAAGCTTTCAAGTGCTTGGAGCTCAGAGCCTCTTTTTTAGTGGGCGGCTATGCTGGAAAGAAGCGAAAAATCCAGATTTACACGTCAAACTGGGATGGCTGAAGAAAAGCACTGCTTTTTTTCTAATGCAGAAAAAGTGTCTGAGCTCTCCAAATCCTTGGTATTTGGTATTCCTAGATGACTCAGCAGTTTTTACACCTCTGAAGTAGGATTATTTGACAATCCCCACTGAAATTTGCATGTGGTCAGCATGCAGGAGGAAAACACAAAGGAGAATGTGCCAGCGAGACGGTCAAATTTATTTGTTGTCTCATGTCAGACCTGGCCTGGTTGTGTCTGACTGAAAAACTAGCATGGGTCAGAATGGTCATATGAATTTTTTTTTTTTTTTGGCATATTTCCCCCATACTGCTCACTTTAAGAGAATGATACAATTTACTTGTTAAACGTATTATTATTAGTTTTCTTCTTATTACACATTTTCAGAAACACAAGACAAAAGACACAATACTTTTGAAAACCAAAACAAATCATAACCCAAACCATTAGCATACAGTAAAATAGGTTTACTTTAGTGTGATTGTGTTAGAGATGTCAGCTTGCACTTAAATCACTGTCCCTTCAGCTGCATAACCAGAAAGGAAAAGTAGAGCTGTGGTTAATCAATTCTGACAGAAGGTAAACTAGGTGAGCCTTTTTAATGGCAAGAAGACTCTACCGGGGTCAGTCAAGAGCTTGTCACTCACTAGTACAAGCAGTGAGTAGACAGAGATATGTGAAAGGAGAAATGAGAGTTAGCCTAGAGCACTCATTTGCATCTATTTAATGTATTTGTAAAATTCAGAAAGACCACTTAACATGCAAATATCTTATATATGTGCAAGAAAATTCAGTGCAGTTCACCTGTGAATGATAAGAAGACAAATTTATTAGTTCAGTTAGTTTAGATTCTTTAATTTTCAAACATAAATAAAATATGGTAATTTGTTCCCTGCCAGTACATAGGATTTACACTTAAGTGGCCAACACTTCTCGTCTTCTAAAGGTAGCTGTCACACATTTTAGCATGCACATAATGTTCATTAAGTAGCTTCAAGGGTACTTGGACTTCATTTGATTCTTAGTCAAAACTGCCTCAAATAAATATCGATAAACTGTGTTTGATAAGGCCAGTTTGAAGGGAACATGCTTTTATTAAGCAAGTCCTTTTTTTCTTTGTTCAATTTTTTATTGACAACTGAACTTGGAAGTTGAAGAGACAAAAGGGAAAACAGAAGACTTCCAAAGTCAAAGATAAGGACGGAATTAATTTTAGGTAAAAAAAAATCCAGGTCACAGCCTCACATTCTCCCCATAGCTTAACTGCTTATCCACTTCACAGACTTTTTGGTGGCTGCCTGCTCACAAGCATATAATGACCTGGACTCGTCCATAAAAATTAAACCCGTTAGCCATATTGGGCTTCAGGCACAGATTGGGACAATTACTCAAACCTTGGTCATTTCTCTACTTTTCATTCGTCTGGTCTTGTGGCTGCACTAGTCTCGTTAACTATGTGTTGACTGCACCACACTAATTCTCTTCTGCCTGCCAGAACCCAGTCAACTATTTACTTTCCATTTCTTCCCTATTAATCATTTCCCTACTCATTATTTCATGTAGAGTCAGTTGGGATTGGTGGTGAGGCAGATAACGATAATGGTATTATGATTTCAGTTGGCATCAATCAGTGTGATGGATAGAGTTTCAGATTGCATTAGCTATAGATCAAACCTGAGGCATCAAATGCGGTTGGTCAATGGGAGCGTGGCAGGTTATCAAATTGAGGTATCTGAAAATTACATGATATCACTAAACTGTTGGCTAACAGATATGTTGTTTATATAGTGCATGCAAGTGAGGGCAGAGAGCTTGAAACCTGTCACATCTGTCGGGCCAAAGTGTTTTGGTAGGAGAGATAATGCACAGTGACACACATGGCACTTGACTGATGGTATTGATAAGTCGCGAGTCCCACCAGAGCGCAGGCATCTTGCGTTTTGTTTACCCTTTAGGTGACAGTCATCTGTGAGGCAAAACCTTAGCGCGGCTTACACCTGATGGATTCCACAAAACGTTCCTCCTCCAGGAGGATTTAGGAGAGGGAACACTGAAGTCTTGATAATCTAGGAGGAGACAACCAAGCTCCAAATTGAGTAGGAATGTGCAGCATGCTCTCAAAATCAACTAGACCAGAGATACTGACATTTTGTCGGGTGAAAGAGTGCATGGACTGTGTCAGAAAGCAAATGCGCATCTGTATACTGTATCTAGCGTAGACCAGATAGCAGCAGTGATTGTAATTTCTATTTGCTTTTGACACAACATGACACAAGCATTCATCATAATCAAGTTTCAGCTGTTAAAGGTGGGGTAAGCGATTTCTGGAAGCCAATGTTGATATTTGAAATCACCAAAACAAAGACGCCCCTACCCCAAAAGGGTCTTGCCCCTATTTTGAGAGCTCCGCCCCACACATACGTAACCTACGCAACCCAGGCAACAATTAGTTCTGTGAAACAAAGCAAAACCAATGGTTTTGCAAAACCACTGGACGTGAGCGTTGCAAAAAAATACTATAGAAGTCATAATAATCAGTGATGCTGTCTACACTGGATGCTGCGCGGTTCGACACAACAAATCCCAGACAGAAAACTGTTGCCGCGTTCTATTTATGACGTGTTGACACAAATTTAAAATGATTTTCAGAGGTTGCTTTATCATGTCCAGTGTAGGCAGACTTTAGCCGTTGCGGTGCGCAGCGTCCGGTGAAGACATGGTGTTACTAACCTATCGAGAAGAACCAAAGCAACCTCGGCATCCGATCGCAGGCCTTCCACTCCTTGAGTTCTCTCCAGCTCTGGAAAGCTGATCCGATATTAACACGGGTCCTATTTCTTGCCTTATCGTTCCGCAGACGTTTTCCTCTTTTTCTATCTTTCTGTCGCTCGGCTAGGCTGTTCACTGAACACTCTCTCCTCCACATCATGAGTAGACACGCCCCTTACTTCTGATTGGCTACAAGTTTGTTTTGGTACTCGGCCCCAACTCAACCCAACAGCATTTTTGAAAAATTACATACCCCACCTTTAAGTGGCTGAATGTCAGTGGGTGGGGCCTATGGTGAGAAGAAGACTATTCGTCAATGTCTTGCTCTGGAGCCAGTGTTTATGGAAACAACTGCACCCGGGTGATGTTAACTTGCCAAAACGAGCTGTTTTTGGAGCTTGATTAAATAAACCCTTTGTTTAGAATGAGGAGGTACAAAGACCTCGTATATGCCAAAAGATCAAGGCAAATTTGATTTCTCATGTCATGACCCCTTTAAATCAGCAATATTTTGTTGTACTTTTTTAACATACCTTAACCATACATTCATTCATGTTTATTTCGTGCTGATATTAAAGCAGAGGAGATTGCCCTTTCACATGCGCTTCACGCTGCCACTTCTCTTGAACTTCTCTTGAAGGAGGTACAGCGATCTTTCACTCCACATTAAACAGTGCCAAAATGGTAATTTTTTTTTTTATGTGGAAAAAAATGGACAGAATTTGAAATCTGAGACATTGTTTGATATCAAAAGTAACACGTCACAATGTTTTTGCAATTTATTGGATTTGAGGCGCACTACGGTGTTCCGTTTATTACCTGAAAATAGGCTAGACTAATAAATTCTTGATATTTAAGAATCGATAATGTTTCATAAAAGTGAGAATCGATTAAAATCAAGAAATTTATATTTTTTACCCAGCCCTAATAGCCATGGTACACCAAGCGAAAAACAGTAAAATGCTCTCAAACGCCCATCTAGTGCATGTGTTCATAGATTAACATCAGAGCTTTACAGCCAAAGGAATGCAAGAATGTGTCCTATAAGAGTGGCCCTTCTCACATTATTATAATCGACAAGCCTGCAGTGTAGATCTTTTATTTCATTATAATGTTATTCATTATATGCATCATTATATGTTTAATTGCTATGCAGAGAAAGCAGCACAATTCTAATTCTTAAAAAATCCAAACTGTAGCTGTGGATCTTGTGACGTACGAATTTGACCTCGAGGACTGTGATTATCCCTGGGCTAGTTGATGGGTTGTCTGAAAAACTAGTTGGCCTTGAAGAAGCCCTGTATGATAATGCTGGTTTAGGATCGTGTCCAAGAGCTAGATGGAACACAAAAGAATAAAAACATACCGGAGTCTCCAAATGTTTTTAAAAACCCTCTTAGAGAGCATAGTTTTAACAAGCATATTACACTGTCAGCATACTAAGCTCTTTCTAAGAAATTGTTGTAAAATGCATTCCCTTTAAAGCTCTGCTGCTAAAAATATTGCAAAAAGAAAAAAACTGTTGGTTATGACCTAGTTGACCTCTTTAAACTTTATGAACCTTTCCGGTAGATTTTCAGTGTTTACATACATTATATTGACAGCAATCTTCGAAATCAGGAATGCATGTCATTAGTTGTATATTGCTTAATTAAAAAAGCATAAAATGATGCATTGCTGTTATCGCATCTTCCCTGTCTTACACTTCAAATTATCTCACCAACTGAAAATAGCCTTTCCGCGTTACATAAACCGTTTTCTATAGCGTTAGGTTACAGCACTTCACACTAATAAGTGATGTTTTATTAACAAATTTCGGGAGGAGCACGCGCAGATAATTAACACGGCCAATTCACCATCAGCAATCACTCAGTCTATCCTATCAGCCGAGAGAGAACTTCTATAAATAGACCAAGCCATCTTACCTTCATTCTCTCTACAGTTTTCAGCATCCCACCTCCACCCCAACTCCTCACCATCAGCCCGCTCCTACCCCAGCGTGGGGAGGAGCTCGGGGGGGAGCGCTCTGGGTCCGGGCTAAATGCCGAGCTCGGACCCCTCTCCCCGGACAGGAGGAGTGCCCCGGGTTCGGGAGTAATTTACAGAGCTCGGAGCCCTCTCCCCGGACAGCACGCCAAATACGCATAAACCTTAACTCTGTTCATTATATGCAAGGGCGAACTCGTGAATAACAATTGTGTTCTTCTGCGCACGACACTTTCACAAAACTAACTTTAACAGTACCACTCAACTTAGAATAGAAACTTGAAATTAAATACTCTATTAAGACCGGTCAAATTAACAAATATGTGGATCCACTTTCACACTCACTCATACACACACACAAATCCCTTTAAGAACCCACCGCGTTGCAGGCCTGATTTGCTGCTAGTGATCGTTGTGGCCAGTAAACAAACAAAGGCCCCTTCGCTCAGCTGAGCAAAACAAAATAAAGTCTGCGTTACCTCGATGATCCAATGTGAGCAAATTGTTCGTGTAGGTGCAAATTGATTCAGTTCTTCTGTTGAAACACGACGTCCCGCGACGCCAGAAGACCTGATGAGTTCCCCGGTACTCGGTACTCACAGGTCTGTCTGGTGGCGTTCTTCATCCATCTCGGGCTGATATACTTCAAACAATAAGCTGTCAGGTCACTGTTACTCAAACGGTTTTCAGAAAAATAAAGTCCCGAGTCCGAGGCTGATCACACGACATACGTTGAACTCGCAACACAAAATAAACAGCGTACACTCCACGAATCATACGAAATCACAAATCTTTATAATCTTTCTCACTTCCATCCTCTCTAGCAGCACGAGTAGTACCCCTAGTCCAACGGGGACATAAATATCATTAGAAACATTAAAATATTTTAAGGTCTAAAATCCTGAGTTTCTCGTATCGACATCATGCGTCACTCTTCCTCTCTTTGAAGGCACGAGTGGTACCATGTTGATGAAATGCTAACTGTACTTAAGAAACGTTTAGGTTTTATAGCCTAAAACCCTGTTTCTTGCCTTTACTTTGAGATAATCGCTGGAAACGGTTAGGATTTTATGGCCTAAACCAGGGTTAACCAGATGACTTTCTTTCACGTCTCTCTCGACTGACTTTCAATCTTCCTCGCTCTTTTCTAAGTCCCACACCCTCTCCCTCCTGATTGGAGGAATGAACTTAGATACTGTTATTTAACCAAGGTGATAACAGCAACACACAAACATGCTGTTAAGCACATGTTAGACCAAGTGCATTTCAACCGAACTCCCTGTGTAAGCGAGTCTCTTAAAGAAACAACACATACTGTAGTACAAAATACATACATTTACCCACTAACATACAAAAAAAAAAAACATTTTCTAGTAACAGGGTTACACATGCATATATAAATAAGACAAGATGTGCAGGTGTGACTGAAACATTTATTGGACTGGTCTCTGGACTGGAGTGAATGAGTATATTTACCCAGTCAGAGTGCCAAAAAAGGAGGGTCAACAGTTTACACAAGAGACTTGAGCACCATTTTTCTGCAGAATATTGAAAATAAAATTGTTTTTTTTTTTCTCAGAAACTAATGCTTGTTGTTGCTGTCTGAGATATATAGCTTACTTGTCCTCCACACATATATTAAGTACATCTTCATTTATTTAAAGACACACTGGTTGTTAAAACTTAGGTTCCACTTCCATTTCTGTGGACATGTCTCTTCTTTACCTCATTACCAACCTAGATGTGTCTGCAGCGTTAAATTCAAGCCATCACTTCATTCAGAGTTGTCACATGGGTGGAAGGACTTTTCATTATCCATCTTATTGGAACCTCTTTTGTGTTCCACCGACCTTGCCTGAGCACTGATATCTCTTGCCTTCGTTCCTTGGAGAGAGCTTTACTGGAGTGAGTGTATCATAAATGTGCTTTTTGACATTTGAGACGAGAAGCCTTAAAACCCCATTCGCCCTCAATTCATCCGCCTGTCATCCCTTGCATGCGACATACATGAAGCAGTGCTGATGCAGCAGGGTTGATAGGTTGTTTCATGCAGACATGCTCAGACTGGGTGTAAATTTATCTTGACACTGTACAAGTTTGGGTTCATTTTAAAATTAAAGCACTGCACTCTGGAGAACTTTGGCAATGTTGTTCGTTCCTCTTTACAGTGAAATTGCTTTTGTCCTTTTTGCATCTCCATTTATTAAACTGTCTTTGTACCCTGCAAGAAAGATTTGTATGTGTGTCAGTGCTTGTGTGAATGTATTCGTAAGAGAGAAGAATCTTGACATTCTGTCAACCAGAACGATTCAGTTGTCAGAACTGCAAGCAAACAAGTGGTTGCGTACTTGATGTTACAGTACAATATTTCACTGCAGAGATATTGCAGAGTAATTTTGTATTATGGCAGAAAGAGATTGCTATCTTTCTTCTGCAGTTTTCTGAAGTTTGTTCTGTATTCACTTTATATTTTGAAATAGATATTTGAACTTCCAAACTTTCTCAAAAAATTGCAGGTCAGGCTTGTTTAATCATGCTTGTTTAAACAACTAAATAGAAAGCGAGAGTCATATATAATCATATACTGTAGCTATTCATAGCTAACATATATAGTTGCCAACTTCTGGTCATAGAATGGTATTAAAAGCTTGACCAGGTGATATGCATCTTTTTGTATGTATAAAGTCAAGGCATGAAGTCACTTCACAGTCTGTAATTGTCAATTTCCCCTGATCATTTTAAATGTTGCAATACCTTAATGGTGTGCCATAATTAATCAGTTTTAATGAGCTAATGTGCATGTGATTTTTTTTTCCTCTTTTTTGGCTAATGGCTCCTTGCCAGTGCACTCCATGACCTCGGGAAGCATTGCTTAAAACCTCGACATGATGTATGATGCAAAGGTTTTATTAAGTTTTGAGGTGTACCTAATGATACGCCAGAAGAGAGGATTATCAGTGTTGAGATGTATTAATGTTAAATGAGTGTTGTGCTTCATCATACTAGGTAAGACACTATTTTTGGTAGTGTTGTCAGAAGTACTGATAATTAAATTCCAAGTTGATACTTGCATTTTAAAAACACAACGGTACTGACACTGAGTACCAGGTCGGCTCGATTGTCACTGCTAGGCGGTTGCTTTCAAATGCTCCTGTGCATATTTGTGTGAGTTCTCTGTGAAGAACTTCAAAGGTTTCTATTTACAAAGTGTTTTTGAAGCGTTGAGTCATTTTTGTATAACCACCAGTGTATAAACATACATACATAGAAATAAGATTAATTGTTCCGTATAGACAGTTTTTTCTAATTATAATGGCAGTTTCACTAAGTGAGCTTGCAGAAATGTGATATGACATTTCTGTATATAACTTGTTTTTTTTTCATGCTGCTAAGTTTCAGGAGTTGCTGATAAGTTGATAACCATATATATATAGAGTGTTGTGAAAAAGTGTTGGCCCCCTTCCTGATTTTTTTTTTTGCATGTTTGTCACACTTTAATGTTTCAGATCATCAAACTAATTTAAATATTAATCAAAGATAACACAAGTAAACACAACATGCAGTTAAAACATAACTGTGGTTTATCACACCTGAGTTCAGTTTCTCTAGCCACACCCAGGCCTGATTACTGCCACACCTGTTCGCAATCAAGAAATCACTTAAATAGGACCTGCCTGACAAAGTGAAGTAGACCAAAAGATTCTAAAAAGCTACACATCATGTTGAGAGCCAAAGAAATTCAGGAACAAATGAGAAAGAAAGTAATTGAGATCTATCAGTTTGGAAAAGGTTATAGAGCCATTTCGAAAGCTTTGGGACTCCAGCGAACCACAGTGAGAGCCATTTTCCACAAATGGAGAAAACATGGAACAGTGGCGAACCTTCCCAGGAGTGGCCGGCCGACCAAAATTACCCCAAGAGCGCAGCGACGACTCATCCAAGAGATCACAAAAGACCCCACAACAACATCTAAAGAACTGCAGGCCTCACTTGCCTCAGTTAAGGTCAGTGTTCATGACTCCACCATAAAAAAGAGACTGGGCAAAAATGGCCTGAATGGCAGATTTCCAAGACGAAAACCGCTGCTGAGCAAAAAGAACATAAAGGCTCATCTCAGTTTTGCCAGAAAACATCTTGATGATCCCCAAGACTTAGGTTCCAGGAAAATACTCTGTGGACTGACGAGACAAAAGTTGAGCTATTTGGAAGGTGTGTGTCCCATTACATCTGGCGTAAAAGTAAAACAGCATTTCAGAAGAAGAACATCATACCAACAGTACAATATGGTGGTGGTAGTGTGATGGTCTGGGGCTGTTTTGTTGCTTCAGGACCTGGAAGACTTGCTGTGATAAATGGAACCATGAATTCAGCTGTCTACCAAAATATCCTGAAGGACAAGCTAAAGCAAACTTGGGTTCTGCAGCAGGACAATGACCCAAAACACACCAGCAAATCCACCTCTGAATGGCCGAAGAAAAACAAAATGAAGACTTTGCAGTGGCCTAGTCAAAGTCCTGACCTGAATCCTATTGAGATGCTGTGACATGACCTTAAAAAGGTGGTTCATGCTCAAACCTTCCAATGTGGCTGAATTACAACAATTCTGCCAATATGAGTGGGCAAAAATTCCTCCACAGCGCTGTAACCGACTCATTGCAAGTTATCTCAAATGCTTGATTGCAGTTGTTGCTGCTAAGGGTGGCCCAACCAGTTATTAGGTTTAGGGAGCAAGCACTTTTTCACACAGGGCCATGTGGGTTTGGATTTTGTTTTCCCTTCATAATAAAAAAACTTCAAAAATTGCATGTTGTGTTTACTTGTTATCTTTGATTAATATTTAAATTTGTTTGATCTGAAACATTAATGTGTGACAAACATGCAAAAAACACCACTGTATATATATATATAGGCTACCTACTGTTGTGTAGGCTACCTATTACTATGTATTATTCACTCAATATGGCATTGATAATAAAATTGTTTATTGTTTGTATTAAACCAAAAAATATTGCTAGTATTTTTTTTATGGTACCAAAATTGGTACAGAGAACTGGGTAATTTTACTGGTACTGATAAAAAATACTGAAATACCGTGACAGAGCAAAAGTAGACATTGTTTCAATGAGTGCGTTTGCATGGATCCTCTTAATGTGATTATAATGAGATTTTGTGATTAATACTGTGATTAATCTTTACCTCATGTAAAAGCAATACTTCAATTTAAATAATGAGATTAAGCTCATAATCGCAGCAAGTATAATCGTATTAACATAGTTGGTGTACGCTGAATTTAATCGTAATATACAGGCATGTAAACATCTTAATCGCAGTATTGCCGCTCTGACCAAAGTGCGCATGCGCTTGTGACATACATGAATAACGTGACACGCACCTGTAATACGGAGATTATGCTGCATTCACGTGCTATCGGAATTATCGTTAGCACGTCTCCTAGTCGGAAATTGGACATGTAAGGCCTCTCTAAGGCCGTTCATGTCCAATTTCCGACTAGGAAGCTCATATTTACGATAATTCCGATAGCACATGAATGCAGCATAAAAAACGATGGCGGGGAAGAATGCATCGCATTCTGGGGAAAACACAACTAGCTGCCAGCAGTCTCTGTCCCTTACCCTCATCCAGAAACGGCGAGTAGAACGTGACAGCAGCGTATAGGCAAATAAATTCCATTACATTTTTATGGTGCCAAAAAAGCGTGGAATACAGCCATACAAAATCATTATGCATTACATGTAAATAAATTAAAACAGCGGCTAGTAACACACCTGTTTTTATATACTCCATCATTTGTGCTGTCCAGTGGGGTATGTGAATAATGGCAGTAAAAAAAATTAACCACAATTCTTGGCGAGTAATAAGAATAATGAAAATTGCATGTAAACGGGAGTAAGAGCTTGGCTCTTGACATGTAAACATCAAAATGCGATTAAGTCCCTACTCTGATTATTAGAAATAATCGCATTATTCGTGCGCATGTAAACGTAGTCATTGTTAATCCATTTATTCCTCAAATGGCTTGTCCGATGTAGAGTCATGGGATGCTGGAGCCTATAGGCTGATTTATACTCGACACAGCCGCAAGTTCGCTGAGGTATGCACGGCAAATATGACGTCATTGTGGTGTTGGTGGAAGTTCGCTTTGAGTGCACGCAACATCGATTTGCATGACAGTGTACACGCCATTTTTTGTAACTTTATGCGCAGCTCCGCTTCCGAAGATGCACGAGTTCTGGGCGATTCTAGCCAAACATGCACATCTGTGCTGGTATTTGTGTGGAACATAAGCAGTTTAAAGGGGTCATATGATGCTTTTTTAAAGATCATTTCTTAACTTTGATAAATAATATCTCTTTGGTTTTGAGACTTTAGTCTTTGCAACTACAGGGATCTTACTTACAATCAGCTTTGACGGAAAAAAATGCTTAGTTTTTTTTTTTGCATAGTTTGTCCAAGGCATTTTAATTGGTACGTTTTATTTTATTGTATAAAAATAGAATTAGAATTAATGTATTGTAGACACTATTTATACACTATTTGCTTAAAGTTGTATTGTGTTTGATGCAAAATAAACTCAAATCTTAAGATTATCTTAATCAGTTTGTACATAAAGAAATGATTAATTCATCAACTCATTCATTACATGAGAAGTCTTGTAGCGGCAAATGACTTCTTCTCACCGTGATTCCCCATGGTTTCAGAGGACAATTACTCCTCATTGGCCCGTGTTTTTTCAAAGAATAGTACAATGGTGAACGCGACAAGTGTAAAAGCCTTGTCCATTTGGAAAGGTGTGCACACAGTCAGCAGAGGCTCGCAGAGTGGAGCCGGGCGAAAGTATAAATCCCGCTTATCCCAGCATTTGTTGTTCATAATTCATGTAAAAATATAAAGACTCTGAGAATGGTCTCTTGTTTGCTGCAAAAGGAGAGCTATATGTGTAAACACAATAAAAATTTGGCTGTAAAAGCAGTGGCACGTAATCAGAGCACAGACAAACATTCTACAAGAAACTCAGCTGTTCATGTTGTTGTTTCAGACTCACATGAATGGACTTCTGGTGTGACAATCATTATTCCTAAACACTAGCAAAATGCACACAACAAAGACTGGATTTCCCAGTGTTATTCCCAACTAAGAGTGTGTTCAGAGTAAACAGCATTAGCATCAGCCGGTAGCGGTGCTCATGTAGAGATGGAGTGATGAAGTGTGAGCAATTCTGAACTAACGCACAGAAAACACAATTTATAATGAGATTCCTTCCCTCCCCTTCTTGTCTGCAGCGATCAGTAGATATGCCTTGTTTATGTTCAGCTCCAGTAGGCACTTCTTATGTTTTTCAGTCTGGAGACCAAAAACAAACCACAATAAAGTGTTGTTTTCTTCAAATAACTAAAGATTGCAAACTGAACTTGAGGTGTGTTGGTTTCCGTGCAAGTTCATATTTTTCTATTTATTGTCTTTTAGTCTATAATCTAATGGCGTCCTACTATGACATAATATTGTATATCAAACATCCACAAAATTTGCAAAAAGATACTACAATTGGTCCCCCTTGAGAAATATGTTCTGATGGTGCCATGTCTAAGTTACACTTTTAAGTACAGCTAAAGAGGATAGTGTCACCAAAGCTCTAAAAAGGACAATGAAATTAGAGTAAGAGTAAGATAAAGACCCTTGATCATGTTGTGATCTATTCTGTCATGCAGCGCTCAAAATTGTGGACATCATAAAAAAGTGAAGTGAAGTGAAGTGACATACTGCCAAGACGGTGACCCATACTCGGAATTCGTGCTCTGCATTTAACCCATCCAACGTGCACACACACAGCAGTGAAAACACAAACACCGTGAACACACACCCGGAGCAGTGGGCAGCCATTTATGCTGCAGCGCCCGGGGAGCAGTTGGGGGTTCGGTGCCTTGCTCAAGGGCACCTCAGTCGTGGTATTGAGGGTGGAGAGAGCTCTGGACATTCACTCCCCCCACCTACAATCCCTGCCGGCCGGAGACTCGAACCCGCAACCTTTGGATTATGAGTCCAACTCTCTAACCATTAGGCCACGACTTCCCCTAAGCCAGTTCCACCTTAAAATAACCCCTGAATAGTTTTTTGAATCATTAAAATTATCCATCCGAAAGAACCTTTTCATGGAAATGAATCAGACTTCTAATCACTATTATTGAGCAAGAGGCGAATTAATGCAAGTTGGGATAACTAAAGGGTGCTTCTCAAACGGAAGACTGCATCCTAACTTAGATGTGCTCTACCGACTCGTTTACACTCGTTTATTTTTGTGAAGTGAATCAATGTTCAGCGACATTTGATGACGAGCCGCCTAGTTAAGCAGCCTTCCGTTTGAGAGGCACCCATAGATAAGATTTGTTGAACTGAAAACAGCTCTGAATGAGGAGTCAATTCCCCTTGATGGAATCGACCTTTGGAAATGACTCTCGATTCCCAACGCCTCGGAATCGATTCTTTTTGGAATCGATTCCCAGCCCTAAGTTTTTGTCCTAACTAGCCATGATGGCGATACGCAAAATTTATATTTTAGAAACGGTTTCTATTTCCGTGATGTTTCGACTTAAACAAAAACATGCAAACTAATGACAGTGATAATCTCAGATTACTGTATGTGCTTTATTCAATGTTAAAAGTGTCTAATGTGAGTTTGACTATCATATTGCATGGCAATTATAGCCATACTTAAAGCAACAACAGACAGTTTACCTCAGATCTTGAAAATAAATTAAAGCAAAGATGTTCGTTAAAAATGTGAATTCACTGCGAACCAATGAGTGTATTCCATAACAAAGTCAGTCATATCAGTCACTCAGTATGTACATTTAATAATGTTAAAAAGATTTAATATATATGAATTAGATTATAAACTTATCCAGAGTGCCTTCAGAGAGATCCTGCCCACATGCGCTTCTGATTGGCTGTGATATTTGATTGATTCTGTCGCGTCTAGTGTGGACACCCACATTGCATGTCACTGGAATCTTAATGCGTCGCGTGTAGTTAGGACACGGTGTTATGTTTCATGTGTAAGAAGGTTTGTTTCCCACAAATCTATTATATAGCTTTGAGCTATTTTAGACCTAAAGCTACAGATTAATATTAATAATTATCTGACTCTGTCACTCAATATAGCACACACACTGTACAAATTATTTTATATTGCTTTCATGGTACTATATAATCATTTTTGTAGCTTGACAGTATGGATCACCAACCACATTTATAAGAGCATCATGAACATTTAGCAAATCATCTTTTTTTTCTGCATATAAGAAAGAAATCCATGTAATCAATTTGAAACAACATTAGAGAGAGTAAATAAACAAAATGTTCATTTTTGGGAGAGATTTTATTTATTCTGTTGGGTCTGCAATAATTGGTGGTCTATACCCAGTTATCTCCATTCAACCCAGCATCATCTATTGACAGAGAGTAATCACTTGTCTCCCAATGAGGATTTGCTACCTAGACAACCACTACTAGATATGAAGGCACCCATGACGGCCTATTGATAATTCTCATTATTAGTACCTTCAGAGAGCTCTCATGTGCAACTGAAATTAGCTGTCAGTGCTTTCAGTGGACCACAGCCTGTACAACACCAACACTGGTGTATGTTGTGTGTGGGGGGTGACAAATGTGTGGTAACAGAGCATATAACCAGATAAGAGTGCTTCGCGACAAGCACAGGTGGCAGTGGTGTAGTGTAGCATTTTATCTTCAGAACAGAGCAGTAATGCATTAGGACAGGTTTCACCCACTAGGCGCGCTGGCACTGCACTTGCAGCTGGTCTCAATTGTAATGATGAACGTTATCATTGTTATCATCTATGTGTGACCAGCCATAGCAGCATGCTCTGGTGATCCTAATTGCCACATACTTTCGCATAATTAGTGGTGCTTGCTGAGGCAGGCATCAGTGTTAATATTGCTCTTAGTAATGGTTATTAATTTTAATAAAATCCTTACATTAAATGTGAAACTTCAGCGCTAAAGTTTAATACTGTAAAATTATATATCAAAGCAAAAAATATAAAATTAGCCTTGTTGCTGTCTAGAAACACAATTCAGGTAATTAAATAATTAAATAATTAAAATGTAAAACAGTAAAACTAACCGTCGAAATTTCATTGTGAAACCGGTAATAGTTTCATTCCTTATTGTGTTACCGAGAATCATACGATGCTTCCACACAGATTAGAATTGTATGCACTTTCCACATTATTCCACTATTTTCAGCCAAACAGTTTTAGCACACCGGGTCGACAAAACACAATGCAGCACCCACCATTTCAGCATCAGCTTTGTAAAGTCCATCACTTACCCTTATCTTGCTCACTTTCTTTCCTATTTTTCCTCGTCTCCGCAGAAGATTGAAAGTGCTACGCCACTTTGACACGATGGACACGGGGCCTTGCGTTTTATATATATATATACGTATATATATATATATATATATATATATATATATATATGTGTGTATGTATGTATGTGTATATATATATATATATATATATATATATATATATATATATATATATATATATGTATATATGTATGTTTAGGGGATAATCAACGGCTAGCCATGCATTAAAGGATTTTAATGCACGACGTGGAGGCAAAGAACCGCCCAATGCGAAGTGGAGGGTGGTTGCCTCCACAAAGTGCATTAAAATCCTTTAAGCCACGGCTAACCGTTGATTATCCCGCTTATTCCAAGGTCATTTTCCAAGTAATGGACAAGTTAAAACTTAACAAATGGGTAAAAATGACAGTTATTTTCATCAGTTACGGCTCGTTAGCGGTAGCATTCTGCCAGCTTCAAATCAGACACAAATAAAAGATGAAATCGTGCAGTAAGACCGCATTTATTTGAATTAATTATAGCATGTATTTCAATTAATTATCATGAGAGAGAGAGAGAGAGAGAGGACAGTTGTATGTACCTGCTTGCTGCATCTGGACGTCTCTCTCTCTACAAAACAATTACTTCAAAAACAGCAATTTTATCAGCTCGTTGCTGGAGAATATAATGTAGCGATCTAGTATCTATCTTTTATTTTATTAATAAAAATCACGGGGAAGCATTGGATGTTTACGTGTGTGTGTGTGTGTGTGCAGCACAATCTGTGATCTTTCTCTCTCTCTCCGTGTGTGTGTGTGTGCGAGCGAGTGATGCGTGTTTGTTAGTGTGCATCAATTAAAGCAGCGTATTAATATAGAACGGTGATTAAACTGATTTGGAACTACCTGTGCATTAAACGGTTTTACTGCATACCTGCCAGCCAATCAGAATCCAGTATCCAGACAGACAATGGAATATATATATATATATATATATATATATATATATATATATATATATATATATATATATACACACGCTATATTGCCAAAAGTATTGGGTCACCCCATTCTAATGAACATGTTTGACTACTTTAGTAATTTCTATTAATGTTAACGCATATAATGATATTCTAGGGAATTGTATGCTTCTAATTTTATAGCAACAGTTTGGACAGAACCCTTTTCTATTCTAATATGACAGTGCCTCTGTGTATAAGGCACGGTTCAAAAAGACATGATTGATTCAGTCAGTGTGGAAGAACTTGACTGGTCTGCAGGAAGCCAAGTCCTGATCCCAGCTGAACACCTCTGGTGTGACTTTATATGCAGGCCTTGAGCCAAAAACTCATCACCAAACACCAATGATTTGTTTAGACACTGACTTTAAATGATCTTTTGGGAGTAATTTCTCAGCCAAATTTGATGTGTGATTCATTTGCGATTTAATTAGATTAATTATTCGCCACATCATGCAATTAATTAGATTAAAAATTTAAATCGCTTACCAGCCCTAATATATATATAATATATATATATATATATATATATATATATATGTGTATATGTATAGAATTTATTATTATTACAAAAATGCTATTATTTATTAAAAAAAAATTCACTTAACAGTTCAATGCAGTACTATAACTGAGAAAGAAAAACATTTATTTCTTAACTGTGCATTTTTGTTTTGTGATTGTATCCAGATGCATAATTATGTGTATATAATTGCACATTTCAGGAGATTTAAAACTGAACTGTGCTATAATGAACATTTTGATAAATTATGTACACGCATTTAGCTTTCCTCCTTAGCCATACATTCAGAAAATCATACGAAAGATTGAGTATCTTGACAATATCTAGACTGTATTCAAACCTTACATTTTCAGCACCGAATGCTTTCTATATAGCTGCTCAGTATGTGTCAGGCTTTTCATTTTCAGTGAAATGAAAAAAGAACCTATAATCCCAATTGTTTACTGCAGTGATTATTTTTTCCATTCTTGAAAACAAATTATGAAGAAAAATAGAAATGTTGGACAAAGAACCCCCCCCCCCCACACACACACACACACACACACACCAATATACACCCCTGTGTTTCTTGCAACTCCAGACCTCAACTCTGTTTCCTGGCCTCCTGGTCATGCATATGATGTTCTGACATATGATGTCTGATGCACTCCAAATGATTAATGGGCAGCAGCGGTACTGGTTGATGTTCATTTATCAATCAGTATGCCAACAAAGCCTTCCCCGTCATTGGTATGACACTACATTCTCCCTCCTCCACACTACTTCTGGCTGTCAATGTGTTTTTGCCAGAGGAGAGGCAGGTACTGCTTTGAAGTGCTTCATATTTCCTCAAGAACATAGGCAGTCCACCCTGGAACCCACTTCCGCTCCCAACATGCAAATTAGTTCTTAAGGGAACCGAGGTCGCCTACAGGCTCATTATTTGTTGTCAGCTGTCTGCACCTGTTTGGCCGGAGTGTGTGTGTGGCTCTTGTCTTATTGTTATCCAGTTATCAGTTCTTTCCTCTTTAGATGCAATGCCAGAGATGACATCGCTGTGTGTGCTGCCTGATCTCGGGACCTGTCGGTATGAATAGGAGCAGGGGGCATTTAAGAGGACACAGCCACCATGCTGCTACTCTGACAGAGGTGTTGGCTGTGCCAAAATGGTGACTTAGCACTAATGCCAACTTGATTGTTACAGTAGCAGGCATTTTTTGCTGTGTTTGTACTAAGGATGTCTAAAATGATAGAAAGGTTACCTGTACAAATTGAGGTTGGGTTTGGGTTTATCTGACCTTGATCGGATGTGTTGCTTAGGGGTGATTTCTTAGACATTTTTTCTTGTATTCAAAATCTGACAGACAGACTGCAGTGGAATTAGACAATGCAGGGATTTCAAGATGGAAAGACTTGGACTGTTTTTAGTCGATTTGTCACGCTGTCCCAAAAAATGTCATGTTTGGGGTGGGACACTCAAAAAAAACAAAAAACCGGCTGCAAGGTGTTCAGGGTGAGCCAAGACATAGCGCTGGAGCTGTAAAGGGGGTTATTTAAAAATCCAACTTTATGGTACCCAATGTTTTTACAGTGCAGACTGTTAACCAGCTAATAAAGCAAGTACAGCATTTATAGATTGTTTTATGTACTTATGTAGCATAATAAGTGACTGCATGCATGTAGAAACACTATAGTGACCAGTTTGACCACTGTTGGTGAAATGCAATTGGCTACATGACTGCATTTCTAATGACAGCTTCAAATATTAACACTTCCATGGTGATCCACTTAGAAAACCTAGAAATGATCACTGTTAATAACCTGAAATATGCTGTTTAATAACCCAGTTTCCATCCAGCTTGCATTGATAGATATGTATGCAAGACATTAAGAGCAAAAATAAAACGACACCAGAAATCATTCATTCATGATGGCCAGCAAATGCTTACTGCAATCTACAGAGTCATTAGTACATACACTCTTACATTAGCTATAAATGTTTTGTTATTATGTGAACTCGTAACTGTTGTACATCCATTAAATCTGTGCAGATTCCATCCCTGTGACGCTTTATCATTGACATTTAGGGCTGTTAAGAGTGAAAGATTTGATGTAATGACCAGCATATAAGCTAGACCTTGTTAACTATGAATGTGGAGGAAGACATGACATTAAGGATAGCAATATAGTCTGTCATTACCGACCATGGAAATGTTATTTCTGGCTCTTGAAAAAGGCAGGCATCCCACAGCTTTTATTACTCACATAATATCTCTACTAATGATGCAGAATTAGTTGTAATGGAGGCTCATTAATAATAACATAAAATAAATGAATAAATAAATATATGAATAAATTGATGTTGATCTGGCTCATGTATAAAGCAGTATGTTATTGTAGCACTAAGTTATACCACCGTTTTTTGTTTTTTGTTTTTTCCAGTTCAGACTGTAGGGTTGTCATAGGACATATATTAGGACTGGGTGATATGGCAAAAATAAATATATTTTTAAAAATCTTGAATTTTTACATCTTTTTTTTTTTTTTTACCGTTTAATTAGTGAACTCAAAATTGTAACTACAGCATGATTGAAGTATCATTTTCTTTATTAACCATCTAGTTAAAGAAAGTTCTATCCCAAGTGCACCACAAACTAAATTGTCAGCATGGTGTAAATATAAAACAAATCACTTAAATATCTTTACTACGGAAGTTCTAAGCGACTTAATTTTCTCGTGATCTCGGCATAACGAAAGTTGTTTTGTCGTTATCACGACTTAATTTTCTTGTGAACGTAAAAACCGTTTTCTCACAACGTAATTGTAGCTATCGTGAGAAAATCAGGGTCGCTATATTGTCTTCGACGATAAAGTTGCAGACCCGACAGCTTCCTTCTCAAGTGTCGAACACTTATGTGTAAGTCGTCAATCACTGACAGACACAGAGCTATTTCAGTTTGAGTGAGTCCCTGATCAAAGTAAAAGCGAATACGATCATCCATGATGCTGAGATGATGCTGCTTCTATAGCATTTTCTCATGCCGAATACACAGAGAAAATTAAGTTGTGATAACGACAAAACAACTTTCGTTATGTCGCGATCACGAGAAAATTAAGTCGTGATAACGACAAAGCAACTTTCGTGATCACGAGAAAACAAGACAGAAAAATTATAATAAAGCATGGCCGCTTAGAACTTCCGTACTTTACAGAAAGGATACATGAAATATATCATATGTTCAGAGATAATAAAAAATAAAAAGAATAGTCTACACCAGTAGACTATTATTAACAATAACTGTTTTGTAAAAACAAATAATATCAGTCTTGTTTTGTTTTGTTTAGGCTACTTCCACATTGCATTATGTATAATACTGAATTGCCAACTCAGTGGTTCAAGTTTCTGCAATGTTAAAAACTTTCACAGGGAACCTTCCTGGATCAATTTAAGCGGCAAGGTATCTTATTCATGGAAAAACATCAAACAAACAAACAAAACTACTGAACATTTCAGACTCTACCCAATTTAGTAAATGAGTTTTGAGATTTTAAATCACTGTGAATTTGTTTTAATTCAACTGTTTTAATTAGTTTTGATACAATGTAATAAGGACGCTGACACTAACACAGCATTGTTGATTATGTTATTAGAACAGAAGCCTTCAGAATTTCCCATTTAGATGAACTGCTTTTAAATTATTCAACATCCACCATGCTAGTAATGCTCCTGAGGCCATGTGTATTTAATGGTCTTCAATTAGCCAGGCACACACCAGACTATTTTGTGTGTGTGTGTGTGTGTGTGTGTGTGTGTGTGAGAGTGAGTCTTTGGAGGACAGTGACAGATAGGCAAGCTAACAGCACAGAATTACTGACACAGCTTGGCATGTACGTTCAGTTGGTCAAGGTGTTCTGACCTTTCGTTGATGCTTTGACAGTTCTCAGCAGCTACACATAACTTTCTTTTGACTGCTTGTTTTTCCTGGACTATAGCTGCATCAGCCAGTCTTTGGCATAGGAACTTTTTTTACTGACTTTGACAGTGGTGTCATGAAGCGTGGCAGCTATGGAATTGTGGAGTTCTTTAGAAGAGACACAAGTTTGCCATTTAAAAGGAAAGTCCACACAAAAATGAAAAACATATAGTCATGATTTTCTTACACTTATTACGTTCCAAACCTTGCATGCTTTGTTTTTGGTCTTCTGATTAATCGTTTAGACAAATGTCCTGGCTTTCTGTTTCCCAGCCTGATTCTCCTGTGAAAATGCTGTGAATTGTTTGTATAGGTAGATACAGGTATGTTTTTCCAGTGAGCATAGATTGTTATTTTTGGCTTGAAAATATTATCCTGATCACTCTGTGGAAGCGTGCATATCTCATTCAAATGTATACATCACCCGAAACAAGGTGTGTAGCAATCAGGGAAAAAGCGAGCAAATGTGAAATTTTTGTCATAATGCTTCTTGAGGCGGCAAATTTTGAATTTTTAATGAGTGCAGGATTTGACGGTTACATCAGGATGGAACCGTGCACAGGGCGTTATCCACAACACACTAAACTATAGAGAAAGGTTCAGTTCAGAGCAACAAACACGAATAAAAAGAAGTGCAAATATGCTAGATATTCATGAGACTGACTGAGGTTTGAATTATTGATAATTAATATCTAACTAAATATTTAACATTATATTTAATCTGCAACAGCATTCTGAACTTTTATAATGATATGGATAAGACAATAGCAAAACAGGTACATTTGGACTATTAAATTTATTTATGCAAAAAAAAAAAAATAGTATTGTCAAATGATTCATCGCGATTAATCGCATCCAAAATAAAAGTTTTTGTTTACATAATATATGCGTTTGTACTGTGTATATTTATTATGTATATATAAATACACACACGTATATATTTAAGAAAAATATGTTATGTTTATACATTTAAAATATTTGTATATAATATCAATTATATGAATATAAATATATACATGGGAATATGTGGGTATATATATAAATAAATATATACATGGAAATATTTTCAAAATATATACTGTATGTGTATTTAAATATACATAAATATACACAGTATACACACATATATTATATAAACAAAAAAAAGAATGCACATAACTGTTTAACAGAGCACACGTTTATGGTAATGTGTCCCGAAGTTTGCCTATTCTTCTGTGATGAGATTAGGCCTGGTAGTCAAATTGGGGCACAGCAAGTCAAAATCTTCCTAATCAAACACACGTTTAGGAGACCTGAATGTATGGGTCAGGTAAGGGAGACATTCATAATGTACAGGCCGATATGCCACCAGCAACAGGGGTCGGAAATAATGGAATATACAGTAGATTGTTTTAGTGAACTATTTATGCGTTGTACCTGTGCTGTAGATGGAATATAATGTGCAAAGGTGCCACAGCTTTGAGAAACGAAAGCCAGATCAATAGGGGAGATTAAGGACTTATTTGCCATGCTGGCCTTGTGCTTCTACTGTTTTACTGTGTATGTCTGGCAGCAGACTATAAAACCAAGGGTAGCACTGCTGCAAAGCCTACAAGCACCTTGGAACTTAATGCATTTTCACCTTTTAATTTACGATAAGCCACAGCAGCGGGCCAACGTGGGATGCCGGCGTGGGCAATATCTCATTTCTCCTCGTTGTTGATCATGGATCAGTCAAAGGTGCTGACTTCAATTCAGCTCTTTCTTTTTTCTTGAATCAAAGTATGCAAGGTTGCGCATGTGTGTGAGTTTTATTAATCCTTTGAAATGTATTCAGCATATACACAGAAGTTGCCACTAGGAACATAGCAATAATGGCTTTGCAAATACTAGCAGAAAAAATACAGCCTACTCTGAGTGCAATTGCCTACTGCAGATTACTTTTGTTAAATAAATTACTTTGTGTTTGTTGAGTTCAAGTGCTGCTTTGCAAAGGGATTGCATTTCTGTTTTTGGCTCTTTGCAATTAGATTGAAGTCCACTCCTAATTCTCTGTGCACTTAGTGGAACTCTAATGCAGCTTGCATATAAATGTTCATATTAATCTCTCTCTCAAAATTTTACAAGTGAAAACGCTTTCAAGCCTACTATCAGAGGCATGTTTGCCCCTAGCAGCTCTAGATACAGATACATATCCATAAAAAGTTAACCGAGAAAATGTGACTGCAGGCTGCCATTTGGCAGGCTATCAGAGTAAAGAATCTCCAGACAGCTTAATCAAATTCTTGCAGCACTGCTCTGCACAGTAGTTTCCAGCAAACACTTGTCACAAACAGGTTGCATTCTCATACATTGACAATCTAGGGATGTACCCGGTACAGTTTCATACATACTCACACACTGAGACACTTCTTACCAAATATATTGTTAGACATAAAAATGTCACACAACACAATACACTGCTTTTCTTCAAACAAACAAATAAATGCATATTGGTGATTAGCTATAGTGTGCTGTACTTAAATATAGTGAGGTTAGCAGGTCAGGTTTTAAATATAATGGTTCATATTTCTTATTTTAATTATGGATTTAAGGGCACGGGTGGTTTTTTATGTTTAAGACAAAATATAAAGTTACATTATAGATTATAAAAATAACAAAAACAGTGCCTATGCTGTAAGTTTTTATAGGCCTTACAGACAGACAGACAAAACAATCTATCGTATTGTTCTGAATATAAGACGATTCGCCCTTTTTCAAGATGTACTTTTTGGAAAAGGGGCTTTTTGAAGACCACATTTTGTCTTGACCTAATTATTTCTAAAATAAATATATATATATATATATATATATAAATAAAATCTTACCCCTGGTTATTAGAATGGACATCATACCTGCATGCAAATCCTTCCTACCTAGTATCAGTTCCGTAATTTATTGGTACTTTTTGGTAATTTAATAATTTTCCAACATAACTACGACATTGCATGCTTGTACTGTTTTGTGAGCTTTATTTGTAGATGTTAAGCGCTAGAGAAACAAGTGTACTGCCAACTTTAGGAATCTGTCTTTGAATTTGCCTTTTGCAGTAGCTCTATAGCAGGGATGGACAACTTTGGTCCTGGGGGGATACTGGCTGCATCCGAAAACTTAAAAATGCTGCCTTTGGAGGACACATTCCAAGGTAGGAAGGCATCAAGGCACGTCCAAATCCAAAGTTAGATTAACTTCCTGTCTCATGAGATACCTTCAGCTGATCGATTTTTGAAGGCAGCATATATGTATCCTTCGCTGCCTTTGATATCCCACAATCCATTCCGTGACGGTTGAGCTAAAAAATAAAGATGGCATCTGAAAGCTGCGTTTGGTTGTCAGTTTCTGTGTAAATGTATATTTCTGATGAACTTTTTGCACTTTTGATGTTATTTCTAGTGAGTAATTAGTCTTATAGTAATCAAATATTTGTTTAGTTATCACCAAAACTTGTTCTATTTTGTTGTAGATCACTAAACCGTTATGCTGCCTCAGAAGCCTGTCCGAAATCAGTTTTGTGAGGTGCCTTCATGCAAAAACGCTGCCTGCAAAGTCATTGCCTCATAAGGCAGCGAGGCAGCAAGTCAGCTGCCTAAGTTTTCAGATGCAGCCACTGTCCTGCTGAGTTTAGCTCTAACCCTAATCAAACACACCTGAACAAGCTAATCAATGTCTTCAAGACCACTGGAAAGCTACAGGCAGGTGTGTTTGATTGTGGATGGAGCTAAACTCTGCAGGACAGTGGCCCTCCAGGACTGAAGTTGCTCATCCCTGTACTATAGCATCGCTGTTGAAGAGTAATGAGGTTGTGAAGTGGATTTACATATTGTAGATTTAACAAAAGTTATCATGAGTATAGTAATTTTTGAGGCAGGTGTCATAACAAATGTCAGGACTTTTTTAAACGAGCGGTTCATTCATTTTGTACAACCTTATGTTCATGCTGTGGAAATACAAACGCAATACAGAAGACAATGAGTGCAGCACTGAAAAGGGGCGGAGCTACATAAGGTCTATAATGAAGTAATGTGCAGCGCACTGCCGCATTAGCGCATGCAATTATAGGCATGGGCCTCAAATATAGGTCCTAGCCTGGCCCTGGCCTGAGACACTCAGGCCCTAGCCCGGCCTTTGTCCGACAGTTTATCAGAATTACTGGCCTGAGCCCGTCGGGCCTGGGCTGAAATGCAGGGCTTTAAGAATAATAACACTGACATATAATCTGACAAATCTTATCTGACTGCAGATATTGAATCAGGACAGCACATTCGTCTCTGGCACGTCTGACAGGAGTTTGTCTTTGTCTTTAATGCATGTCTTTTAAGATAAGTCTCGCATCAGAAAAAAAAAAAAAAAAAACAATGTTTGTTGTTGTTTCTTTGACTGCACACTCAACCCACTTAAAACCGACTTGTCTTATATTCAGAATAGTACAGTATTAAAAATGCCACACTGTAGAAATTGGTACTTAAATTATATTCTTTGTAATCTGTTAAGTTAACTTTCATTTTATGGAACAGGGTTCTTGGAATCCTTTTACCTGTTAAATTTCCCTTAATTATAGACCTTTTTATGGAACGTGAAATTATCATTATGCTTTGCACGTATGTGTAGGGAGGATGCTCAGAACTTCCGGTTCGCAGCTTGATGCATTCAGTTAGGCATTACTGTAACAGCTTATGGACTTTTATGTTTGTTTCCATTTCATCCCTTGTGTTCTTTGACCTAGTTTCTGTCTCCCCTTGATTGTGTCATTATGTTCAGGTCTTCCTTGTCAATTATCCTCTTTTATGTTCCACATATAAGTTGCATTCAGTTCTGTGTTTATTCGTCCGGTCACGTCTATGTGTACGTGTGTTTGCTGCCTTCCTGTGATGGATTACCCTTATGTGCATTATTAAAGAATGTTTATCATTATTATTGTTCTTTGTGCATACACTCCTGCACCACAATGTCCCAGAAGAGCGGACCATAAACAGGACGTGGCGTTTTCCCCGCATTTTGTTTCTCTTTTTTGTAAGTGTTTCAGTTTATTTATTTTTGTTTTATTCATGAACATTGCATCTATTAACATTGCCCCAAGGAGGGGCAGCACACTGCTGGATGGGAGGACGCTCTTTATATTCCAAGACGGCCATAATCTGAAGGACTATGTTGAGGAGTTTCTCAACACCTGCAATCGTGACAGCTGCAACCATATCTGTTTGATGGAGGGATTCCGGTGTGGTCTGGATGATGAAATCTGCTTCGTCCTACCCATGGGAGATCCGCACTGGACCCTTAAAGACAATCAATTTTAAATCAATTAAAATCAATAAAAATCCATTTTGCGCTGTGGGTGAGTGGATCCACAATCACAGCAGACGAAGCGGATGTAGACTGTAACATCAGTGTCCAGCAACACCTCACAGACGTCTCGCAGTCAGACCCAGAGCCCAGCCCAACATCACCCCGCAGCGTTGAGCATAAGCCCTCCACAATTGAAGAGCCACAGGGGAGAGCATCATGGACAACGAGAGCGCAGAGGGTAGCTCCGCCCAATGCACCATGGCTGAGCTGAGCCCAGGAGACTGTAATTGGAATATATATGCAGACATGCTCCCTCTTCTCCTGCCTTCATGTGAACCCTCTGTCTGCTCTGAACTTTCTGCATGCCCAGAAACAACCACAGATGTCTTTCCCCTGTCTACCGCACTCCCAGTGTTGAGAGTCGCAATATGGTATGTATGGGTGGTGCACACCATCCCTGAACCTTCTACCTATTTGGATTAGGTAGAGGGTTACCTCTCCTGCATCCTCCTGTCATCCCTGTTTCACCATCGACACCACTGTCACTTGTCAGCCCCTCTGCTCATCCTCAGCCCACCATCTGTGTGCTGGATTTGCCACGGGTCTGCCAGTCTCCATCGGCGTCATGGCTGGAGGATCCCTTGTCTCCGCCTCCAGCCTCTGAGTCCTGGACTCCGCCTCGGCCCTTCAACCCAGTGGCTCCACCGTGGCTCCTAGCTCCCTCCTCTCTGCCGTGGCCCATCAGTCCACCAGCTCTGCTGGGCTCCCTCGTTCCTCCGGCTCCACCTTGGTCTTTCGTCGACTATCTGCCGCCTCAGGACTCCACTCCTCCGGCTGCATCCCTCCGGCTTTGTCAGGCTCCTCCTTCCCTTTGGCTCCAGCTCGGTCCTCAGTCGCTCTGGCTCCACCGCGGCCTTCCAGATCCCCACTGGCGCCATCTGCTCCGCCTTGGCCCTCCGGATCCTCTGTGTCGCCCTGGCTTATCGGCTCTCTCCGCCTCGGGCTCCTCCACCACCTGCTCCGCCGCTGTCGGTCAGCCCCCTGGAGTCGTCAGCCCTTCTTCCACCATGGCTCCTCCCTCCGTCGGCTCCACCATGGGCCACCATCATGGCTGTGGCCTGGGTCCCATTGGGCTCCTCCTGCTCCAAGTCCCTCCTGTCTTCGTCCTGGCTGCTCCCTCGGTCTGATCCGCCCTGGCTCCTGCTCTTTCATCCCTGGCTCCTTCCTCCATCACCACCCTGGACTCTGTTTATCGTCCTCCTCCCGGTCATCTGGCCACCTCCTGAACCTCCTCCTGCCTGTTTGTACCAACCTTTTGCCATCCTTCTGTCTCCTTTCTTCTCTACGGCGCGGGGTTGTGCCTTCTGGGAGGGGGGCGAAATGTAACACCTTATGGACTTTTGTGTTTGTTTTCATTACATTCCTCGTGTTCTTTGACCTAGTTTCTGTCTCCCCTTGATTGTGTCATTATGTTCAGGTGTTCCTTGTCAATTATCCTCATTTACGTTCCCCATATAAGTTGCATTCAGTTCTATGTTTCTTCGTTCTGGTCTCATCTATGTGTACGTTTGTTTGCTGCCTTCCTGTGTTGGATTAGCCTTATGTGGATTATTAAAGACTGTTTATCGTTATTCTTCTTCTTTGTGCGTTCACTCTTGCACCACACCGTGACAATTAAAGAGTTATTTGGACAGCTCTGAAAAAATGGTTGTAATCTGTTTTACCAAACCGAATTCTGGGAATGTTGGCATGTTTTTTAAATTTGAAAACAATTAAAGACTTTCAAATCACGAGCCAGTATTTTATTCACAATAGAACATATATAACATAACAAATGTTTAAACTGAGAAATTTTAAATTTTTATGCACAAAATGAGCTAATTTCAAATTTGATGCCTGCTACAGGTCTCAAAATAGTTGGGACGGGGGCGTGTTTACCATCATGTAGCATGTCCTCTTCTTTTCAAAACAGTTTGAAGACGTCTGGGCATTGAGGCTATGAGTTTCTGGAGTTTTGGTGTTGGAATTTGGTCCCATTCTTGCCTGACTTAGGTTTCCACCTGCTGAAGAGTTTGTGGTCATCTTTGACGTATTTTTTGTTTAATGATGCGCCAAATGTTTTCTATAGGTGAAAGACCTGGACTGCAGGCAGGCCAATTCAGCACCTGGACTCTTCTACTACGAAGCCATGCTGTTGTAATAGCTGCAGTATGTGGTTTGTTGCATTGCCCTGCTGAAGATGTCGTCTGGAGGGGAGCATATGTTGCTCTAAAACCTTTGTTCGTGATTTCCAACAAGAATGTCAAATTTGGACTCTTCTGATCATAGAACACTTTTCCACTTTGAAACAGTCCATTTTAAATGAGCCTTGGCTCACAGGACACGACAGCGCCTCTGGACCATGTTCACATATGGCTTCTTTTTTGCATGATAGAGCTTTGGTTGGCATCTGCAGATGGCATGGCGGATTATGTTTACCGACAGTGGTTTCTGGAAGTATTCCTGTGCCCATTTACAGTAGTAATGTCAATGACAGAAACATGCCAATGAGTCATGCAGTGTAATCTGAGGGCCCGAAGACCACGGGCATCCAACAAAGGACAGAGATTACTCCAGTTTCTTACGCACAGAGATTACTCCAGTTTCTCTGAATTTTTTGATCATGTTATACACTGTAGATTATGAGATTTGCAAAACCTTTGCAATTTGACGTTGAGGAACATTGTTTTTGAAGTTTTCCACAATCTTTTTCCACACTCTTTCACAGATTGGAGAGCCTCTGCCCATCTTTACTTCTGAGAGACTCTACCTCTCTAACCCTTTTAAAGCAAATCATGTTACAGACCTTATGTCAATTAACTTAATTAGTTGCTAGATGTTCTCCCAGCAGAATCTTTTCAAAATGTATTGCTTTTTCAGCCCTTTGTTGCCCTGTACCTCAACCAGACCTGTAGCAGGCATCAAATTTGAAATTAGCTCATTTAGTGGACAAAAGTGTAAATTTTCTCTATTTAAACATTTGTTATGCTCTATTGTGAATACAATATTGGCTCATGTGATTTGAAAATCTTTTAGTTTTCATTTTATTCCAATTTTTAAAAAACATTTCCAGAATTTGGGTTGCACTTTTAACATCCATAATGTCAACAAGCAATGGCAACATTAATTCATGATGAACAACGTAACTGATCCTACGAAGTTGAGCAGCGCCACCTCATGGATTGATAATATGAAACAATGAGTAGTGGCCCATTCCACGTGATGCACAGGTGGAATGTATACATCTACAAATAAGCAGAGAAGCAGAGGGTGTAATTCCTACGCACATTTATTTTGACGTTTCAAATCGACAGATAAAATGTCAACATCAGTGGCAGGCAGCTGAGTAGCGTTTCATATTTTGTAATATTTCATATTTGACTTTCAGAACTGGCACAAGTGACAGAGCTTGTATTATTATGAAGTTCTCAATTTTTCTAATTTGCTTGTTCTCACGCTCCTTTCCCTCTTCTTTTTGCAGGCGTTTAGAACTCAGAGTGATATGGCTGGCGTTATCCGCAAGCTCGCAGCATGCACCCCCTGCGTGTGGATCTTCCTCATGCTTTTCGACCCCAGCTTGCAAACCGGGTAGGATGACTCATCAACCCTCCCCATCTAGTCAAACTCTCTACCTTTTCTCTTTTCCCCATGTTTCAGGCTCTAGGGATGCATTGCAGCTAATACATTCATTAATAAGGTTGTATTACTGTGCAGGGGCTTTTACGATCAGCAAAATGCCATTGGAGCCAACCGTAGCTGGCTGTAAATCGCTCGCACAAACTGCCATGAATTGGATTTTTGGTGGTGGAGCGGGCTTGGTTACAAGTGTGACTCAATAAACCTGGAAAGAAACTCACACTGGAAGAACCTGAGGGATTCCGAGACGAGTTTAGCCTAGATTGCGTTGCAGTGATGCCAGTTGGTTTTCACTGCTCATTAGCCCACTCGTACATGTCAGAGTTGTGAACGTACATACAGACAGAGATTTTGAGGAAAAGGGGATTATTAGTTTGCAATCAAGTGCCAGAGCTAGTGGTCTTCTAAGAAAAACTAAATACAGCATTAAATCATAAAATAGGATCCCTGTCATGACACACGTCTTTCCTGAACCATTCCAAGTGTGTCTCAAGCTTTTATTCATAAAGGCCCCAAGCAAAATCAAAAAATGAACTAGTGTGATGTCATTTCGAACAAAATCTGGGAAAAGCGAAGTTCCTTAGAGTTTCATTAGAGCCAAATGAGGTTTTCTGTTCAGCCCGTTGGGTTGAGACACAGGGCCAAAGCCATGGAAGGGTGTGATTGGGCGTCGCTCCCTCAACCAGGCTGTCCTTCCCCCTCAGTCAAGATGAATGTGAAAAGGGATTTGAATGATTAAAAAAACACAACTGCATTGGCTTTCTAGCATTAAGGTAGAGTAGGTGATTTTGGAGAGGCTAGCAAGAGAAAGCTAGCTTTGAACAGCCAAACATGGAGGGAAATTTAATGGCAAAGAGGATTGTATGCATCGCAGTCAGGGACAGGGCTACTAACAGTAGTTAAGGCAATTTATTTTATTTGTTTATTGACTTAATAGCATTTGCTGTGGGATGGATGCAGTCGGGTCTGTGTCTTCCCAGCCGGGTTCGCATCCAACTTTCGGATAATGGTCAGGTCCGCGTCGGGTCCGGGTAGTATATTTAAGGCATTTCTCGGGTCTGCACGGGTTCGGATCCCACTTTCAAATAAAATACGGGTCCGGGTCGGTTCCGTGCAGAATATTTACGTGTCTCTTCGGGTTCGGGTATGAATGTTTTGACCTGTGAAGACCTCTACTCCAAAGCCACACCTCCTCCAAAACACATGAATTTGCATAGGCAGATCAGAGGCTAACCAGCGACACTATAAGGCACGTGATTGGTTCAATGCAACACTGTCAGACTACCTCATGTCTCATTCACTGGTGAAAAACATTACAATACATAATCGCATAATATTACAATAATATCAGTTTCCATCCTTGCTCGGTCTGCAGTACCAAGGGTATTGCAGAGATATGCAAATAAATAAGTTGACAGGTAGGTAGGACAGCCTATCGTAGCCCTCAGACCGAGAGATATGATTAGATGAACATTTTATGGTCTATACCTTGCACAGATGATATAATACATATAAATACATTTAGACCACTTAACTTAGTGATTGCTATCGGGATGTGAAGCAACTTTCAACCTGCATAACAAAACATATCCACATTACTGTGTTCAGATGCTTTCTTAATTGCTCTTTTGTCACAGCTGTCATTGTGTGCTGTGGTTTTGTTATCTTATTAAGAGGATAATGCACAGCACATATTAAAATATTATTAGCATGTTATTGTTATTGGGATGTGGGTACGCAGCCATGCGTGTGGTGTCGGAATATATGCAAACAGTATAACATTGTTCAGCCATTTGGAACTTCTTTTTCCCCCTCAAACAAATAACAAAAATAATACTGCAGTGAGCATATTAGGCCTTAACAGTGGCCTAAATCCAAAGCCATCATACCAGATCATCTCTTGGTAAGTGTTTAATAGAGAATCATTATACTGCAGATTTCTAGCTGCTTAGGAAGATATATTTGGCATGTTTCTTGATACAGCGTCTGCGTGTGTGTTGCCAGGCATGCTCAGCAGGCATCTATTCATCTGGATCCTCACCATCTTTGTCAGAGTAATTAGTCAAAGAAGAACATTGATTGGAATCTACCGATTCCATCTGGCAGTAACATAAGCAAAAGAGAAACACATGCACAAGAGAGACAGTGAGAGATAATAAGAGAGGGAAGAAAGAAACATCTAAGATGAAAGAGGAAGGATAGCAGCTATTCATTTTAGTGCGCCCCCCACACACGATATTCAGTAGGGGGTCACTGAAAGTGAGGTCCTTGCTTTGGAAGCAGAAATTCATTTTCCGTTATGTCAGCAGATAGAAAATGTACTGAATTTGATTCAGTGTGACATCACAGCACCAGTCTCCTGGAACACCTTTCACCCCCACGCCATCATCACCATTAAAAATAACACCACCTTTTTTCAGAGGATGATTTCAGATGTTGAAAAGCCAGGCAAGTTTTACTGCTCCCTTTGGAGATAATGCTAACGGAATCAGCATTTAACACCACTATGTTCACTTTAGAAATTTTGTCAAATATTATTCATTTTTGTATTTTATTTTATTTATTTATTTATTTACTTACTTAATTTAAGTGCTGTTCATGTGCCACTGATGTTTGCAGTGTGAAACATCAGGTATTAGTTGTAAAAAACATGTATTGATGTCTATGCATTGGTAATTAAACCCAATAACTAAACAGTCAGCTTTATATTGTAGTAGATCTAAAAGTAAAACTGTAAAAAAAAAATTTTAGAAATTGGTAACCCTTGTGGTGGCTGATGCATCTCTAATTTCAATATAAATATCAAATTAATTTCAAAATAAAGACCAAATTATACCAAGCTATTCTACCATTGTTGATCTTGCTGCACCTATGAGGAATAGTGCTATAAGCGTTTTTCAAGAGAAACGTATGAACCTCTGAGCACCCTCTGAGCAATACAATCTATGCAGTACCGTTCTCTAGGAGACTTCAAGTTGTTTCATCAAGAATTTTGTGTCTGCTTGTAGGTCTGTCCCAGAAACAGGCTCATTATTTGGTTGTAAATAATTGATATAGATTAAAAAAACCAAACAGAATAAACAAGACTATTAAATGGACAAACCAGGACCTTATTACAGCATGCTTCATGGTGCTATATACTTTGTTGTTTGTTGAATACATTTTCTCAGTGAGAGAGAGACTTAAATAGTGCTGTTTATTCAGCTGACCCAATTCCCTTACAGTCAGAGAGGGTCTTTTGGTTTTGATAAGCTTTTATTGTGATCCATAGCCTTTTGTTGCTTAGCCTCTTCCCAAATAAATTTAATTTCAGCCTTCCCAGGCATGTACAAATAAAACCCTCTTTCCCCCCAAATGCAGAAAAGTATCCCAGAAATGAGGCACAGCGAGCCACTGGAGCAAGGGTGAATGTTAGCATAACATTTTAGCAATGTTAGCTCAAATTTAGGGTGAATGTTAGCAAAAAAAAAAAAAAAAAGTCCAACATGTCTTAGCACAGATTAAATGTGCTTAACATTATTTAGGCGAGTTTCTGAAAATTGGATCGTGCAATTACACATATTAATAAGCATCAAGAATGGTGCAAGCTCTCTTCCAGCAACCCACTGTCTCCATCATCAAACTCACTCTGCCATACCAGAGGCACTGTTGGAGACAACATAATAATAACACAGGGCCTTGCTCCACCAAGCTTCAAAGATACTTGCCTGTAAAGCTTTAAGAGATTTACTGAGCTACAAATATGTTGTTAAACAAGTCTAAATGACTACTGACACTGACTGCCAGGTCCTTATATTAGTCTATTCTGGATGGCAGATCAAACTTGCTCAAACCCTCAGTGCATACTAACAAGGCGACCTCAATCACACGAATGGCAAGAGCGTAGCTCTTTGACGTTGACTTCGTCGCATGATTCCAGCTTCAAGTAGCCATGCTGCAGCTAGAAGCAATCCGCACGGATGACACGTATGACACGTATGCAAGGATATTGTGCGTGCCTTTTCGAAAATGCAGCGAGCCCGCAAGAGCCATGACCAAGTTTAGGCATAATCCCTTTAGACTTCAGAGCAGCAGAGTGCTTATACCTCATGAGTATCTCTCCGAATCAGCACAGCTGTCGCTCCATGAGTCCTGCAGGCTCGCTGATGCCCAACGATACTATCACATGACTCTAAATCGGCTTTGCGACAGCACAGGCCGGAGACTTTGCTAATGGATAAAGTTGTCACAGACAAATATCTCATATTAGCTAATATGAGTCGCTCCACGCATCCCAGCCATCACTCGCTGCATGCACGTGCACCCATAGGCAGGGCTTGATTAAACTATTATTGGCAACAATCCATCTTTTACATATGAATCAGCTGCCCGTGTTTTGCCTTCCTGACAAAGCGCTGCAGAACCTCTTTTCCGTCACGCACACACACACACACACACACACAAAAACACCCCCCCCCACACCCCTTTGTGGTGCAATCTCGAGTTAACGATTGCAGATAGCTCAAACCTCTTTTGTTGTCTGTTTTGTTTGGAATCAGTATCAACGCAACTGTCCGAAGTGACATAAAATCAATACCCGACAAAGAAGGGGAGAGCGCCACTCCTGCGCTCCTTCTATATGGATCGCTTCGAAACTTCTGGCCGCTCTCCCTCCGGCTCATTGCGCATACATTATTCACAGGCTTTCGAAGGATAGGGTGGCACTCAGAGATGTGACCGAGCCGACAAATAACATGCTGTCAATGGCTGGCGTGACTGTGTCAAGGTTAATGTGTTGCAGGGTTGCGGGGAAAGGCTAGTTGAGGGGCAGCAGTCCATTTAGTAATTCTCAGTGTGCATCACTTACCAAGAGTTTCAACGTTCGCCACCTCCACCAGGGTAATTTATCAGTTGCATCGCTACAGTGAACATTACGCTATGTAAAGATATTGCGCTTCATCTCACTGCAGACTCATTTTGTCTTTGTCTATTACAAGTAGCATATTCAGTACATTTAAAATGTTGCGATACTCGTGCTAATTAACTAGTATATTCTTCCCTATTTCACTGTTGCATTTCAGCACTTGTTGATAAACTGAGTAATAGCATTGTCAACATCAGAAACGTTAAGTGGCTGATGGTCTCAGCTGGCTTTGTGGGAATCTGATTACACTCCCCGTTGGCCCAGCAGAGGGTATTTCTGAAGGGTTGCAGGCCAAGCGGAGGAAATCAGTGTCACATCCCACTGCATGGAGCAAACGGCATCTCATTTCAGCCGCAACATGAGCTTTTATTTTGAGGAAGGATATCATACGTTGCATGTTTGGGTTCACACAGGAGGAGAAAGGACAGAAAGCGATGCATGTTTCAACATAAATCCTTCTCTGTCAGTGGCTCAGAATATATTTAAAGACCTTTCAAGTATTATTTAATTCATTTTGAGTAGCAAGCTTTGTTTTTTTAGGGACATTATTAAAATGTCCTCGATTTGTGGTGCGTTTTCTCCAGGGTGCTCTGCAGGACTTTATAAATGTGCAGCGGAGCTCGGGAAGGCCTGTCAAGATTGGGACGTCAGACGTGAATGTTTTAATCCTCCCCACTGATTTGCTTCTTAATTGCTCTGAGGGAAAATCACAGGTTTTATACAGCAGTGCTGTTTTGAGCGCATTTCCATTTTTCTTGTGTTTGGCTTTCGTTTGATCACTGACATAAACTTTCATGTATTGTTTGAGGAGGGTTTTTTTTATTATTATTATTATTTTTGCATCTTGAAATCCATAAATGGTCTTGGTGGACTGAGGAGAGAATTTCAAATAGTGAATTTTGGAGTGTATCTTAGTATAAAAATAGCAAGATAGCAAGAAAATAACAGATTTCTAAGACTTCTAAATTATCAACATGATCAAAACCTGTTCTATACAATCTACTGCACACCTTCTGTCATCTAATCACTCTTAATTTTAATGTAGAAACATTCATTTTCTGTAAAGCTTACATTGATAGTTTGCACTTTTTAGCAAGTAAAAGGCCTTTTAGAATAATTCCAAAAACATTCACCTTCAGGTCATGGTACACAAGTCTGTGTTTCATGATGTATACTGACACAACATGCATAGTTACTTGATTATCCAAACTTTCACGCATTCATTCATTATTCATTTATTTATATTTTTTTTAGAAAAAAAAATCCTGTTAAAATTTGAGCAATAAATATGATGCATCCTGCTTTTGAGGAACGTACATTATTTTATTTTATTTTTGCCCCCACATTGAAAAGTATGGAGATTTAATAATAAAACAGAATTTAAATATTTTATAAAAGTAGTCTGCTATAAAGAGATCATTGATTTATATTATGATGCATCAGAATTTCATCTTAATTTTTGGCCATGTAAACTATCAGCAACTACACAATGTCATATTTTTGCTAAGTTTGGGCCACTGAATAAAACTGAGCTGTTTCTGTTTTTGTCATTGAATGTGATCTTTATATAGATTTTATCTGAAGTTCAATAAACTGTTCCATTAAAAAAAAAAAAAAAAAAAAAATCAATCAATCTGACAATTATTTCATGTCTTTCAAGGAGAACAAATAGAGTCACCTGTTTTCAAATTGTGATTCACAGTTAGCAAGTTAAAAAAAAATATTAATTATTTTATTTTTTTTATTTTTAAACTTTTTTCTTAGCCTGACCTTCCTAAAATTACTCCTCATTGTCTTCAACATTAATGTGTCTGATTCTCAAGCACAAGTTGAACCGCAAGATACATTTGTCACAGCCCATCAGAAATCTCTTGCAAGGGTCGTCCTGATGGTTAGGCTACGTGTCAGTCAGATAAGGGTACCAAAGTATATTTTCAGCAGAGTTAGACTGCTGTGTATGAGCACTTATGTGCATCTCTACTATTTACTCCCAATCACAGTAATTTCTTGTTTCTGTTCAGCATAGTGAGTATGTGGTGTCATGGACTGGATATAGAAAGAACTAGTACCACTGAGCATTTATGGAAAAATTGGAACACACTGTGTGCTTGATGGGTAGTAGTGTCAATGGCCATGCTGTCCTCATCACATGCACCATTTTAAAATTAACATGAATTTTCATTTGCGTTTATGCCGATAGCCGATAGTCGACATGTAGCATCATTGCGCTTCGGGCGTCCCGTGTTCGAGTCCCGACTCGCAGAACTTTCCTGATCCCATCTCCCCTCTCTCTCCCACTTTGCTTCCTGTCTCACAACTGTCCTATCAAATAAAAGACAATATATACAGAGGTGTGAAAAAGTGTTGACCCCCTTCCTGATTTTTTATTTTTTTTGTATGTTTGTCACACTTTAATGTTTCAGGTCATCAAACAAATTTAAATATTAATCAAAGATAACACGAGTAAACACAACATGCAGTTTTTAAATGAAGGGGTTTTTTTTTTATGAAGGGAAAACAAAATCCAAACCCACATGGCCCTGTGTGAAAAAAAGCTTTTTTGTAATAATCTAAAATGCCGTCATTTGTCAAACCAGTATAAACCTTTTGTGATATAATTTTGCTTGGTCTAAAATGACTCACATTGATTGCCACTAGAATATATGTAACATGAACCTAGGCACTGAGTAAACAAGTGATGTATGACAAACCGCAAGACCAAGATAACAGGAAATGGAATAGTATTTGAGACTCCAATAAAATATTACACTGCATTCGTGACCTGTCTGCAGCTGGATGGAAAATCAATGCGTGCTCAGAGTATGTTGGGCTATCTAATGAAAGCTACAAACTGTCTGTAAAAGAATACAGCTAAAATAGGAGGAGGCTGGGAGACACAAAGTATAAAATAATAATTTAGACTACAAGCATAAATATGCTCTTTCTGAGTTTATGTATTTAGTGGATTTATAATTCATTGGTGGCCTACGGAATACAGAACTTTTTAATGAACGATTTTGAAAAAATAATAACCTTAAAAAAAAGTTAGACCGCATTAAGTCTAATTTTAGAACAACTTCTTTTAAACTACTTCAGAGATTTTCCTAAAACCAGAGAGGACTAAATTTAGAGGAGACTAAATAGGGCCTTGAATGCATTTGGCTTCCATAAGTGCTTGTCATTGTTTCATTAAACGAGTTAAATGTCGCTGACAGAATGTTAGAAAGTAAAATGAAAAATGTACTTAACAAGAGCTTAACAAGAATGAATTAATACATTTCTAAACAGCCTGTGCCAATGGATGAGCAAAGTATCAGCCATAAGGGTATTCACTCTGACAGCGATTTGTAAGAAAAAAGAAAAAACACTTTCAGCAGATGAACAGTGACACGAAGCACCGACTACCAATGGTATAAAGAAGACATTCATATACAGATGGATTCTTCTCATTGATGCCATTTTTATTTATATATATATATATTTTTTATTTTTTTTCCATCAGTACATTCCATTTCATACCATTGATCAAATGTTCAATAGCTATGACTAGTTGTACACCGGTAGCATCAAGGTAGTCAGCATTATGGACACTTACTACGCCTATAATCCACAATACAAACTGCTTACAGCAAACTCCAGTGATGAAATTGCTGTCAGTGTAAACGCACCTTTAAATGGGAGAGATCCAGCCAGTGTGGCATTTTCTTAAAGGTTTTCAAAAGGTTTTCATCAGTTGATCTTTACTGAAAGTTTAGAAGTCACAGATATGAAGATGCTCTATGAAAAAATGAAGGTCACTAGGTGGGTGAGTACAGGCTAATAGCATTGTGCCAAAATGTGAATCACTTTTTATCAGGGATGGGCAATATTTTGCTCAAGCCATTGATTAGGAAGTAGAAGTAATACACTCACATTAATGTGGTCCATTTAGCTTGTGTGCTGTGTGAAGTGTATAAAGTGTCTGAAGCCATACTGCTTTGTCTTTGTAATTACTCATCTTCCCCATCTGGAGTGTACATTCATTCAGTGACTGCATGATCATGTTTGGAGACTGACAACACAACAGAAATCCTCACAAACACCCTGCGGTTGTGCACAGGCGTCCCCACTTATGTTTCCGTTACCTTCATTAACCTTTCACACAATATTTGTTCACACAATGTTATATTGTCATTCAAATTTGTAATCCATAAACAAATATTTGGTTACATTTAAGTTGCTTTGTGTTGCAAATGGTTGCATTGTTTCATTTTCTTCTGCCTTGAGATCTGACTCGGGCTCAGCCATATAAGGCTTTATCATAGAGCTTGCCATTTCAAGTATCAAAACAATTGTGTGTGATATGGTGCAATGAAGCTAGCCAATCACACTGGGGGTTTACGTCCATTTTGGCAAGCAGTAACACCCCTTGAAATTAAGTGACAAACAAATGCAGATTTTATAAACTATCCTTGAGAAACATAATATTAAGATTCTGTATTATGTGACCCCTTTATATTAATGTTTTAGTTAAATATTTACTCAACATTCAAAATTGAAAACATACTGTGTTACTAGGTTATTAATTACTGCCAATGCAGTCAGTAGACTGATTTTGAATAGTGCTACCAAATCTCTTTATTTATGGGTCATCAAGCCAAGAATCTATAAATGGGCTGACAGAGTTCTTGTGCTTGAGAGATGTTTAACCTGCATTTTACTTTTATATTCAGTAAATGTTATTAATTGAACGCCAAGTGCATATTTCCATTAATGAAATGAATTTGGCATAATTGTTTCCATCTGGTATCCAAAACATTTTCTCTAGCAAATGTTGCCTTGTCATGCTATTTGTTGTGTAATAAAAGACTAATTCAAAATGCTGTAAACAATACTATTAATATCTGTTCTGCTTCCGAAGGTGATTTTATTCCAACAAAATTTCTTGCATTATAAAACCCCTTCCATTATCTGAACCGTGTGTGCAAACACATTATACAGTATTCAGGAGTTCATTTCAACGCTGTCTATTTGCCGCTCTCCACTCTGTTGAAATATTACGTGTATGTATACATACGGTATACTGGCGGCTCAGTGAAATGAATCACATTTGCTACTATCTGGACCTCTTGAATATTTTTCTTTCCCACTTACTTAATAAGAAAGAGGGAGAGGGTGAAGCAAGAGGAATAAGAGATGATTAAAAAAAGAGAGATTGAGAGAGAGAGAGAGTTTCAAGGATACCAATACACAGAACTTGATAGGAGAGGTTTGGGATGGGGGTGGAGGAAGGGTGTTACGAGGAAAAGTCAATTTTTTATTTGCAGGGATGATGTGGTGGTAATGAAGAGGGATGAAGCAGATGCCGCCAGGGCCCATGATCCTCCAGTACTCCAGCCTGACATCTGAGAGAGAAATTTCAATCAGCTCACACACCTCACATAACACCAGATGGGGACACGCATATCTTGCGTTTGGCTGCACACAGATGATGCACGTTTCCTGACCAATCTGACTGACCATGTCACCTCAAATCAAGCAACATTTGGCATATCTGTTTATTGGGTTTGTTTGCCTTTTTGGCAGCAATTGTGTACCCAAAATGTATTTATTTATTTAGAGGCAGTTGAGAAGCAGTGTCTTGAAGAAGAATCTCCTAGGGCCTGTTTACACCTGGTCACTTTATGTGTTTTCTCTGATCAGCTATCTGATTTGTTAAAATCACTTACTCCTGGCCAAATAAATGTGTCTCTGCAAAATAGTTACAAATCCAATCTTTAATTCCTGTGCTATAAGGAAATTTAAAAGAGTTCATATCAACAAAAGCAACAGATATGTGCTGCATTTTATTCATCCTCAGCTAATTTCAGGATCAAAGACCGCAACAGGAGAGAGAGCGGCATCACCACTGGAAAGATAAGTTAGTCTTACTACTTTCAATGAATAATTGTGTGTTGAGCGTCTGCATCTTACTTTTAGTTTAATTTGTGGTAGTTGCATGTCGGCTTGCTGAAGAGATACTCAGATACTCATCCATATCTGATTATAATATTTAATGTAGCCTAACATGCTCACAAACATTAATTTTTTTTTACATTTTGGGAGGAGTAAAATTTATAAATGTGGTTTCAACAACCAGATGCATTTACACTTGTATAGTTTCGTCTGGAATGCATCCCGGACCACCTCCTTAAGTGCTTTGAGTGATCGGATTTAAATCCGTCCCGAAAGCGTTTTTGGAGAAAATGCATGTAAGTGACCAGGTGTAAACAGACCCTTAGAGAGCTGAAGGGCTCAGTTTCTATGCACCATTAAGCAACTGCATAGCTCCACCCAGAATATCCTAGAAACCACTTAGGAGTGCCTTTGGAACCATACAGAACACCCTGGCAACCATATATCAACATGGTAAAAAGCATTCAGATCCATTCATATTTTCTCCAAAATAAAAAAAAAAGTCTATTGAAAAATAAGGTGGATGTAGTTGAAAGCGTTTGTTTGAGGTCGACAATGAATGCTAGAGCCCTAGAATGCATTTGAAGAGAAAGTTCTCCAAGGTTTTTCTTTAGGACTGTATTGTAGAGATGCGTGGGCAATGAAACTTGGTAGCTTGTATCATCTTTCTTCAGCTGTATTTTTTTAGTTTGACAGTCGCTTCACACTTCATTTTCGCCCTACCGTGCAGTCATTCTTATCCTCCTCTGCTGGTTTTAATGGGCTGTAAATTACCTTTAAATTTTTGCCTTCACAGGGTTACGTAAACCTGCTGGAAAGGCTGGGAAACAGGGGGGGGGGGACTTGTATCGCAGCCTCTTAATAAGCCTCTGGTTTGAGTTCACTGAATGGCCATCTTCACAGGATGAGCGTCTCTGGCAAGTAACAGCCGTTCATTAGCTTCAATTCAGTAATACAAAAAATTCCAATGTGCAGACACACCATGAAGAGCCACGATGTTCAGCCCGTCTCCCCAATTAATCAGGCATTAGCTCATTTTATCTCCTCAACACAGACAACAGAAAGTACGGCCATAGACAGTTTCCATTGTTCTTTCACTTACACTGTGAGCTGCTGAATAGAACAGCCATGTTTCTGTAAACGGAAAGAGGCTGCATGATCTACCGCTGATTAATATCAATGAGCCGATATTCAAGGGAGCGGTGATGAAAATGACATGAGACAGGATGCAGTTTCCGCATACAAACAGTGCTCTTGAGTGTCACTTAAAAATAACTGCAATTTGTCATCTGGGTGGCTTTCTTGAGATGAATAAATTATCAGAACCACTTCACCGCAACACAATGGGAAGATCATCAGCTTTCAAAATGTCACGTCACTGACAGGTCTGGTTGATCCCTCACCAGCCGGCTGACACACACATAGATCAGTCACATGGTATGCCGTTAAGCTGTGGGAGAAATACAAAGAGCCCCTTATCAGTCAGTCGTTGCAATGCTTTCGGCTAAGCCCCTCCACACTCAGGTGAGACAGGGTTTTCCTGCAAGGAGGTGTAAACCCAAAGAAAATGAATTAACTTTGGACGGAGGCTGGTCTGCCTTTGCTGTCGGCTGAAGGCAGCCGTTCCGCCATGTTTATCTCTCCGTGCTGCTGCATTTTCAGCTCCACAATAAAGTCGACAGCCTCTTGAGATGATTCAGTACAAAATATGCCAGAGTACTCTAATGTACAAATACAGCTCACAAACACTCTCTTGAACACACTCTGGCACTACAGAAAGGCTTGTTATTTGTTGCTTTTGTTACTTGCTGCAACGGTAAAAGGATTTTTGCTCATGTTTCAGTGTGAAGATCTCTGTGATGGGCTCTTGAGACTGTTTTCAAAAGTGCAAAGATGAGAATCATTCATTGCAACCTCTTTAACCTCTTTAGTCCAGAGATGGGCAACTTTACAAATAAACAACATTTTGTTGATGCTAATTGTTACATATTGGATACTGAGTAATATGCATTGTCCAGTATACTGAATTTAAGCATATTAATTGTGAGAGTATTTATTTTTACAAGTGCTGCAATATAAAAGCAAGTACAGCAAATTTGCTGACTACTGCAAGTAAAATGTGAACTAATAGGTCTATGCAATAAAATATGAATAAGGTAATAATTAATAAAACATGCTCATTCATTCATTGTATTTTATTTATTTGTTTAGTTTGCATTTATAATGACATTACATGAGTAAAAATGCACAACATGTAGTATTTAATATGTAATTATTTTCAGGAACAGCTTGTTAATTTGATCATATTATGTCTAGATGGTATGATTATAGCACAACGTAAAAAAAATCACTTAAAGTTTTATGGTTCTGTAATTATGTGGTACTGATTATTATTGTACTATTTATTTTCACAGAGCATCAACATTTGTTAAATATTTAGGTCAGGTCAGTTTTAGAATTTCTAGCATGAATTAACATTGGTTTAGTATAGATACTTGGTTTTGTACTAATTTTGCATGTTTTTAAAACATATTTTGCTTCTGAAAGGATGGGAACATTCTAGAAGTTTCTGTAACATTCTGCAATATTCTAGTGCTTTCTGGAACATCCCAGACCATTGTGAGACTAGTTATAAAAGACAAATCATACAACAAACACTTCTGAAGTTTTGGATTACTCACTTTTAGTAACTATATTCACCATGTCAAACTTCATAAAGAGACATAAAAAAAGAAAAACAGTTCCACGGTGTAATTACACTCACTAAGACCAAACTCCTGTATATTAGACATCAAAATTTCACTTTAAATTGTTTAGCTTTTTTGTTTTTTCACTTTTTCAATGTAAATATAATGATTTTTTTTTCATAACAATAGCATTCTGTTATGATAAATGTGCAAAGATATTTCAGCTAAAAATATGGGCTCACTAATTTCTCTGTGTCAGAGGTGTGAAGCATCATCATTCTTCCCACAAATGACTAATCAGTGTTGTGCAGAATGATAAGAAAATCTATAACAAGCTTATCCAGCAACGTGGTCATGTTTTTGCTGCCACAAGAGGGCTAAACAAAACCTTATGAAACACTCTTACATGCAACACGTGTGTTTTTTGACGAACCTCTTGTTTTGCATGCTATTTTAAGGCCTTTAAAGGTCAGCATGTAATTGGTGCAAGGTCGCTTCCAGCACAGCCCTTGATTGAGGACTCATTATCTCGTCAGCTTTCTGTCTATCACGCCCTCCATCGTGCCACTGCATTGTTCATCGGGGAATCACAGCCCCAGCAAGACATAATTATTCTGCATATTTCAGGTAATTAAAGAACCAGGGGTTGGCTGAATTTTCAAGAATGCATTTGCAACTTTTGGGATATAATGCAGCCAAATCCCAGAGCTGGGATTTCTGCAAAGCCATATTCAATTGTGTGACAGGTTTCACTAATCCACTTGGAGTTCCATTAGTTCTATCACTCCTCTGTCATTCTGTCTGTTTTTTTTGTTTTGTTTTGTTTTTGTATAACTTTAACTTGTTTTCCTACTGACTTAGATGATGTGCATGTTGTTCAGACAGGTCTATACACAGCAGAGGTATTCAAGTAAGAAATACTACAGAAGCTAAATTAAAAAATATAAAAAAACAAAAACACTGCACTATAATAATTGAGAAATAAAAGGCCATTTTCTACCCTGATTTTAGCCCTCTCATTTCAACACTTTGTTTAAAGGGGCCTGTCACCTTTAAGACTTCAATGTAAACATCCACTGCTATGATTGGTTTACATATTTGCATATGAAATAAGTATCACATGTAGAACTCTTTTGAAAACGTACTACACCTTCACAGTTTCTGAGATTAACCAGTTGTGAAAAGTATTGATTATAGAATTATATTTAGATATACTCTTAGCAGCAGTGAGCATGATCACAGCCATGTCTATTGAGCGCGCAAATGCAATGATCACATTGCAACTTGATTTCTGCACTCTAATGAATGCTTTTATCATAACTAACACTGAAAATAAGTATTACATGTGGCCATGACTTCACGGGGCAGTCGTGGCCTGATGGATAAAGAGTCAGACTTGTAACCCAAAGGTTGTGGGTTCGAGTCTTAGGTCTACCAGGGATTGTGTGTGTGTGTATGTATACACACACACACACACACACACTTGGACGAGTTAAATGCAGCACACAAATTCTGAGTATGGGTCACCATACTTGGCCACGCGTCACGTTGTTTTCACAATGTAAATAAGTAATTAATTATTTAGTGTAGACAGTGTCATTGATTATAATGGGAGTGTTACTGACAGTGCTGAACCCATCACCGATAAACTTCTGCTGAACTGAGGAGATTGACAGCTCCAGTGATTATAAAGGGGGTGTTCTTTACTTGCATTTATTCCCAATTTAAATAACAGATAATTTTCATGCCACTATGAGGAACAATGTGAAGTTGACTGTTAAGTCATTGGCTTGATTTACTAATGGATAAACAGCAATAAACAATTTTTCGACAAAGAATGTCTTACTGCACATGATTTTACATCACAAATCACTTATGATGAACTGGGATCCATTTGAATTGTGGTCAGGCTTTAGTTTTTTGATCGTTAGATGAAGTCAAGCTGTTATTTTCTTTGTAGGACCTGTCCTGGACCCATTCATAATGACTGCATCTCCTTCCTTCAATCGCAGCACATGTTCAAAGAAGGAAAGATCAAAGATGTTGACCATCAATCAAATCAATCTCTCTTCTTCTCTATCCATCCTTCTATTTATGACTTCAGACACTTATTGCTTAGTGACCTTCTTTCTATTTTTTTTTCTATCTTTATGAGACCTGAATCTCTTTTTTCTTCTCCACAGGGCTGTAACAGGTCACAGAGAACCTATTCCCGATGACAGCAAAGACAACATCACCATCTTTACCCGGATCTTGGACCGATTGCTGGATGGTTATGACAACAGATTGCGTCCCGGACTAGGAGGTACGATAAATGCGTATACACATTTCCTTCCTCAATGTCTCCAGTGTTCACATGCTGGCCTTACCGTTGGCTTGCAGATGGAGCGAGTTTTTCCTCAGTCTGTCTTTCATATTTACACGTCTTAGCACAAGTCTCACACCTCTGAGATCTATGACAGATTGTGTTTTGGAACAGTGAAATTACTCATCTTCTCTTGGCACTGTAATGTTTATCAATAGCTAAATCTGTCACAGAACAGCGCTCTCCCGAGATCGCTTACAAATCCTAAACTTAAGCAGCCCAGGAGCGTCATGTGTTGAAGATGGCTGATGAAAATAAAGAAAGGTCTTGACCGCTGCTGTGATGGTGCACCCGCAGATTGCTCACTTAATCATCATGAAGAAGCTGATTGGATCCCCTGGTCATTCTGGATTCAGAGCACATTAAATGCTGAGCATCGATGCACTATATTCTACTGTACGTCCCAATGACATTTATAGAAATGTCCCACAGATGTCCATTAGACCATCTCCCATTGCGTATATTTTTTCTCTTCCACAGAGGTCTCACAGAGTGAATCCCTTGTGACCTCTAAAAGTACAGATCCTAAATTGTGAGCCCAGCTGTGGGCAGTCAAAAATCAAGATGTACGCTTTTGATAAATGGGCTAAGTCACATTGGCACACTGAGAGCTGCGGGCTGATACTGTGGAGCTGGACGGCTTCCATCGCCTCTACTGCCTGAGTCCTGCTGTCTCCACAATCCTGGCTCCCATCCAGTCACCCCTCTCAAGCTCCATCAAATCTTTCCATTTCCATCCTGCTTTACATACTTGCTGATGTGTATTACAGTACTCATCACATCAAAGTTGCTAACTGGAACACGATGACTTACTTCAGATGGTTAAAGGCCTAGAATATGCCACACACAGGACAATTTTTTTAAGTGCCCATATTATGGTCAATTAAATGTTCACAATTTTACTTTTGGGGTCTTATATTTTTTTATAGTTCGGAAAACATTATTTTTCTCATAATATACATTGCTACGACACCTTATTTCACCCTCTGCCTGAAACACGTTTTAAAGTGCCCCTATTATGGATTTGTTTTAATGATCTTTCATGCAGAGTGTAACACAATGAATGAAGTGAATGAAAACATCCTGCAAAGTTTTAAATCTGAAAGTGCATCGTGTGTAAAGTTATTGTCTCTCAAAAGAAAGAGTCAACTCTGAATCATTGAAACGAGTTGTTTTTAAAACAAATCCCAAGTCGTTTCATGTTGACATCAACATGAAACATTAGCATATTGCCCGCCCACTTGTTGCACGTGCAGACCTGGGAAAACTTGATTTTCAAGATGGTCTGAATGAAAATGCTAATTCATTCTTTGCCACTAGGTGCCGCTTTTAGAGCATTAAAAGCTCACAAACACTGCTTTAAATGAAATCGAACAATCACCGCAGATTAGCGTCATGCAAAGGAGGGGTTTGGAAAAATTTATCGTTGAGCGAATCGTTTGGGAGTCGTTGAGCAAATAAGGTAAAAATAAATGCATATTATAAGAAAATTAAAGTGTTTTTTGACCTTGCATGCATCTCAACCTATTCTTGGAGACTCCCAAAACCAAAATATGAACCTTTCATAACCCATAATAAGGGCACTTTAAGTCATGCCTCTTTAAAGCATAAGGCTTAATAAAAAAGCTCAGTTTGCTCTGATTGGTCATCAGTCCGAGTCTGTAGTAATTGATCAACTTCTCAGAGTTTGTGTCAGCAATGTTAATGCCCCTTACCATTAGTTTTAATCACTAACTAGTATATATAGTATACTAACTAGTATAAAAATCTCCCAAAACAACCCCGCCTCCACAGAAGAAGATCAACTCCTGCTTCTACATCACTGCCTGTTTAACCTCGCTCACCGATTTGCACGTGTAATAGGTAAATAACAAGTGAGGCAAATGAAGATCTATGCAGAAACCAAGCAATAAACGTTATGCATTTTATGATGATCCAGGCCACGTCAGTGAGAACTTGGTCAGTAAGAATCGGGCACAATTCGACGCATGATTTTCAGAAAGATTGAAACTAAAAGACGATGCTGTTAAACCAGGAGCTGCAGTGAGCCAAGTGGAATTATTTGATTCTGAATCCCTATTAACAACAAAGTTCATTACATTAAGTATTATCCTTCCCTCTAGTCAGTGGTGAACCCAGCCATAGACGACATGAGGGTGGCAATGTTTGTCCTGCCCCTCGCACATCTGTGGCAAATGAGCGCTCAATTTCTCATTCAGACAATCTCTCTTCCAGTGAATTCTCTAAATAAAAAAAAACAAACACACCACCATAAAGGACAAATAGATGATTTTTGAATTTTCTCAGTAAGGTTAAAATCTAGCTGCTACAATTGTAGCAGACATTCTGATATTAAAATGACATCAATAAAAACACCTGGCTAGGTTGTTAAAAGTCACACTAAAACTAAAACTCCATAGATATTTCCATCAGTTCATACTGCTGACAAGCGAATGCGATGAGACCTGTTTTCCAGTTTGGTCAGCTAACATTAGACATATATCATTGTTGTCTTTACAGATTTATAGCTTTAAAATTAGTTTAATATTTGTTCCACATAGTAGTTATTTCTGCTCTTACACATACTCTTTCTTTCCTTGTTTTTTTGTTCATTCAGAAAGTGTGACTGAGGTGAGGACAAACATCTATGTGACAAGCTTCGGGCCAGTATCAGACACCGATATGGTATGTGTGTTCTTACTATCTCTTAAAGTTTTTATACAGATTAGGTTCACGTGAGGATTTTTTCTTTCTTTCATTCTTTCTATGTATATTTATTAACATTTTCATATTTGCTTATGTCAATATTTGCCTGTTCCTCAGATTTATTGCTTTTTTATATAATGTATTATGCTTGAACCAGGTATGGTTACACGTAATTGGTGGCAGATTACACATGAGAAAACGGAGATGTTTTCATTGGTGTTAAATTTAGAAAGATTTGTTTGTCAAATGTGCCACGGAGGAAGACATAGTACCATCCTTTATTTCCCTTTGTCCCAGTGAATGTGTGAAGCCGTGTTCCTTTATGGGCTCATTTAAGAGAGAAGATAATTGGTTGCGAGACTGCATGGAGAAATGCATGCGTCTTAATCATACACACAATTGGCTCTGGTATGCAAGATGAATCACCACAGCCATGTGGCAGCACTTTGTATTTTGTCAGAAACACAATTTTCTAATAGTGAGAAGAAAACATCACAATCTGCCAAATTATACAGAGCATGAAACGATACTCAAATTACAGCGCAATAATCATCAAGGTTAATTTGAACATAATCAACCTATAAAGTTTATTCAAAAATACTGCATTTCCAAATATGTCTTATGAATTGCTCCACTTCAAAAAGTAGAACTGCTATTATGAAAGTCCAATTAGTAGGAAATTTATCACATAATCTAAGTTGTATATAAAAGTTTCTATAGTCTACAACTACAGCTCTTTTTCAATAATTTTTGTGAATACAAAAATATAAATGTCACATTGCCCTACAGTAGGCCTACATAAAGTACGTTCTGTAAGTGTTACCAACCCAAAATGTGGCTGTGAAGTACCCAGAAGACTCTACAAATCGCAGGCTTGCTATAATTGGCTGCTATTGCGATAAGGAAAGACTCATTATCTTTGATCTATGCTTTGAAGAGAGAATATCACATTCTGGATGAGAGCCCTAGTATGTTCTCATGACTTATCTTCAACCTACTCTGCAATGGTGCCAAGACCGAATTAGAAGACAGAGGCACAGCCAAAGCAGTCAGTTTCAGGTTGGACAGTAAATTTGGTCGTTAAACCCAGACAGCAGGTTCTGAATTGTTTGGCCCCTGCATGGTCATGCTATGACAGGAGATGTGGCGTAACAAGCACTGCTGAAGAAATGCTTTTGGAAGGTGATGCACTGTGACCGTCTCGCCTGCTTCCCGGAGTATAAAGAAGTCCAGGACTTTTTCGCTCCAGCTAATGGAATCAAAAGTCTAGCATTGACACATACCAGCTCCTGTCACCTGATGGAATTTGGGTTCCTTGCCACTGTCACCTTTGGCTTGTGTAGCTGGTGTTTAAAGCTACCCAGGCTCATACGTGCCTATGTTTCTGCAAAACTCAAAAAATTGACCTATACAAACCCCTGCAGTTGCTATTGTGAATGAACACTAGAGGCAGTCATACTCCAACGACTTTGTCTTTTCACACAAATTATGATTTATAGGACCAGAGTTTTGATTAAGAAAGCCTAATTTTTGCACAATTCCCAATATTATGTTATGACTTCAAAACAATTGCTGAGAGATTTGGAAACATATTTTCGAATGTTATCATCACATATGTATGGGTATTATAACACTCAGTAGCTCACACGATACAGTGTTGCACTTGTGAGGTGAAGCGTTCCGATATCAATCTGGTTAAACTACGGTTAGACAAAACAACTCAGTCCTGCATATAAGTTCAAATAGCAAGGTTGCATCAGTGAATGCATTTTTATATCACTTTTGCGTTCATTAACATTATCAGGTAGGTTTAGGGTTGGGTTTGGTGTATTTTCGTATTATTTTCCAACACGATACAGCATTAACCTTTTAAGCGATTCTCCCTGGACATTTGAATTCTATACCACTGCAATACGTACTTGAAGCGACAGTAAAAATGTGCCACAGTCACATACTGAATGCATGTTTGAGCTCCACTCACAGGTATTTTCAATGAGCCTGTATTAAAAACACTTAATATTCTGTCATTTTGATTGATTTGATGTCATTGACACTATCGAGTGTAGATAAAACTTAAACTGAATTGAGCTGAATAATGGCACTATTGTCTGCTGTAGAGCTGCTTTATAGCTGAAACCGAAGTGGTTTCATAATTGATGAACTTTGAAACACTGACACGGCTATTGAACTGAATTGAGCTGAATAATGACATCATTGGCTTGTTAGAGCTGCGTTACAGCTTTTTTTGAATTTGTCTCATGAAGTTTGCATTATTGCTTTGAAATAAAGATGACTTGACTTGACTTGACACCACCATCTTCTTCTATGGAACTGCTGCCAACACTGGCCACCACATCGACTCCCTTGACAGAATAAGTGCCCTTAATGGACTTCCTCAAAAAGCCAGTTCCACACAACCTCTATCTTCCCATAATCTTGGGCATCCTCATAGGCATCTGCAGAGGTGTCGTCTTTTTGGAAGTAGAGACAGCAGAGACAAGGTCAGTATAGCATAGTACATATCGATGGGGACAACCCAACAGTCTGTGAGCTTTGTGAAATTTGGTGAAATTTGGAAAAGTGTTTGTTAATGATATATCATGAATAGTTGTGTTGTATTGAGGGTAAAGTTTATGTGACCATTGGTAACATGTTTGGTGGAAATGTGAAATTCCTTCATACACACAGAGAATGAGTAAACATTAATCTCAGACTGTTGTTGTGCCATCACAAGAGTTATTTTCATTGTGCTGAAAACAACCGTCCATAATAAGTGATCTGATGTCTCTATGTGACGTCTCATCAACCCCCTATGATTCCAAGTCATTGGGTTTGCATATGGGAACATCAGTGCTGATTCTAACAACATCACAAGTCTAAAATGAAAGATTCACAGAAACTGATAGAATATACAGGCTTTGCGACAAGATTCTGTGGGGAGAATGATCAGTCAGGTAGCAGAAGATAGCAGTGGTAAAAGATGCCTCAAGAAAAAAAAAAAGCTGAAACAATGTATAAAGTCAAAGCTTTTAGCTGCTCTAGGCTATGACTGCAGTCACGGTCACTGGTCTTTGTGGTGGCCTGGCAATGTCACATTATACCTCGAGGAAGACTGGTCTCAAGGAGAGACAGTGCATTGAAAGCTGTAAGAGTTATGTTGCTAATGACTTACCTTGTGCAATATCGACCATTCATTAACCATCTAATCCATATTGCACACAAAACCGGCAAGAACTGTCCGAAAAGGCAAGCTCTGGTCTGATTCTGTTCATTTTCTGGGAGTTTGAGTATACAAGCTTTCATCAGTCAACCAGGAAAAAAGTTACAAAAGTTACAAAAGAGTCAGTTCCAAACAACCAGGTCATTACATTCACTGGAAGAGTGCCCTCTCAAAGAGTTTGCCAGATCATTATCCTCTTGGTAGAGTGTTCTAGCAGCTATTGGTGTTCTTGCCCCTGCATTAGAGTGTCTAAGTTGTAGACACTAGTATATCCATGTGTTGTATTAAAGGACACATGTCCAGTTTATAGTGTTAGTCTTGTGATCTTTCATCACAGGCCTCAGGAGTAAGCTGAGAGGAATGAGCCCATGCTGTCTGCACCTGAGGCCAAAGTACAGGTGGTTCCTACAGTCTACTATTCAGCTTGCCATCTTTTTATATTCCCACACTAACTCAACCTAAAAAGTGGGCCTGTATTTTTGGTCTTTCCACATTGTACAATGTCAGGTATAGTTCTTTTAGATGTAACTTTCTCATTACTTGAAGATCTCCAGGGAGACACTTCCCTGTGATATTTAAAAAACAACAACAATGCACTGCATCAGCATCTTCTAATGCACAATATGTAGTTCTTTTGACATTGGCATTATTACCAAAATCGCATTTGGGATTTTTTATTTTTACCCTGAGCCTGCATTTTTGGAAATGTCTCAGCCTTTTTAGAGTTCATCTTTTGTCCTTCCTGAAGGGATTGTCAGTGACTGACTTCACTGTGAGCCTTAAAGTAGAAATAATTTTTAATTCTTTGCAAGATTAAGCTGGATAGACTCCATATATCAGATCAAAAGGGCTGTAGAATAATCTCTGAAGCTATGCATGAGATACTAGTACAGGTATAAGCTAGAACAAGATAGCATCAAACTATTTGCTTACAACCTTCTTGCAAAGGCATGATTATATTCTGGTTGTTTTTGTCATTTTTCTTATTTTAATTTTAAGTAGTTCAAGTCGTGGTCCCCAGTTTGCATACTGAGAGCTGTTTCAACAGCTTGTGCAAATGTCAGATTTGCTTCGGATAACATTATCTGTTGTCAGGCTTTGTAGCAAATCTCTCTTATGATCCTGTTCGTGCTTATCCAGATTTGTCGCAGACTCATTGTTCACATCACTTTGTAGGGATTTGGCACCAGAGTGGGTTGCAGAATTTGCACTCTTGTTTTGACTTCTCCTGCTTGGATCCATGCTTCTTATATTACCTCGAGACAGTATTACATATAACTGAGATTACATTTCATCTCTTGGCAGCACACAGTTTGTTTTTGTTTGTATGGGTGGTCTTAGACTTTAAACTGACATCTATCTTGTGGATGCATTATGCTTGTTTATTAAATGCTGCTGTGTTTGTTTATTTATTTCAGAGCTGTTTTGTTTCATCTATTTTTTTTTTCTTTATCTAATAATGATAATAATAATCACCATCATCATAATTGTGTTTTAATCTTGGATAACTTGCTCACACTTTCAGCAAAAAAGACAAATTTAGAACACTAAATCTATAACCATTTACATGCTAGTGCTTTAAGGATATATTGCCAGATTTCATAAAAAAAACTGTGAAGTGAATGATAATGTTTATTCATTGAAATCAGATTATTTACTGTTAATACAATAGTGTGTGGTAACACTAATATGACAGCGATGTTATGATTTCATCAGTTAGACTATGTAGTCCAGTTTTAGGATTAAACAAAAAAAAAAATAATTCTAAGTAAATATTGTGTCAAGTTTCAAAAATAATTGAAAAATAATTACATTTTTTAATAAAGGGGAAAAAAGCAAGTAATAGATTTACACATTACAGAACCAGCAATAGAATAAATTAAAAACAATAAAACAACAATGAAGTAAACTGTGTTTTAAGTTTTCCAGTTATTTAAAAGCAATAATTAGAGTAAAAAAAGAAGTTCCATTTAAAGTGTAAAGTTTAATGCCTAGATATTTTGACACATATCCTCTTTTTTTCTGTCAGTTTGTATTCACTCAAGAAAAAAATAACTGTGTTTAATATATTAATATATCAGAAAGCAGGACATTTTTTACAAAGAAACATATGACTGCAGAAGATTTTTTTTTTTTTTTTTTTTTTTACATTTCTTGCTATTATTATTTTCTCAGTATTGATCTGGTAATGCAGTGCCAGTAGTTATGACATCCCTAGTCCATGATAGGAATCTTCATCTGATGTACCTCATTTTAGTCATATTTGTCAAAAGTGCTATTGATCTCATTGTCTGAAACTAATAAGGAAAAAAAATAATGTTGAGGGCATCTTGACGTTGTGTTCTTGGAATCAAAGAGCTTGATGCATTTGATGCATTCATTATATTCTGACAAGGCTCAGTGCTAGTTGTCAGCTTTTTACCTACTCTGCTCCCTTTCCCATTTCACAAGCATTAATGTGGTGTAATGACCGCATAAAATAACTGTTTTTCTTTTTTTTCTTTTTCCCTAATCATCCTCATCAAAAGGGACAAAAATAGCACAGTGTCAAAATTCTTCTAAATATACTATGCCATTGAACAGATGCATGGTCTTAAAAGTTCCCGGGGCAAAAACAGCATCTATGCTTCCTACAGGCCTAACATTAGTCCCATTATATCACCGCAGCCTTGACCGAGAGCCTGAGCTGTCAGTCATGACATTACACTATTATGGAAGAAATGAAGGAAAGACATTAAGTGAAACAAGGTCAAGAAATAGCCTATGAGACCGGTAAAGAGCAGAGCACTTATGTGACCGCCTCGTCTACAGATTACAACAGACATTTCTTTCACTTAGTAACAGAAGCGTTTTCTTCTTTACGAGTCCATCCGTATAGTCATTATCTCTAGGTTATTTCTGCAGTTTTAAATACAGCAGATGTCGTCGTCTTTTTCGCTCTAACCATTTTTCCTTTCACCTCCATGCTAGATCTTCTTCTCCATCATCCTTTATCCAGCCTTCAATTTTTTTTTTTTTTCAAAATGTCTCCTACCGAGTCTTTTAGCTTCTATTTTTGTTTCTGCCTAATGCTTCTTTTTCCACCTGTCTTGTGAAAGATTGCACTGCTCTGTCACATTTGTTTGCTCGTCCGCACTGTCATTGCCCATTCGTCCCTTTCTCTATCTTGGGCCTCATCTGACAAGTCGTCTGTTTTGAAATTTAGGCCAGGCTAATCTGCCCCAGTTGATGTGTCGAGCCTTGTGCAAACTGAGGGTGACATGGTTAGTCGGGGGCTTTTCCTGTAGCATGAAAAGTCCTTGTCTCATTTCAAGTGGAACTCAGGAAACTGCTGGTATCTGCCACACATTACCTAACTCAGCTCTTACTTTTTTTTCAGGTAGAAAATAGGCTTTTATCCATATACTGTATATTTGAACACATTTAAAGGAATAGTTCACCCAAAAATGAAAAATCCTTCCAAACCCATAAGATCTTCATTCATCTTTGAAACACAAATTAAGATATTTTTGATGAAATCCAAGAGCTCTCTGACCCTCCATAGACAGCAAGGATACTACCACGATCAAGGCACAGAAACATAGTAAGGACCAGTGTTGGGTGTAACGTGTTACTAAGTAACGTGTTATTATAATTAAATTACTTATCTACTGAAAAAGTAAAATAAGGGATTACTGTTCATTTTTAGGTAATTTAATTACAGTTACTTATAAAGCACTTGTGTTACATACAGTAAATAATTTCAACAGTTCTAAAATCAATATTGAATTTGAAATCTAAATTTACCATCTAAAGATAAAATTGAATGCAGCGTCTTTAACCCTCTGCATGGTGGCGCGTTCACTTTCAGTTTTTCCTGATTCACAGAGAAATCTTAAATACTCAGATACAGATAACACTAAAATCAATCGAATCTAAAAATGGCCTACTTTTATTTGTGTACACTGACAATAACAACAACACATTGTGGTTTTGTAAAATAAACAAAACAAACAGAGAGTATGTTCTGCCGTCTAGGTCTCCGTGAGCAACATTCTACGCATCACAAACTCATAGTTGACACAGAGACATGAGAAATATGTCTATAGAAAGCTTGAAGTGTCTACTTTTAAATGAACTAATTAAAATCGAAAACGAATATTCTCTGATTATGTCATCTGTATGAAACTAAAGCGAGGTAAGTCTTTCCCGTATATGAAGCTTGAAGTGTCTACTTTTAAATTAATTAATTCAATCGAAAATGAATATTCCTGATTATGTAATGCGTATGAAAGCAAGGTACAGTCTTTCCCGTATCTGAAATCTTGAAGTGTCTACTTTTAAATGAACGAATCGAATTCCCTATGAAACTAAAGCGAGGTACAGTCTTTCCCGTATCTGAGCTCATTATATGCAGTCACCTGCATGCAAACGCCCTCATCTAGATACAAAAAATAGATTTTAAAAAATCAAGATTCATTTAATTTCAGCGTTTTTTAAAGACGACCTGCTATGAGGAATTTACCTCAGAAGAACAGCGCGATCTGACACGGATTGATTCAGCAGAGAAGATCATTTCTGTAATTTATTCTTACATTAGTTAACGTGTTATTTTTACACAAACCTGTACGGATTTTACTAGTTGGGCTTTTCCTGAACATCTTGCCAAACTGAAATGTATTGTTTATTGTTTCTTAAGATTTTGTGTTATTTTGCAGAGTATTTCTATTTGTTAACCAAATAATGTTAATTTTCTTTTTTCATGTTTAAGTATTACAGTTGTTTTAAAGCTAAAAGGCTAAACTATTCTGTTTGACTCAAATTGACAGAATAAAGAGTTTAATTTATATTAAGGTTTATAGGGATTTTAAGATGTAGCCTAATTAGTAATTTGAATAATTAAGTTAATTATTGAGTAAATAAGTTACTTTTCATACAGAGTAATTTGTAAAACAATTTAAATACAATATTGATGATGTAATTAATAATAATAATTAATTCCTTTTTGAAAATAACTTACCCAACACTGGTAAGGACAGCGTTAAAATAGTCCATGTGACATCAGTGATTCAATCATAATTTTATGAATCCAAGAGAATACTGGAGAGCTCTCGTATTTCATCAAAAATAGCATAATTTGTGTTCCAAAGATGAACGGAGGTCTTATGAGTTTGGAACTACATGAGGGTGAGTAATTAATGACAGAATTTTAATTTTTGGTGAACTATCCCTTTAAGACATTTACATAATTAAACTATATAACAGTTATGGTTGTTGCAGTTAGCTTAATGGAAAAAGTTTACTCCCATTTGCATTAAAATACTTTATTTAAAGGATGTGTGATGTTCATCATCTACAGTAATATCGTAATTGTTGTTTTAACAATGTGAGTGCTGACATTATGGAGCATGTCACTCACTTTGCTCACTTCTTGACAGTCCAGAAGCATTCACTGCATAATTAAGCCTATTCGATTGCAGTTAAAATGCCCATATAATTCAAGTTATGAAAGCAAAAAAAAAAATTTTTATGGGTAATTTCACTCAAGTAAGAGTGGAGTTATTTTACACAACAGTTCAACAAACAAGATGTTAATATTGAGTTACATTTTAGACACAATATATATATATTTTTTTTCGTTAACAAAAATGGTTCCAAACAAAGCCAGATAAGAACATTTGCATGTCTCAGAGCAACACTGTGTGGTGTTTTGTTCCTGAATGAATCTTTTTTTGAACGAATCAGTCATTTAATGATCCATTCAGAAAGACAGCCACTTGCTTTGTTTCTAAATGAACAGGGACGGATTAACGCACAGGCCTACTGGGCACCTGCCCAGGGCACTGGACCAGAGGGGGGCCCAGCCGAAAAACCGCTACTGCCAGAACGCGATTTCAACCATGTCCCCTCAGATTTTTGAGGCAAGTGGATTTTGAATGCAGCATCCAAAAGACAAAAAAAAAAAAATAGCCTAGTAATATTTTTTATATTTAATAAATGATCACACATCGGTGTGATTAGATCATTCAGTGCGGCACATCATCAGCTGCTAAATTAAAATCTGCGTTCGCTCAACTTCGCTGGCTGGCACGGAGCCAGAGACTAGAGCCCTGCACGGGCCTCAAATTTAGACCCTAGCCCGGCCCTGGCCCGAGACACTCAGGCCCTAGCCCGGCCCACGTCCGACAGCTTATCAGAATTACCGACCCGAGCCCGTCTTTTTTTTCCCCTTCTCCCAAAATAGCTTTTACTACTGTTAAAATAGTTCAGTTTGTATGTAATGGGAAAATTATTATATTTCGTTTGGTTTTTTAAAGTTAATTTAAAGAAACGTTTGGAGCATTTTTGTTTGTTAAATATAGTAATAAGTCCTAAGTTTATGTTTTTTAAAGTAACAACCAAGCGGCCAGCAGCAGACAGTGAGCTGATCATAGCCTATGTTTAATCAATTTAGCCTTCTCAAATCATCACGACTTGCCTAAAATAAAATCTATAGATATGCTAAAACAGTTCAAGTATATAACAATGTTTAAACGTTAAACCTGCACTATAATAATAATGTGCGCTAGCCTATATCTAAGTTTGTGTGGAGAGTGGAAGCTAAAGCGCGTTCTGCAGGACATGGAGGCACCAGCGCAAACATTTTTTTCTACATCATTCGGAACTGTAAAGGGTCTACTTTTATTTGTGGGCACTCACAATATCAATAAAACAAAGAAAACAAACATGATGCGCTTTCTGCCGTCTTCAACAGGAGCGCTTCACAAAAATGAACCGAAGCTGAGAGAATACATGCCTCACAGACATGATAAATATACTGTATCTATAGAAAGCTTTAAATTATCACTTAACGAAATAAAAAAAATATGAAAAGAAATGAATATGCAGTGGCACTTCTCTGTTGGTTGATAACCTGAAACTACTGAAGGTTTGACAAAGGAGTTGTAGTTCAGGGAGTTTGTAATGTGTGGCACCCCATTCCAAGTGATAAATCAGCCTAATTAAAAATTATGTAATTTTATACTGACCCTCATGTTTGCTGCAGCTCTTTTTATCAGATCCGCAGCATAGTGACCCCATCTGTCAGACTCCGAAAGAAGCATAAAAAAATGGTAAAAGTAATTATTTAGCAAAAATATTTAAACATTAACACAATGCTAAATCTTTTATTAATGTGTTGTGCTGCCGAGGTTGCTGTGTGTGGGCTGCCAGTATCAGTCACAGTGTGTCCTTGCTCAAGGGGAAGCAATAATCAAATTAGGTCTCAGAGAAAGATCGGGTAGAAGTTAAGTGAGATGTACAGTCATTGTTTACAAGATTTCTGTGCTTTTTATATAAATGTCCCGATCAAATGTATATATTCAGTGTATAAACATAACTCATTTTGCTCCTAGCATTTTTTGTTTCAATAGATTGAAATGTCAGTGTTAAGGCTGCTGTGTTAAAAGCTTCTTGGGCAGTGTCTACAAGAGGACAATTTGCATCCTTAATGGGTGGAACCCATGAGCGCTGGTATTGTGTTTCCATAACTACAAGTCGTTATGCTGGTTTGCACAAATCCGTGCTGTGTAATTGCAAGGCAATGTAAGAATCTCAGTTTCCCAAGTCTCAGTCTAGATGTTCTCTCTCAGATTAGTTTATTACCATTACCCAATGTCGGATCTCTAATGAGCTTTCATACGGATGGATGTGATAACGTTTTTGTTTGATTGCAATCAGGACTTTGAATTATGAGTGCTTCATGATTTAATAACACGCTCTGACTTTGCAATGTTGTAGGCTTATGAATGAGTATAACTTTGTCATTTTCCCTTGGTCCAGGGAAACACAATCACACAAAACTTTTTGACCTTGAAATATGTGCAACGTAACCACCAAAGCACTGGACTCAGGATTTAATCAGACATGTCACATAATCAATAATAATTATAAGCGGGGAGAATTTGACACTTCACTAAGAAAGCTTATGGCGCTTTTCCACTGCATGGTACGGCACGGTACAGTTCAGTAAGGCTCACTCTTGGGGGTTTTTCCACTGGGTACCTGCTACCTGGTACTTTTTTTAGTACCACCTCTGCGAGGTTCCAAGCGAGCCGTACCGTTACCAAAACATGACGTGTAAACTCTGCTGATCACTGATTGGCCGGAGAAAATCATCACTGCCTGCGTCATTGAACTTGCGGCACAAGACACAGAACAGACCTGCTAGATTTAAATCAGCACAGCCAGCAAAGGATCGAACGCAAATGTTTTGAATTAGCACACCTTTCTTTTAACTACCAAAAAATGGCTGTGTCGTTGTCTGTTGAGGAAGTACAGACTGTCCTCTCGTTGATAGCCGAGGAGCGGATCAAGCGAGATGGAGTGTCGCGGAATTAAAACGTTTTTCAGGAGTCACGGCAGTAGAGGCAGCGCAACTATAACGACACGTGAATATTCCCACCAACTCTAAAGCAGTACTGAAGTGGAAACGCAAACCGAGTCGAACCGAACGTGCCGAGTTGTACTACGCAGTGGAAAAGATGCTGAGGTAGTAGGTCTTACCGAAATCACAAAATTAATATAACTGGAACCAGTTCATTTACATTTATTCATTTAGTTGACGCTTTTATCCAAAGCGACTTACAATTGCTATTTATGTCAGAGGTCGCACGCCTCTGGAGCAACTAGGGGTTAAGTGTCTTGCTCAGGGACACATTGGTGTCTCACAGTGGATTCGAACCCGGGTCTCTCACACCAAAGGCATGTGTCTTATCCACTGCGCCATCACCACCCCATTTGGATCTGTTAGTGTTAACTTTAATACTTACTTTACTTTTAAACATTACTATGATAATAATAATAATAATCATATGACAGGCATTCTGTTTTCTAAAAAACTGAGAAAAAAACTACTAAAGCATAAAAATTCCATAATATGTTTACAGATATTTAGGAAACATGCTAAGTTCACATACTACTATATTACTTGCGCCTTAGAGTAAGCAGACGAAACACAATAAATGTGCAGGCATTGTTTTTTTCAAAGATGATTTTATACCCCCAAAATTTGGCATTTCCATCATTTGTTTCTGGTACGATGCTTCAAAATGTGCATTAAAAACAGGGTAATGGAAACAGCCCTCCTGAGCGGGGGAGGGGGAAACAATGCTCTCCAATATTTTGAATTTATACTGCAGTACTCATTTCAGCCACTAGCTGTTAATATTACAAACTGCATCTTTTATGACAACAATTTTTTTTCAGATCCTAGACAATCCCAACACCATTTCTTTTTTTTCATTGGGCAACAGTAATGCCCTGTTGCACTATGAATTCCTGCTTCTCCTCCTGCTTTTGAGCTAATGCTTTCTCGTGGTTTTGACCTGGAGCACAGTGTTGCCAAATGTGTTTTGCCCAGCAGTCAAATGCTGAAAACCCACAGTGGCAATGGCTGTAATGGATGAATGACAGCCACTCATGTACTGACCGGTCAGATTTCCAGCATAGAAGAGAGGGCTTTGAAATATGCATTAGAAGGTTACGTAGAGAAAACAGAGGAAGAAAGATAGAATCACACAATACAGTAAGTGAGAAACAGATGACATTGCATAGGGACAAGACAGAGAAAAATAACAGACAAGCTTATTTGTCCCCATTACTCAATGGCCCATTTCTCTGTCTCTTCTGAATAGAGAGATTTCAGATCTCTCGTTGCTTTCAGTGTGCAAATTCTCTTTATTATGGAAGGTGATTGTAACCAGCACCAGGGCTTGGTTGTCAATACATGCAGGTAATTCTTCTGAAATAATCAGCAATTAGGCTGATGAGACAGCCTGTTTGAATTTCCCTTTTCTCTGTGTGGTTGCTTTCATTATCATATCTGTTCAATAATCAGAATGATGCATGAATGTGTAGAACACAGAAAAGGCTTGAAGACAGGAAGCAGGTGGAGCGTTTCAAAACGGTTGTATTGTGAATGATCCTATGGCATTGTTAAAATGTCTTTCCTTTTTGGCAGGCATCACCTACTTCTCTCTCTTAAAAAAAAAAAAGTTATTTTTATGCTTGGTAATAAGTGCTTATATTTCTATATGCATATAGTTCTGAGTCATGTGAAATGACTTAAACCTGCTTAATACAGTCCTTGATCATACAGTGTTTCATAGATTAAAATAGATGAATAAATTAAAAGCATTGCATTCTTGTGATTGACTGTTCACTCTCTGTTTGACGCGGGTGGTCGGTTATGGTCTTGGAGCTTTACATCTGCTTTGGATTTGAAGAAATGTTGCAGCCACTTTGATGAAACGCTTTTCACCAGAGCTGCTGGCGTAAGAGCTGCTCCAATCTCATGTAGCAGCAGGGAATTAGAAGGCACAGATTGTATTTCAGACCACTCTTTTGTGACATGACCATCTATAAGTAATCCACTGCAGGAGACCCAATACACCAAACCAGCTCCTAATGAAAAACTAAACCGTTAAAAATTATACAGCACAACAGTTGCGTTATCATTCTGCGGTACATGTTAAATGAAAGCTTATAATGTAATTTCATTCATAGTTACACATTGAAAGGGTATAATGTTTTATAGACACTCTGTTTTATACAGTTCTGAATGCATATAAAAATGTTACCATGCTTTTTCAGAATTATAGCAATGCAAGCCTTAAATCCCAGATTTCACACCCTTTGATTTCTCTTCACTTTTTTCCCCACAAATAAAATCTCCATTTGATTGCTTAAGTAGATTAAAGAGGTTGGCTGAATTGAAGTGAATTAAACAGATCATTAGATTGATCGCTTCGTTGGATGCTGTTCCACTCAGAAAACAGTACAAAACTCTCAGCTGTCTGCCTGTTGTCTCTGGGCGGTCTCCAAGCAACAGCATGTCTGCTGCTTGCCTTTTGAGCATCTAAATGCATTTTAGGTGAACAATTTGTTTTTCTTTCAGCACAATTTGCGCAGTAGCTTGCGTCCCGTTAGTTGGCACCACGCTTGCTCATGTCAGACATTCTTGTAGAGCCTGTGCCCTGCAGATAAGCGCTGCGATGTGGATGACTTCACAGCTTGCACAAACTGGCTAGCAGCTCAGTGGCTGAGATCATCCTCTTCTGCTGCTTAGACAAAGATATTCAAAGTAGCTTCAATTAGGAGCCAAACTAAGGTGGCCTGCCCACAATCTTATGGTCTCATTTATACCGGTTAGTACTGCATACCTACATTTACATTTACATTTACATTTATTCATTTAGCTGACGCTTTTATCCAAAGCGACTTACAATTGCTATATATGTCAGAGGTCGCACGCCTCTGGAGCAACTAGGGGTTAAGTGTCTTGCTCAGGGACACATTGGTGTCTCACAGTGGATTCGAACCCGGGTCTCTCACACCAAAGGCATGTGTCTTATCCACTCGCCATCACCTACAGCAAATGCAGCTTGAAAAGAACCCATGTGCCATTCATTTCCTGTTATCAAAATGCTAAAAATAGTATCCATAGAGTATTAAATTGACCTCCTGATTGGTTAAATAGTTAATTATTAACCATATTTATTTTCAGTAGACCGAAATCAGCGATTCATTCATAGCAAGAACATTCAGCAATGACTCGAATCTCATAAGATGCAAGTTATAGTCTTTAAAAATGTGCTTTTCAGTGACCTTAACACACAAACTCTGGCCCATTGAGCCAAGGGTGTTCGTGTAGGCGAAGTGAGTTAGTTTGTATTCCATAAAAATAAAAAAGTCCTGAAAAGGAATAAAACATTAAAAGCGAACTGCAGCATAAATATTCAGATATCTTATAAATCTTTCTCAAACATCACCATCTGAGGGTGTATTTTGTTTTTCTGTTAGAAAGTGGGTGTCTTTTCCCATCATCCCTCTGAAGAGGAGCTCAAGTGGTTACATTGTCCTCTCGGCCTGCAGGGCTCTGCAGTAGGGATAAAAACTAAACCCCCATTTTCACTTCTCACTTAGGTTTAGGGTTCTTTTTTCCTCCGTTTGAAGTGGCTAAGCATTAACAACACCTTTCATTTGGGGTTGACAAATCCCCACATTCCATCTCACAGCTCATTAGCTCAACATGTTATGCCACAAGCCAGCAGCCACCATTTTTGAGTCCGTCAGTCGCTTGTTGCTGGAGTGTCTTCAGTAGCACTGGGTCTAGGTAAAACCCACTTCTCCTGGGGTTTTCCTTCTTTTCATTTATTCTTCTACTGCTGAAATGTAGGTCAAAACCCAGTGCCCCAGCAGGGCAAGTGTAAGGAAAGCCCATAACACTCTTTCTTCTTCTCTTCTGTGATCTTGCATGGATCTTGCTGGCTTATTTCTAATTGTGTATTATGAAATTAATCCTTTAGAGAGAGTACGTACATGTGGGGAAAAAAGGTGAGCAGGGCTTATGCATTGTTGATAATGATAAAGCCACATCTTACTTTCAAGTAAGAAACTCGCACAAAACGCTGAAGTGTATTATTCTTGATTAAACACAAGTCGATGTTTTCATTCATTTGTTGTTCTTTCGCTTTCTTCTTTTCCGTCTCTTCAGACTTCCTCTGCCATAATTAACACATTCCATGTGCTATAATTAATACAGATGACTTAAAAGGGATAAAGTAAATTCTTAAGAGTGTGGAAAGGGCTGTGGGAAAAGCAGAAACAGAACGAGGAGAACTGTAATTAAACGGCTGAAGAAAGCCCACTGAAACAGGGTTTTAAAATTTCACAATTAGCGGAATGGCTGAAAACTTCATTGCAAGTCATGTTTCTGGTAAGTTACATGCTCTCCGTTGTTTGTGTTCTTAGGGTTGTTATTCTCCGCTGGGGAGACTTTGGCAGTGAAAGAGTACCAATATTGGAAAGGAGTGTTTCAGGTTCCAAGTACAAGTCAAACTCTATGCATAAGATTACAGACATGCTGTTGCTTTCCTCAGAAAATTAGTTCTACTTGTCACTCAGTTTGTAAAATTAGTAGCGGTAATGCACTTAAAATAGAAGAAAATTTGGCAAATGACAGCAGAAATGTGAATCTTATATTGCTTATATTAATTCCTTTTAAAGGGATCTGTAACATCACAATGGAAATTCATATGCCTATACTGTATGAGTGCCTCCAGTGCCAGACTGACAAATAGTTATATATCATTACACCATAGGCCCTGTCCACAGTTTTTTGATGTCTGAAATTTGCCTACACTGGATGCGAGCAGTGATATAAACTTGAGTTTGATTTAACAAGATCAACACATTTTCAAGGACAACACAGCACTTACCCATAAAGACAAGTGAGACTCTCTCATCCTTATCCTTATTTTTTATTGTTGAGCCTGACAATGCATGAAACTTGAGACTTGAATTAAACCCAGAGCTTTCCTTTATTTATGGAGTCAACAAAGTCATGTTACAGGCAATACCATCTAAAGATATACAATTTATACTACTGGGTTTTCTCTGCCAAAGCTATACTCTGTGTGAAGCAAGCATTTGTATGAAACTTAGAGACATTTTAAAGATGATATTGTCCTGTAAGTAACTATAAAACTAATGAAGAAACAATATCTTCATTTGTGTGAACAAATTGATAGTAATCATATTTGACAGGCAATAAACATGCATCGCTACAGAGCAATCAGGGATGAACTGGGAGTAAACAACAGCTCAGTAGTCAGGACCTTAACAAACTATTGCCTGACATACTATCTAGTTCATAAATATCCAAAATATCTTTTTTTTAACATTGCAAAAGCAGTGTGATTAGATTGAACAATACACAATGAATCCCTTTCCCCTCAGCCCCCATAAAAGCTGTGATTATATGGTCTCTCTTAATGTTGACTGAAAATAGCAACTGCATCGTGGGTTATTTCAGGGTATGCATCCTTCCCTTACCAGTCATCAAAATTTTAAAGTTTGCATTAAGTAATAATGTAAACTTTCAGTACAAATAATTTATATTGCATCAAATATTATCCTTTCCTCTAGTCAGTGGCAGGGCATACAGTAGTACAGTAGTAACCAATCAGATTTATCTCTTCAAACTATTTAAAATATATTTTCACACCAAAGATTTATATAGTTTGCCAAAAGTCAGAACAAGTCTGCAGATTTGTCAGAATTGACAGGTTTTACAGAAAATCATGTGGTGTATGATAGGCACATACTTGTCAGACCTCTGTCGTGCGTGTCATGTGTTCCCGCCTCATGCTTCCATATTTGGTTTGTTTCCTGTCCTTGTCTAGTGTGATTATTAGTTATTCTTGTCCAGCTGTGTTTGTCTAATTATGTAAGATTATCCTGTGTATTTATAGTCCTGTCCATTCAGTTTGATTTCGTCTGGTCTACTCGTTACTCCCCGGTGGAGTTGTGTTTGTGTCAGCCTTGCCTTGTCTTGCCCTGCCTTGATGTCTTCATTAAAGACTGTTATTTTGAGTTTCATCTTCGTCTCGTGTGTGCACCATGATAATACTATAGCTTCAGACTATTTTTTCATCCAGTCAGAGGATATCAAACCTGTTCGATATTTTGAGCCGATTTCAGAACATATGTTGTTTTCATTTGTCATGCGTCACCTAGTAACGCAGTGCTAGATTTATGTACATTTGTTGATGTCCAGTTTTTCTCTGTAACCAAGTCGGCAAGTGTGTGATGCTGTTCGCGTTTATTTAGTGATCATTTAGTGTATTCCAGCCTGTAACACATAAGTTTAAGGTGTTCATTTAATGTTTAACATAATATTTTAAACAGATTTAATACATTTAATATTATTACTGTTTTTATTTTATATATATATATATATATATATAATTTAATAAATTATATATAATAATTATATATACATATATATATAAAATGTCTATATATATATATATATATATAGAGAGAGAGAGAGAGAGAGAGAGAGAGAGAGAGAGAGAGACAATAGAAGAGCATAATTAACGCCTTGAACTTATTTGTCAAATGCTGGAATACATTAAATGATGCATATACATATATATATATATATATATATATATAGTGGTGTGAAAAAGTGTTGGCCCCCTTCCTGATTTTTTTTTTTTTTTTGCCTGTTTGTTTAATGTTTACATTAATGTTTCAGATCATCAAACTAATTTAAATATAATCAAAGATAACACAAGTAAACACAACATGCAGTTTTTGAATGAAGTTTTTTATTATGAAGGGAAAACAAAATCCAAACCCACATGGCCCTGTGTGAAAAAGTGCTTGCCCCCTAAACCTAATAACTGGTTGGGCCACCTTTAGCAGCAACAACTGCAATCAAGCGTTTGTGATAACTTGCAATGAGTCTGTTACAGCACTGTGGAGGAATTTTGGCCCACTCATCTTGGCAGAATTGTTGTAATTCAGCCACATTGGAAGGTTTGAGCATGAATCACCTTTTTAAGGTCATGCCAAAGCATCTCGATAGGATTCAGGTCAGGACTTTGACTAGGCCACTCCAAAGTCTTCATTTTGTTTTTCTTCAGCCATTCAGAGGTGGATTTGCTGGTGTGTTTTGGATCATTGTCCTGCTGCAGAACCCAAGTTCGCTTCAGCTTGAGGTCACGAACAGATGGCCGGACATTGTCCTTAAGGATTTTTTGGTAGACAGCTGAATTCATTGTTTACTTTACTTTACTTTATTTTTTATTTTTACAGGGACAATGCACAATTAAAAGTAATCGCACCAGAGTTAGCTAATAGCTAATTTACATCTGCTGTCCCTGGGCAGGTAAACAAATTAAATAACATACAATATTACATATACACCACATCTAACATCACAATACATATATCCACAAAAGTAAAAAAAAAATATATATAAAAAAAAAAACAAGACAACACAGTCATTAGTGGTTGCAGATTTGTTCTGATAGTATCCAGTGCTTAAGATTAATTTTACTGTGTATCTGTCAATGCTTCGAATGTTTGTTGGTAAAGAATTTCATAACCTCACTACTCTAACCGAGAACGCTCTTTGACCAAAGGTGGTTTTTCTATACTGCGGTACTAAATCTCCCCTAGCAGATGCTCTTGTCCTACCGGCACTGCCGTTATGGGCCAGGCATCCCCTAAGAGGAGGGGGAGCAAGATTATGGATAATTTTGTACATTAGGCATACATCACTGTAAAATACAAAATTATCAAAACTTAAAAAATGTAACTTTTTCAAAATAGTACAATAATGGCAATCCCTTGGTTTTTTGTCTAGCACTTTCAAAATTTGTTTATAAAGAGAGTACACAGGCTTAAGTGTGGTCGCACCTGCCTGTGACCAGGTTGTTATACAATATGACAAATGAGGAAGAATCAAAGTATGTACAAAAAGTAGTGCAGCTGATTGAGACAGTTGATGCCTGATGTTTTTTAAATTATTTAAATTGAATTTAACATTATTTATAACCGTTCTTACTTGTTTTTTAAAAGACAGGTGTTGGTCAATTATTATTCCTAAATATTTGACATGTGTCACACATTTGATTGCTTCACCATTGAGTACGATATCTGGATTCACGGAGTTATTTTTTTGTGTATTAAAATACATGCAAACTGTCTTGCTTGCATTAAGGGACAAACAAGACTTATTTAACCAGTTCAAGACTTCCACCATTGCAGATGTCAGTTTGCTTGCAACGAGTTCTTTAGTTCTTGCATGAACATTGTTCCATTTATCACAGCAAGTCTTCCAGGTCCTGAAGCAGCAAAACAGCCCCAGACCATCACACTACCACCACCATATTTTACTGTTGGTATGACGTTCTTTTTCTGAAATGCTGTGTTACTTTTACGCCAGATGTAATGGGACACACACCTTCCAAAAAGTTAAACTTTTGTCTCGTCAGTCCACAGAGTATTTTCCCAAAAGTCTTGGGGATCATCAAGATGTTTTCTGGCAAAACTGAGACGAGCCTTTATGTTCTTTTTGCTCAGCAGCGGTTTTTGTCTTGGAACTCTGCCATGCAGGCCATTTTTGCCCAGTCTCTTTCTTATGGTGGAGTCATGAACCTTAACTGAGGAAAGTGAGGCCTGCAGTTCTTTAGATGTTGTTGTGGGGTCTTTTGAACACTTTTTCCACACAGCGCCATGTGGGTTTGGATTTTGTTTTCCCTTCATAAAAAAACCCTTCATTTAAAAACTGCATGTTGTGTTTACTTGTGTTATCTTTGATTAATGTTTCAGATCATCAAACAAATTTAAATATTAAAGTGTGACAAACATGCAAAAAAATAAAAAATCAGGAAGGGGGCCAACACTTTTTCACACCACTGTATATTTATTATTATTATTATTAACTAACGACAATTAATTAATCGCGCATTAAATGCAGTTTATTATTATTATTATATATATATTATTATTATTATTGTTATTATAATATTATTATTTTGAATGCTCACTGGCTCTGAATTCACATACAGACAAACCACGGGTCACAGGAGGGATGGGATGTTGATCAGTTCCAGAGCCGTTGAGAAACAGAGTTGCAACACTCCCATAGGCTTCCATAGAAACTTAGGGATGCGGAAGTAAAGCACGTCATGGAGCAGCCAATAGTTCCAAACAACCGATAGTTTCAGCATTGAAGCCCATTTATGTCAGTGCTTCTCAAGCACAGTCGCCAGAAATTTGAGGAAATTACAGCATTTTTTTGCCATTTTTAATGCATTAGTTTACCTCTTGGAAATTTGACCAATAGTAGACCAACGCGTTATAGTTAATGTTTATTTTTAGATAATAGGCAGTATATGCTATATTTGCAGTTAGATATATTATATAATATTATATAATAAAATATTTTGATGAATACAGTTGGTTTCCTTTTTTATTTTGAAGTATTTGCAAAACTTAAATTTATATTTTTTTCATTTACATTTAGTCATTTAGCAGACGCTTTTATCCAAAGCGACTTACAATGTAGAAGCAAACAGACCAACGAAAGAGCAACAAAATACAAGTGCTGTGACCAGTCTCACATAGCAATGATTCACATAGCAATGATTTTTTTTATAAATATAAATAAATAGAATAGAATAGAATAGAATAGAATAGAATAGAATAGAATAGAATAGGTAAGTGCTAGTATTAATTGGTCAGATGGTGGCAAAAAATATGTCTTTTAGATGTTTTTTTTGAAAATGGCTAAAACAATTTCTAGCATTTTTCTAGCATTCATTGATATTCACTTGTGTATGCATATTGTATCTTATAGTTTAACATAATATTGTATTAAAATGTGAATAATAGATGACCATAGATGAAGAAATATATATTAATACAATAACACATTTTACATACTAATTAGTTTTTACTCCATAGTTAAACAAGAAAAACCCATTAATATTATTTCCATTAAACTCCACAGACAAAATGCTACTATCAGTGTATTAAACAAATTAATCAATGGACGTTTTGTGTTAATATTTGCCGGAAAATGCTGCAAATATACCCCTTGTTGTTGTCTGACCCGATTAATCCCATTCAAACCTACTGACAGCGCGGAATTGTTTGGAACTATTGAGAGCTCCATGAACCACGTGACCGCGTGGCGGTGAGATCAAAGCGTGTCGCAACTCTGTTTCTTAACAGCGCTGATCAGTTCTAGCTTGGGTGTCATCACGTGTCTCAACCAATGAGAGCATTTGGGGAGGGTCTAAGACTGCAGCAGCGCTCACATAAAATTGTTATCAGCGCTCCTGATAAAATGAATTAGGCTAAGCATCAATTCACAAACCACTGTTCACTGTTATTTTTAACAGAAAATAATGCAACATGCTTGTAATCACGACTTCATAAGTGGGAAACAGGAAGTTTACGATAGCACGTGAAGACAGCAGAGAAGGGCCAAATGAGTGTATCATTTTGTTAACTTTGTGGTTTATTATTTAGAGTTGTTTGGGACGCGGTGACACACAGCCCTCTCACAATATATATATATATATACACACACACACACTATATTGCCAAAAGTATTGGGTCACCCCCTTCTAATGAACATGTTTGACTACTTTAGTAATTTCTATGAGTACAAATCGTAATGTTTAAAGGGGTCATATGATGTGATTTCAAGTTTTCCTTTCTCTTTTGCCACACCCCCCTAAAACGGCTCGTTCAAACACGCCCCCCACATCTTGACGTCAAGATGTGGAAATATTTGCATAATGTTCACGCAAAGAAAGAAGGCTGATATGAGCTTCATCACTGTGTCTGTCACGCGACTCTGTTCCCCTCTCAGGATTGAACTGATGGTAAAACTAAGGACATTATTTATTGTCTTTCTTTACTATAATTTTGAAAGCTGAAGGTGGCGATTATGGAAAGGAGAGTTACATTTCCGACGCGGCTTGTGGTGTTCGGCCAATCACAATGCACTGTGCCAGTTGGCCAATCAGAGCAGACTGCACTTGTCGGAAGGAGGCACTTTGTAGAAATCGAAGCGTTTGAGAGAGGCGGGGCATAGAGGACTTACAATAATGTACAGTATTTGAAAAATAATGTTTTTTTGTACGATAAAACATGTCAACATATTATGTTACACCAAATACACAAAATAATGATCTATTATTAGGGCTCAATTATAGTGGCTCAATGACTATTATAGGGGCTCAATTACTCTCTCTCCTCTCCACCTGTAGCTGGTGTGTGGTGAGCGCACTGGCGCCGTTGTGCTGTGGCTGCCGTCGCATCATCCAAGTGGATGCTGCACACTGGTGGTGGTTGAGGAGAAACCCCCCCTATATGATTGTAAAGCACTTTGGGTGTACAGCAATACACAATAAAGCGCTATATAAATGCATCATTCATTGCGTTCCGCGCTAACACTACATGCATACTACGCCTGAACCCAACTGAACCGCGCTCTGGCCCATCTCTTCCAACCGAGCCAGGGACAGCTAAACGAACCGCGCCCGAGCGATCACACTAGTCAAACGAAGCGGGGGTCACTTGGGGGTCAAATGCGCTCGGGCACGGTTAAGATTGCCTAGTGTGAGTACATCCCTATTCTCCCGCATCCTGCACACATGAGTCTCTATCCACCCGCACTCGCCCATCAAGTGTTGTCCCGCGACGCACTCTGTTCCATTGGGCCCCGCGATAGTACAGGTCTCTACTCAGAAGGTCCCTGTTATAATGGTATGGACGCTGAGCATAACTTGTTTTTCTATAACAAACTATAGAATATTTTCTATAAAAATGTTATTGTCCAGAGTGTGGCAAATAGCTTTGGTTTTATATTTAACTTGATTACATTAATGTTATAAGTTGAAATTTACAATAAATATTTTAACTGCTACTATGTAAAAGGAATACTGCTGTAAAAAAGTACCATATTTGTTTAATGTGTTTGCAAACCAAATGTTATTGCACTTTTGTTCATATAGCAGTACTTTTAAATGAAAAGTGCACAATACACTACTTCAGAATTCATTATTGAATTCTGTGCATAACAATGCGATTAATCACGGAACATCATGCGATTAATCGCGATTAGACATTTTAATCATTGCCCTGAACTGTGTTTATTTGCTAAAACAGATAACTTTTTTTTTTTTTTTTTTTTTTTAAGTATGTTTTGTTATCATGTTTTTTATTGTGTTAGTTAGCTATATTTTTTTAGTTATTTTCACCTAATCAAAATAACCCAACTGTAGTTTGATTGGGATTAATTGGAATGCACAATGAAAAAACATGATTTTTTTTTTTTTTTATTAAAATTGAATTATCTGCTTTTGCAAATGAACTCTTCATATATTATTTTAAAGGTTTATACATCTGACATAAACCAGTGATAGACCGTGTTCATTAACAATTCACTTGTCACATGACGAAAAGAACAAAAGTCTCCCGACTCTGGAGGTGAACAAATAATTTATGTTTCTCATAATTGAATTATATAATAATTCTTATTATATCCATACATGCATTTTTCAAGCCACTTGTCCTGTGTCAACTCGTGGGAATGCTCTACCATTATTATAATCACTGTCTGCATTTTGATTTCATTAAAATCAGACAATGTGATTTTCATGTAATTGTTCATGAATGACCCATCACTAGTGGGAGCTACTAGAACACTGGAGCGGCTCTGGAATACTGGGCATGTTAAGACATGTATTTCAGCTTCCCAATTACACTTCTGCTAACAGAGTCTGACAGATGTGCGATTTCTAGGTATCTGGAATAGTACTGCATTACAATCAGGTAATTAAAGCTGAGCACTGTGACAGTCTCACAGGCAGTTCACTTCTCATTAGAGACCTTTGCATGGTGCCAGACAGTTAGTCTGACAGTGTTTGCACTCTGTAATGTTAGTCTTCATATCACTACTGATTCCCAGCCACTGTACATACTGTGTGCTCACCTTAATGGGCCTTGTAATTCTTTGCAAGAGTTTTTGCCATGTGCTTTTTGAAAGTGGCAAGTTAGCTGGAGCAGATATTTCAGCTGACTATAATCAATGCGGTTGGTAAAGCCAATTTTGGTTTCATGACTGATTGAATTTCTGTATACATCACTATAAATTACCTTATTCACCATAAGATTAGGCTTGAAAAATATTCTAATCTGCCTTTCATGTACCAATAATGTTTATTTGGAAGCCAAATGTGATGATCCCCTTGAAAATATAATAAAAGTTATATATTTTTTCATGATTAAATACCGTTGATACTTTGTGAAAAAATGAATCATATTATAAAGTCAACATACTGTTTCTAAAATAAAATAAGTGATTAGGCAAGAACATGGTTGTTTAAACTTAAAAGATAGTCTCTATTTGAAAATTTGCTTGGATATTTCTGGAGATGTGAGTTTCAGGATGTTAGCGGTTATGCAATACTCATGAACTAGCTGAGAACATATTTACCTCGGCCAAACTGTTCTGGAATTTGCCGCTGTCTCTTGTCTCTATCCACCTTATTTTTACAGTAAGCGTGGGCATGGCCATTTGTAAATTTAATGTCTCTAATGTATCTCACCCGCTTCCATCTATTTTTAGATGTACAAAACAGCTAATTTTACTGCATGATATTGAAAACTGGTGTGTTATTTTAATGTATTATGTTAATCATGAACACACTGGTTTGTAGTGCAAACAGCTTTACCATTTACTGCGCTTCGTTATTCTTCTCGTTATTTCCCTACATCGGCTAATGAACCAGAAGTCTCGCACATTACCAGAAAACAGCTTACTTCTGCATTGAAAAATAAGGTGGATAGTGGTTAAACATGAGCTATAATTCGACTTGGGTGAATCTAATGGGCAGTCTTTGGTCTCATTAATTTATCATTTGTCCCAGAACAAATAGTTTTAGCAGGGAGCATAACTTTAATGTGCTGCCTTTGTACTTTTGACTGAATTGCTTAGCAACTTTTATAATAGTTGTTGTTGTTTGTTAAATATTATTGTTCAATAAGTAATGTTTTATATAAATAATAGTAGTATTTAATGGTAGTGTTTGGTATTGAGAAATGATCTGTTAGTGATGGTGATTTTAGTTACATTGTTAGACCATTAGATGGCAACAAGAGACTGTCTTTATAAATGAGTCAGTAACAAAGACTTTTATTTTGAAAGGGACCAAAACAAGGTTGTAATCAACAACATCATTTTTGCTTTCTTTCAACCAACACCTTGTAAGACGTGACCAACAACTACACTGAGCGGCGCTGTCATCGAAAATCACCCGTAACAGATGAAATGATAGTATGACAAAGGTATCGCTTTCTTCAGCGGACATTCAAACTAATGATTTATTGTGAATATGAGATGGAGCTGAAGAATGAAGGCTGTATCAGATGCAGTTAATCACACTTGCACAGTGAATCTCTCTTATAATACTCTACATAATACAATAAGCTTTTAACTTCAGTAAAGCAACTCTGCGTTCCTCTACATTGTAGTTCTAAAGTGACATTTTGAATTAGTAACAGAGGCTTGGGCTCATCTGTTAAACTGTCAACTTGAGATTTGAATCTGTAGTGGAAGGAAGTAGTTCCACAAACTTGTGCTATCAAACTGTTGCTCTATATCAGCACAGCTGTGATTACAGATTATAGACATCGGGTCATGCACACTAACATCTAGTGCTTTATCTCTGTGACACATGTTTGTCCTTTGTCTGACCAAAACAACAGCTCTCTGTAGAGCTCTCTGAAAAAGCTTCAAGCAAATGACCCTTATTGGGTTGTAATGCGGGAACGTCCATGCTTGTCTGATCACATTTCGATCACATTTCTGTTCTTCACCAACACCTTGTCACAATCATCCTCATTAACAGTAAAGTTCTGTTTCTTGTCCCATTCCAATCTGCCTTGAAGCAATAGTGCTGTATTTATTTGTCACTTTATGAAAACGTGTTAATTCTGACTCATAAGTTGACATCTACATGCAGGGAACATCAGTATTGTAGGTACTGGCTATGAACAAATACTATTACAAAATATATGCAAATTAAAAAAACCTTGAGCAGAAGTGACGGTGTACTACACCATCTATCAAAGTGTTGCGTTATTTAAATTGAACAATATTTGCATTTGTTTTTTGTTTCGTTCATGATTTGTTGAGAAATATTGTCTTTTATGGATAACCCTGTATGCAGTATTATGCAGATATCACTTATCAGGCTTACCAGGCATTTTGTCCTGAATATTTACTTACACACAGAGAGAGAGACACACACTACACTGCACTGCATTACACTACACTACACACTACTTAATAATTCCGCTCAATTGTCATGTACTCTGAAGGGGTCATCATATGCCATGCACTTAAAAAAAAACAAAAACAAGAAGTACAATCTCTTAAATATCTTAATTAGTATTTAAAAAATCTTTAATTATATTAACCATTTGAAGAGTTCTTAAATTTGAGGATGGGCAGACAGAGGACAGTTAAGCTAGATTTACCCTACTGAGTTAAAGGGACTCTGAGCGAAGTATGTGTGAGTGTAGTGGAGTGAAGCAACAGTAATTTCCCCTCCTCGCTCAAAGCATTCTGTAACCAGTCCGCTCCGGCTCCCCTCCTTGTTTTGCTGATAAGCAGCATTAAGTTCCAAGGCCTTGATGAATATGTGTCCCAGCCTGTTGTAATGACGAAAAACAATCTGTGATACATGATGCATTTTGAGATTGTGTGAGTTTATTTTAAATGGTGTTCGTTTTATTTCCTCAGTTATTGTAAACATTGAATTTGATTGTGAAAACCCTGCTTGAACTCATTCCTGTGCTTTCTGATGTAGATGTCATTTGGTGTCAGCTTTCACTTCTGATGGTATACAGACGACTTCTTGGGAACTGAAGTACCCGCAGAATTTTAATCTGAAACAATTTCAGATTGAAGTCTGGAGCTTACTACACTGTGTAAAAAGTGATAAGTTGACTTAACTTAAAAAAAATTGAGGAAACCCCTTGCCTTAAAATGATCAAGTAAATAATAATTACAAAAATTAAGTTAAGTGAATTGTCAGGTTCACTTAACTTATTTTTTTAAATTATTATTTACTTAATAATTTTAAGGCAACAGGTTTCCTCAATTTTTTTTAACTTATGTCAACTTATCACTTTTTGCAGTGTAGGAAACCCGTTGCCTTAAAAATTATTAAGTAAATCATTTAAAAAAATAAGTTAAGTGAATTGTCAAATTCACTTAACTTAATGTTTTTAATTATCATTTACTTGATCATTTTAAGGCAAGGGGTTTCCTCAATTTTTTTTAAGTTAAGTCAACTTATCACTTTTTACAGTGTAAATAAATGATGTACACTGGCATGCACATGACAAGCATAGACGCTTTAATGCTGAAAACTCAACCTGTCATTCACTGAGCTACAGCAGTATGATTTCCTGCCATCGTGGCAAAACCTTCTGCTGAAGGCTGGAAGGCTTTTGTAATGAGTGGTTTTATCTGACTTGTTTTTTCCCTTTGTGCAAGAGCTTCTTGACATTTCTGATTGACTGAGCAACATAGATTTCCGTCTGTTGCTTCCCAAATATCTTTCCAGCAAATTGGACCTTGTGAAGCGTGACAAAAAGCTTATAGTTCTCGGTTGTAATGCAGAACATAAAACAAAAAAAAGAGACATGTCCTGTAATTGTTTGATGTCACATACTCAGTTACAAGATTCAGTTACAGATCCCACTCAGTGATTAATGTGGCGTTCTAAAGATTAAAATTTTCATTTTTAACTCCCGAAGAACTTTTCGCCACTATTTTTATTCATGGCATTGGATGACTTATTAAATGTAAGCAGATAAGATTTCTTTTGATGTTTGTACCCATAGAGAACCTGCAGAGGATTGCTTCATCAATAATGGAAGTCTTAAAACATGAGCGATACTCATCACTGGAGAAGATGCTGTGGATTTGAGACGATTCCTATTCCCAGCTCAGTGGATGGTTCACCGAGGACAGTGTCCCGTTCCATGTTAGCAATATGGTCAGAGAGATAACTCTTAAAAAAAAGCTTGTTTTATCCCTCCAGCGACAGCTGTGAAAATGCAATCATTCGAGTTTGAACTTTTGAAGGAGCCTTAAGGATCTCACACCAACAAGGCTGCATCTCTCCTTAAAGTGCAATGAATTATTGAAGTGTACAACTGAGAAAAGCATCTCGACCAATCAAGGCCAAGCGAACAGGAAAATCTGTTAAATATGAAGTCTGAGGAAAAAGTCTGAATCTTTTTCCCATTTTAGAGTCATTTGCCGAGATTGGAAAAAAGCTTCACATGCCAGCACACGCTTTCTTTCTAAGAGGACATTCGATCAGAGGAACGAGAAAACTTGGGGGTAAAGTGAAGTTTAAAAAGGGCTGTCAGAAAGTCTTGACTTATTCTTTTTTTTTTCCTCCAGGAATACACAATTGATGTGTTCTTCCGGCAAAGTTGGCGGGATGAGAGGCTGAAGTTTGATGGGCCTATGCAGGTTCTTCCAGTTAACAACTTGCTCGCCAGCAAGATTTGGACTCCGGATACTTTCTTCCACAATGGCAAGAAGTCAGTAGCCCATAATATGACTACACCCAATAAACTCCTGCGGCTGGTAGACAACGGAACTCTTCTCTACACAATGAGGTATGATTTGGTAGTCTCTATGGTGCCCTTGATGCATGTTGGGCAACTTCATTTAATGTTTTGCACAGTTTCTGCTTCCAGTCTACGATGCAAGCAAACAATATTGTTTTGTCACACCATTCACCTGCAAACTACGCAACCAAACAGTGAACTTGTGCACTATGCAAGTATTCTCCTATCTGGTTTCTTGAATCTATGCTTTGGGGCGAGGTTGTCAAACTGAAAACAAATTCTGCATGATTTCTCCAGCCCTTTCATTTAGCTGGCAGAGGCAGACTAATGGCTTCTTATCATTGGCGGACTCCGGATGAATGGGACGATGGGGATCTGGCCCATCCTGTGACCCAAACACCCCAAGTGCTTGATGAATGAGTCAGGGAATTGAATTGTGACTAGCTTGGCCAGGAGCTGTCCAGAGCAATGTGTTCTGCTGCCATAGACAGAGTAGGCCAATTCCACCAGCCATTTTGACACAGCACCTGGGCTGCTCATGCACAGTCACTATGAGAGATTGGTCGTCTGTATCTCCGAGCTAGGATGGGTTTTATCTTTTCAAATCTTTAGCCTCATCCCGAATGTAATAAATGGCCATCAACCTACAGGAAAAAGGTACTACATCATCATATTACCGCTAATTTATCTGACCGCCATAACCTTGAGGTTTCCCATAACATAAAAAGAAAAGCTTTTTCTCGAAAGTGTGAGGAATGGAGATTCTTGAAGTGCTGCAGAAATGGTTGTGAGAAACTGCTATATGCTTGAAAACATTTCAAGAGCTATGCTTGATGTTGATGTGCACCTTACGAAACTGCATGCAATTGATTAAAATAGAGAAGTTCTTGCTGACTCAGTGTTCAGAGTTTAACGGTAACACACCTCATGCATTAAACATATATGAATTTCACATTTGCAATATGTACATAGCTTAAAAATATTCATGAAATGCTTTTACCCTGATGTAAGAGACTGCACTTGCCGGGGAGCCAATAACGTAGCGCAGTAACACTTGGTAATTCATCATATGCAATAGTCTGGATACATTGCAATTTTAACCATGCAAGATACAGCAGAGTGTCAAAAGTGGTGCTTTCTGCTGATTTAAAGATTATTTTCTTGTCGCAAGTTAATACACTGTTTTCTATTAGCGCCTTTTTTACTCATAAGGTGTTAAATCTCAGCAAACATGAATTTAGTCACTTATTCACCATCTCTCCAGTCTGTCAAGCATTTGAATTACACGATACATAAGCTTTAATCAGAACTGCAAATCTAAGCGTTTTCCAATTTATAATAGGGCTTGTCCACAGGGATTATGGCGATAATGAAGGTGGCACATGAAATAGGCCCTGTGCGGTGGCGCACTAGATATGGAAGAGCGATGCTGCTCCATTCTCTTGCCCGGTCTCATATGAATTCATTTAATATGGCTTCAGTGCTCCCCAGGCTAAGAATAACATTTGAATTTGGATGCTTTAATGAAGGCTTGTCACTCTCATTGTGTTTGCCCACGGGGATAGCGCGTTGCAAAAAAGTTGTTAACTAGAGCTCCTAGGGACAAGAACGCTGATGTTTCCAGACCATTACGGGCAAGGACATAATTGCATTGTATAAGTGTATGGTTTATTTGGTGATGTCTGTCACGCTTTTTCAGAATTTCACAGAGACTAATTTACAAAAAAAAAAAAAAAAGTATGGTTTGATCTTAAGGGATCCTAATTTTCTCTGATTATCTTTTGCAAGTGAAAGTAACATGTAAATGTTTTCTGTATTTGCTCTTTTCTGCATTCAGTAAGTTAACTCAAAAACTTTTATGTTATTTGGTTTGGGAATTAGCCTCTAAGATATTCAGAAAAAGAGTGAGAGACATCGCCAAATAAACCATATACATTTGCATTAATGCATTTGGCAGACACTTTTGTCTAAAGCAACTTACATTGCATTCAAGGTTCATACAGTACATTCTGTTAGTGCATGTGTTCCATGGGAATCAAATCCATGACCGTGCCATTGCAAGCTCCATTTGTGATTGGTTGAGCTACAGAAATGCCCTGTTTTATGCCGTTTGGGTCAAAATAACACTCAGGTAAAGGATTTCTAGCCTTTCCACTTTATCTCCATGTTGTAAGAAAAAATATGCCATCTCTGCTCCTTAACGCGTTATCAAAACATCTCACTATGTACCATATGTAGCTCTTGCTAATGTTATAGTTTGAAAAATGGAGCTTTTAAAATGTCATATCTTGTTTAGTGTAGTACATTGTAAAGCCTCATTTGTGTCTTTGTGTTGAGTTATGAGAAAAGAAAGAGAAGCTAAATTATTAATCATGGTTTACTGCCTCACACTGGCTTACAGCAGCAAGTCTGTTTTGGGCTCTTTGTCATGGTACTCTTTTCAAGTCAGTGTCAACCCTTTTTTTACACGTCTACAATGTGTTTTCATGCATTAAAAAAGCGTCGTCCAGGGTCATGCTGTACAAAATGTGGAAAATAGAACCTCAGTGACTTAAGGATTCTTTATTTAACTATTTGAAACATATATAAATACAAAAGCATTTATAAAAATAGATTTGTGCATTATCCAAATAAAATGTAAGTGGTTCTTTCTAATGTAGAGGTTTCTGCCACGGTTCTAGGGTGCTGTGGGTGTTTGCAAGGGTGTTGGGTGTTGCAATGCCATTTCTAATGTATTATGAATGTTTTTGTACATTTTAGACACAATAGACACAATCATCTATTTTGAGTTCTGGTAGTTTGTGTGCGTGTTTTGTCTGAAACCAATGGCAACAGTTATATTCACATATTTCAGATGGCCAAGGTGAGAAAGGAGCATCAAATCAAAATGACAATAGTGAAATTATCAAGTATTCTGTTCATTTAACCTTGTATTAAAGCATGTCACAATAAATGCTAACATAACAGCTTTTCTGCCACACAGTAGATGTGCTATTATATGTCACGATGAACTGGGTCTAGGGCAAAGCTGTATGAATGATTTCTAAACATGCAGTGCTGATCTGTATTCAGTAAGTTAGACTCCAAATATATAAGCACAGGGAGCAAACCACACACAGAGTAATGTGATAACCAGATCACTATTTACTGTATAAAGTATTTGCACCTAAGCAATAAAGTTTATAAAGAGCAAATTCATAGCAACAATAGTGTTGCTATGAAAAGACAATTCAGTTTTAACTACAATGGCAACATCAAACGGGATTTTACGGTTACACTTTATTTTAAGGTGTCCTTGTTACAGTGTAATTGTACATTTAAGTGCTGAGTAATATTAATTAACTACATGTACTTACTATATGAATAGGGTTAGGATTAGGGTTTGGCTTAGTGTTACTTGCATGAAATTATGCATAATTAATTGTTATTATAATAGTAAGCACATATGTGTAACAAGGACACCTTAAAATAAAGTGTTGCCGATTTTTCTTACTCTTTAAGAGAGTTGTATTGTAATGTAGAATGTAACATTCACAATTGTAAATTAATCTGCATAAATGTAACTGCAGTCAACATAATTATAACATGCATATGACTGCATACAGTATATCAGGGCCTATACAATATTCAACAACTTTGCATGCAAAATGAATAGTATCCCTGCTAAGTGCTTAGCCAATCATAATAGAAGTTATTTATAAAAGTTTTAAAGGTACAGTGGCATTGGACCTCTAAGGAAAATGGGGTGAAAAAAGTAATGCCACAACATGGAATTATAGAATTTGTCTTCTTTAAATTACTGATGCCATGATTAATAAAATATTAAAATTAGTTTCACCTTTTACTCTCTGAAGGTTAATTGTCCAGTTTTTTTTTTTTTTTTGGTAGTAAGGCTGTAATGAACCTAATATGCATAAAAATGTATTTTTGCACTGAGAAAAAATAAATAAATTTTTAAATATCTCAGCATGTTTCACACTAGATTGTAGTTGATGCAAGTTTTCACTCTGAAATGCCATGTGCTAAAGTGGTTCAACTGTTTAGATTTACTCCAATGACTTCGACATGCAAAATAAACAAATCTCACCTCTGCTGAAAAAGCTTTCCGCCACTTTAAATCAAATACTTTTCCTCTGGCTTTGGAAAGCATATATTACTACTGTGACTGTTCCAGTGTCCTGGAGGGATAATGGAATGTTGCATGTCTGTTTGCTTTAGAGTTAGAAACACGGAATGCCAGCAGTGCTCTTTAATCTTTTAATTCCATAAATGAGTTGGTAATTGAAACATGGGGGTTTTGGCCCAGAGCATTCTTTTTAAGTGATCATAAACTACTGTGGAGCATGGTGAATGAGAATCAAATAGATATGAAACTGTTAAATTTGTACTAAAACTGCATAACCTTCCTTCCCACCCAGTGAGCTCCGTGGCCTCAAATCATTTGGAATCCTGTTAACATTGCAGTCTGGCACCAACCCCATAGGGTTAAGTGTTAAAGGGATAGTTCACCCAAAAATGAAAATTACCCCATGATTTACTTACCCTCAAGCCCGTTACGTGTTTGCCCTTCTAGTTTCCTGTTTGCTCTTATTTGGTTTTGTTCTCATTCGTTCATTTGTCTAATCATCATTTAGTTCACCTGTGTTTATTAATCATCCTGTTTACTCCTTTGTTTCCTGTTCTTTATAAGCATTCAGTTTCATTGCAGTCTTTGTCCAATCTCAGTTACATTTAGAGTGTGTTTTCGCCATGTTCCTGAGTTTATTATTAAATGTTACTTCCTACGAAACCTCCTGATGTCTCCAGTGTCTTCCTGCCTTGACACACCGTTACAAAGTCATCCTAGGTGTTTATGACTTTATTCTTTTTGACGAATACAATCAGAGTTATATTTAAAAATGTATATGTTACTTGAAAAATGAAAATATATAACAGCCTATATTTAGGAAGGGGGTCTATCATAAGGGAATAATCATATATGGGTGTCCTTGGCGTCAAAATGTTTAAAACCTCTGGTCTAGACCAACAAGTGATGGAGCTTTACATTAAGAATGTTGTAGTATGTAACATCAAACTTTTTTATTTCAAAAGGCCAAGAAAATACAGCTTTTCATTATATCTTTACAATATAAATTTTGGTCTAGATAAAAATGTTATAAGTTTCTTTCTTTCTTTCTTTCTTTCTTTCGTTCTTTCGTTCTTTCGTTCTTTCTTTCCTCTCTCCCTCCCTCCTAGAGCCCTGCAAGGGCATCAAATTTTGGCCCTAGCCCTGCCCTGGCCCGAGACGCTCAGGCCCTAGTCCGGCCCATGTCCGACAGCTTATCGGAATTACCGACACCGAGCCTGTCTTTTTTCCCTCTTCTCCCAAAACAGCTTATAATACTGTTTCGGCTATGTTTTTTTTTATAAAGTTAAAAAAAAAATGCAGGGCTCTAGTCCCTCCCTCCCTCCCTTTCTTTCTCCACCCCCGTAATTGCAGTATGTGCAGCTGTAAACTGTTCTCTTGGACAGGAAACAGGAAATATGGCAAGAAAGTCAATATGCAAGGACAGAACAAAACAAGCAAGCAGTTTTATTGTTGCTTTGTTTTCTGAGACAGACAGTGTGCCACAATCTCATTAAATCTGGGGCCAGCATTGCTCTTGTGATGATGTGCTGACCTCTAGCATGCCATTGAACTGCCTGGAATGGCAATGCAAGGTTGACTGAAAGACATCTTGAGTTTGCCAATTCGTTGTCTGTGCTATCTGTTCTGAACCAATGGCAGCAATATTGAATAAAACCGAATAAGCCATCCTGCTCAGCTCATTTTATGAACATAGCTTGAATGGGTGAATAAAACTGTCAAGATATGGCCAGGTCATAACTCACTTAAAAATAAAAAATGGTATATTTGTCTACAAAAAAGAGATAGAAGCCTGGTTTGTAGAATACCGTGACACCATAGTTTTGATAATAAAACAATGTAAAAATAAAGCTATAGGGGTGTCCCCGACTAAAGATTTTCATAGTCGGATCGAAATTTTCGAATCTTGCCGATAGATTCGACTAATAGTCGAATCATATGTTCCGCAGGACGGTCGGATACATTAATGTCAAGTCAGACATTCGACAGGGAAAATGTGTTAGGGATGCCTCGCAGATACAAAAATAATGTTTTATGTTTTGATTAAAAGATAGCATTAAAGGTCAGCGAAACTCTAAGAATTCACAACATTTTTTACAATAGTGCTCTCATTATAACGTTATGTATCTGACAGAAGTTATTAATGTTCTGTATTTCTGTTTTGAGCTGCGTGCGCTGAAGATGACCAGAATGAAGCATTTGATAGCAGGTTTTTAATCAATGGGATTTAACTCATCATATCTCATATATCTGTAACGGGGCAAACAAGACGTGAGGCGTGCAGATCCATTTGCAAGCTTTATTCAAAGGCGTGGTTACAAAACAAGCAAGGTTCATTCAGTGGCAAACAGGAACAACACAGGCAAGACAGAGTAATCCTAGGGCACGCGTGGGTCGGCGATTGGTAAACAATATCCAACAGGATATCCAAGGCAAAGAGATAATCCCGGTAAACAAGCAATAATCCAAACAAGGTGCAAACAGTCTGAACGGCAAGGCAAAGGGTTAATCCAGGAAATACGGGCAGATATAAAAACACGAGAAAACAGGCAAGGCAAGATTATAACAATTTAGTGGGCTCCGTAGAATAGCTATCGCTAGGATATACGCTACACAATACTCGGCAGAGAGGAAGAGGAAGTCCATGGTTTATGTAGAGTGTGTGATCAGTGCAATCAGCTGTGTGATCAGTGCAATCAGCTGTGTGTGTCGTCAGTGCAATGAATGATGGGAATTGTAGTCTGAGGTGACGTGCAACAGTTAGTGTTGTGCAAGAGTCCATGTGGTGAGCGAGTGACCTCTGGTGGTGAGTTAACGGAAGTGAGTTAGCCCACCAGTGCGGAGCGGATAGGACGTGAGCCCAACAGGGCGGAGCAGACGTAACAGGAGCCCACCAGGGCAGAGCAGAAGAGCTCCATGGCAGAGCAGGTGGAGCAGGAAACCACCAGACCAGAGTAGAAGACCACCACAGCAGGGCAGACAGAGCAGAATCAGCTATGACGTGGTGTGACTCTGGATGATCAGCTGTGACGTGGCATGACTCTGGATGATCAGCTGTGACGTGGCATGACTCTGGATGATCAGCTGTGATGTAGCATGACTCTGGATGACCAGCTGTGACGTGGCATGACTCTGGATGACCAGCTGTGATGGGAAGAGACTCTGGCAGATCGGCGGAGACGTGAAGAGACTTTGGAAGGTCCGTAGAAGATGTGACTTGACTCGTAACGATCAGCTGAGACGTGACTTGATTCGTGATGATCAACGGTGACTTGACTGGACTCACAAAGATCAACTATAACTTGACTTGGCTCTTTAAGATCAGCTGTGACTTGACTTGGCTCTTTAACATCAACTGTGACTTGGCTTGACTCACGACGATCAACTGTGACTTGGCTTGACTCACGACGATCAACTGTGACTTGGCTTGACTCACGACGACCGACTGTGACTTGGTTTGACTCACGACGATCAACTGTGACTTGGCTTGACTCTCGACGATCAACTGTGACTTGGCTTGACTCACGATAATCAACTGTGACTTGGCTTGACTCACGACGATCAGCTGTGACTTGGTTGGACTCACGACGATCAGCTGTGACTTGGTTGGACTCACGACGATCAGCTGTGACTTGGCTGGACTCACGAAGATCAACTGTGACTTGGCTTGACTCACAACGATCAACTGTGACTTGACTTGATTCATGATGATCAGCAGTTTATTGGCTTGATTCAGGATTGGCAGCTGTGACAGAACGGGATGCTGTTGTGTCCGCCATTTTGCGATCAAGCTCCGCTGTCGCTGCCATTTTGTGAGCGTGCTGTGGTGCGGCCGCCATTACACGAGTGAGTGCGGTGTTGCGTTCCTTCGTGACAGCCACAGTGAACACTGAACCAACAGTCAATAAAGCATAGTCCATAAAATCACTTAGAGACGAACAGGGACCTTCAAGGGTTAATCGCGATTTGAGCGGCTGGTTAATGCCCTCACAAAAAAAAATCTATGAGCAATAGAGTAGCTATTGCTAGGATATATGCTATACAATACTCGGCAGAGAGGAAGAGGAAGTCCATGGTTTATGAAGGGTGTGTGATCAGTGCAATCAGCTGTGTGTGTCGTCAATGAATGATGGAATTGTAGTCTGAGGTGACGTGCAACAATTAGTGTAGTGCAAGAGTCCATGTGGTGAGTGAGTGACCTCTGGTGGTGAGTTAACGGAAGTTCATAGACCAGATTCATGACAATAGAATATTCTTCATTATTTATACAACATAACGTTATATTACGACTTATAGAGAATTGTAAAATTTATTTGGTATCTAATATATGGGTGTCATATAAGCTTATTTATTATAATAGAGATCAAAAACAATGATAACAGCAACTTATTTTATGTGTGTGTGTCAGGGCCAGTGAAAATGTTGGCAGGGCAGGTAAAAATTTGAACCAATCCTGAGAAAAAATCCTTAGCGTTGATCTCTGAAGTAATTCTGTGAAATCAGGCATGACTGTGAGATTGGGAGTTGAATCAGGCTCCTCCTATCAAAGTATCGGATCGTTGACTGTTGGGTCGTCGACCCCTAAATAAAACCCATATTCATTAATACAATGTGAAACATGATCTGGATAGAACAGCTAATTAGTTAATTGTTACATACAATTGTTTTTACTGCAAAATCAACACTAGTTAAAAAAAAAATGTGACTACTTACCCAAAAGGAACATTTAAATTCATATTTACTTTATAAAAACATGAAATGTAAAATTACATTTAATAATGTTAAAAGTGCAGTCTTATTACAAAATGTTGTGAAAAAACAAAGAAACTTCAGCAACACTCTAGAATAAGGAACACTTATTCACTATTAACTACAACTTTTCCCTCAATAAATTGCTAATTTGATGCTTATTAATAGTTAGTAAGGCAGTTGTTAAGTTTAGGTATTGAGTAGAATTAGGGATATAGAATAAGGTCATGTAGAATAAGGCATTAATATGTGCTTAATTAGTACTAATAAATGGCTATTATTGTAGTAATACGCATGCTAATAAGCAACTAGTTAAGAGACCCTAAAATAAAGTGTTACTGAAACTTCTTACCGTATATCTTACATAGAACAAGTGGCAGGTCCATTACTTTGCATTTACACTCCAAGAACTGCACAGATGTATTCAGGCATACAGTATTGGATTTTGTTTTCTCCATCCACATTGCTGTGGTTATCATTATCATTTAACACATTTTTGCATTTAATCCTGCATTTAATTATGGTTTTCAATCCGAAAACATTGCAGTGCACAGAAGTACTTATTCATTTAATTAACTGGAGTTTCTAGCTAAAATTAACATTCTAGTGGCCTTGATCCAGTATGGTCTGATGAAACGGCCTGGAACGCAATTTCAACCCGAGTCAATAAACTGTCCAGGGGGCCCAGCAACCCTAGTAGCAGTCAACCAACCTTTATCCGTTTGACACAATTTATAATTATAGGGTCAGACTTTTAATTAATAAGGATGGATTTTCTTTTCACAATACAATGATGTCACTTTGAACATCGTGGATTATTTATAGACAAATACATTTTAACATTTACATCACATAACCAGCTCCATATGTATGAATTTTTTAACAATGTAAACTTGTTAGGTAGCTCACCTGGTACAGCTTTTCTTTTATATTTGATTTGTACCTTAGTGCTCCATATTGCAAGTGAAGTGCTGTACCAAGTGAGCTACCTAACAAGTTTACATTGTTAAAAAATTCATACATGGAAATGGAATGTTGCTTCAGAAAATGCATTTTCTTGTCTTAGTTGCTTTTGTTAAAACTGTCAGTTGGTTTAGGGTAGGATTTAGTGTAGGTTATTTTCAAACACAACATAGCATTAACCTTTTAGCACCATTCACTGGACATTTAACTTTTAAATTAGTAATGCAACAAAATAATCTAAATCGAACCTGAGCACAGGCAAGTGAAAGATGACCCTTTTTCACCTTTATTTGTATAGTGCTTTTCACAAAACATATAATTTTTCAAGCAGCTTTACAGCTTTTTGACTGTGTCAAAGTAATGTCCATATGGCTGATAATTACAGTTCTAAGATACAGTTTTTATATTTCTTTGTGAGATTCACCCATTTCATTTTACAGGGGGAAACAATGCAGGTTATCTCTGCTGTGTCTTTAACAAAGTGAAGGGATGATAAGGAGGGGGACCACATACACAAACCTACTGCAGCACTACAGCGAACGCTTTCCAAAAGGCAAATCTGTCCAGTGTATCAGTGCCATCGGCATTTACCAGACTTGTGGGCCTGTAAGATCTGCATGAGAGAGCTTCATCCATTACAGGTGCAAGCTAAACTGACAAGGTGAGAAAATACAAGTGGCGGTCCTCCCATCCACTTTTCTGGTTGGCAATACGTTATCTACTGTGCCCTATACGCTGTCTCCCCCACCTTCATTCAAAATTGGATGAGTGACGATTAATTTAAGTTCCCATTTGAATAGTTGGAGCAGTGAAGAGAGACAGAGGTGAGAGTGTTTGATGAAGTATGGCACTCATGTACAGAAGCCCATGCTGAAAATTAAAGAGGGGAGGGATTCATTGCCGAGTGGAGGGAGGAGGGAGTCAGATCGCTTCTTGATCCACCCATGTTTTCTTGTGAGACGAACGCCCAGTAGCAAACTACATTATTAATGAAATTGTAGCTTGCAGATCTTTACATTTATTAAAAATTACAGCTGAAGTATTTATGTTTCTTGATTACTTTTGACACCAGAAGCCGATTAATTGGCTCGTACACCCAGAAATGTAAATTCTCTCATACTTTTTTCACCCTAATCCAGTTCCAAACCCTTACTACTTTGTGTATTCAATGAAACATTAAAGTGTCTTAAAAAATAGTCCATAAAACTTTTCTATATTCCAAGCCTTCTGAAGACTTGCATTACGAGTGATAATGTATCACAGTATGAATCCTGATCAGCACCCCAATGCGAAATAGATCGGTCATGATACACTGAAAGGGTTTATTTTGCTACTATGACCAGCTGACTGAAGGCTACATTATCCAGTTTATTACACAGCTACTCACCAAATAAATATGTAGACGTGAAATACAGATTTGAGTTAATTTTGTCACTTTACCTGTTTTTAATCTTAAAGTTTATTCTAAGAAAAAATGGCACAATACAAACGCTGTAACAATATTATCATAATAGTAATACTGAAGTAATCTGAGGTCATTTTCAATAAAGTTAATAACTTTATTGCAAAATGAGGCAGTAGAGATGCAAGATGGAAGCAGTTGTGTTTCTATAAAACATGAGTCTGTGGTACAAGAGACATAAAAGTGATGCATGTTCAGTTTACCAGACAAGCCTTTTGATACACAGCTGCTCGATAGCATGACTGATCAATCAAGTAATCCAGAAAGTCATTTAATGATCATGGATAATCTTCTCTGAAGAGGGGGTAGGTCTAGCTCAGTAGAAATCACATCCCTATAGATAGGGCACCTAGATAGGACAGAAAGGGCACTTTAGCTTTGGCGATTAAAGGGGAAGGGGCTTGAGCTCAATCGCCTCCCTCTCCTTCTCTTTCAGCAGGGTATTGCACACGGCAAAATTTGCTCAGGAATGGTTTGAGGAAAGTAATTAATTGCGCCTGCTTTACTATAACACATGCTCACTGCATCGTATAATATTATAGTGGATTAGAACAGTCTGAACTGCTACCGGTGACAAACAACTATGACCAATTATCCAGGTCTCTAGAACGTGAAGATAGATAGATGGATAGGTAGATGGACAGACGGACGGATGGACAGACAGACAGACAGATAGATAAATAAATAGAAGTCAATGCACTTACAGTCCAGGTGAAGGTTTGCCATCCCCTTTAGATGGCGGCCCTTGTATTAATTGCACTAGTCATATAAACTACATTTGCTGCTGTTTTACTATTTATAGAATCAGCATGCTTGAGGATAAGCTTATCAGTAGGTTTCTGGCATGCTAGAAATGACAAGAAATAATGGGCAGAAGAGTGGAGAATGAAATCTGGAAATAACACAAGCCAGACTTCAATGCAGAGTCAACATTCTGGAGGACATGCACTAATCGCTTTGCTTATTGGGATGATTGTTTTTGGTCAGCCCATTTTATCCATTTTAGCCCATTTATTTCTTCAGTGTCTTTTATACTCTACTCGTGTAGAGTATATTTCTGCCCTCACAGTCAGTGTCATCATGGAGACTTTTAAGACACACTCTTCCATATGATCCTGCCCAGAATGAAAGAGAAGATTCTACTATTCTCCCTGTGGTTGAGTTAACGCTCCCTGACCTCACAGTGACATTCACATCTTACCTGGGAATCCAGCCACGGCAGTTTGTTAGCTCGGGATTAGCCGGCGGATGAGTTCACAGAAAGATGCCTGCCTCTCCTTCACAGCTTCAGTCCCAATGCTGGCTCCATCCCAGCACTCAATACCAAGCTGCTCAGGTTAGGATTTAATTGCATGTTCAGAGCTATAGCAGGCGCTCTCTTTGAAGAGTGTTGGCAGACTGCCATCGGAGAGCCAATACTGACGTCTGACCCCCTGCATTAGGAGGAAAATCACTGAGGCACCGTACTGTGTGTTCAGATTGGGAGCAAAAAGAGCAAGAATGGATGTCCCATTAAGCTTTAGGAGACTAACAATTTTACTCTTGGGGTTTCATGTGCTTGGTGTTGGGCTGAATAAAGACATTTTATTTACTTAGTCTTATACTTAGTTCTGGCTGTGCCATGTGGCGCTTTGGGCGTCAAGCGGTCTCCAACGGACTTGGTCAATCACAATGGTTTCGGCTTTGTCCCATGATAGGTCGATGGTGCGAAAGTCTTCGAAGAATGAACGCTACCATGATTGTCTTGGACATCCTTGCTTCCATTTCCAATGGAGTGGCGTCCTCGACATGGTAGGTGAAGAATATAGCCTGCAAAATGATATCAATAATGGCCAAAGGGCAAGTAGCAGTTCCTCTGTTTATTTCTTTGTTGTTAATATGGTCACGATTTGAGACCCAGAGTATTTGCTGAAGACGTTGTTGAAAGACATTTAGATGTTTGGTGATGCTTTCCAACAGTTTCTAGGTTTCACTCATGTAAATGGCCATGGAAGTGATGATAAAATTGAAAAGTCTGATTTTCCCAGGGAGATTGGATTAGGCGTGCAGATCGCGCATAACTTCCGTGGCCTTCCCGGTCGTCTTGTGAAGTTTTGGTCTGAGCTGCCATCCACCATCACAATGCTACCAAGATAAGTAAACTGATCAACTTCATCAAGATGCTGTTGGTCAATGCGTACTGGAGTATGTGCGTGAACATATCCTATAGGAAGGATCTTGCTCATGGATGCGCTAATCCATAGTTCGGCTTTTTCCGCTTCTCTACCAAACAACACAATATCATCTGCGCAATCTAAATCTGTAAATCATCCTCCGCCTTATCGCTGTAGGCCGTGGGCAAGTGTACGTTCCATGACAAAATCATGAAAATAAAAAGAATATTAGAATAATCAAAATTATTCTAGTTTTCAAATTCTGTTTTGATTAAAAATGCAAAGTTCTGTCATGAAACTCTATAGATGGTACAGGTTGATATGTTCTAACTCAATGACATCATTATTCACATGCCGCAGCTGATTGGTTCTTTTTGTATCAGCAGCCAATGAGCTTGCTGCTCAACATTCAAAAAATTGGCTAGTGTTTCTTTTAGCAGTTGCAATGCGCTTTATAATCCCTCCACCTTCCCCAGCTCCACCTGTATAAATATGCTAAAACATGTTAACATCAACATGTACATTATCATGCTAAATTGTTATCATGCCAGAACTATTTTTAAACATTATTCTAATTAATATTTATTTTAAATCTACTTTCAAACATTGAATTTGATTGTAACATGTGAAGTAAATTAAATTAATGTTTAATGTATCAACAAGGATTTTTATAAATGATCGTTAACCTAGAGTAATTTTTAAACATATCATTGTTCTTTATTAATTTATCTGGATAGCTGAGATATAAATGCACATATAGCTGTGATATCTATTTCCTTCTCTATCTCTATTTTTTTGTTAAAAAGCATCAATGCAGTTCCTGACAACTATACAAACATGTTCACATAGTTGTAAGCTAGATTTTTAGCAACTACGTATCAAGACAAATGTGCTTTCAGTGAGCACTAAAATAGACACAAGCCCTCCAGCCAACCATGCAAGTCAGCACTTTTTTAGCTAAATGTTTTTTTCACCCCTCTCTAGAAGTGCAGACACTTAATTGATCTTTAAAGTGCTATTTTACAGACAGAGACTTTATGACAGCCCAATTATACAGCATTCTGACACCATCAGTGCAATCGAGAACTAATAGCTATGCAACCATCAGTAAAACTTACGTGCATTAATAAATCGTTAACAAATATTACATAACACTAAACCCATCAGTAGCTTCATGTATAAGTAAGATAATATATTAATTTGTCATTTTAAACTAATTAAATGTTCAGCGACAAACAATCAGTTAAGCATTTTTAGATGTGATCATGTTAATGTTATTAATGAAACTCTTACCTAGCCTGTATTTTTATTCACAGTGTCCATCTCACGAGACAATACCTCAACCACATTTTAATGAGCTTTCCAGGTATTAGACATACCAATTCTATTCATATACTAGATACAAAAGAGGAAAACCTCTAATGCTACTTTCAAAGGCCATCACACTCTAGCTAGTCTCAGGGCATCATTTTAATTATGTTTGTACGCTGGAAACCGAACAGCGAGGGCATTTAAATCACATTCCATTATTGCAATTAACAATGCTGTTGCCACAGCTGTTTAGATTGATGTTCTAAACTTATATTAAATCTCTGCAGCATGCCTGCTGTCATGTCTAAACCATAAACCATCCAAAATGAGATTTTGCTGTAGCACATGGGGACTCAAGTGAAAGCCAATGTTCAGAATGTCACGCTACTTAGTACTATAGCATCATTTTTGCAATATGCAGCATGTATAGTGTTCAGTATGCACATATTTTGTATGCATGGGTTACACAAATTGAGCGCACTTCAAGGAAATCGTATAAGCCACAATGCACAATTCTTTCAAGTTCTTTCTTAGTAGTTAATTGGAATATCAAATATATTTATTGTCACATGCTGCATAGTGTATCATGTACAGTACTATATACAGTGAATACTGTACAGTGAAGTGTTCCATTCCATTGCTTGCTGTAGAAAACCTATCGAAGACGCTAATCTGTATCGAGTCTCTGCTGTGTCGACCTGTTCTTTCATTGATGTTCCCAGGAGTGTTTTTGTAAGGTATGGTGTGCTAATGAGGTCTCTGAGTGAGGGGGAGAGCAGAATAGGGAGTCATTATAACGTGGGAGATAAGAGGCACTGTGTGGGATTGTACTGTTTTGTATCGTGGGGCTGAATGAATGACTGGCATTCATTCAGAGAAGAGATTCTTACATGCCTAATCAACCCTCAGTGAACGTGTCAGGCTATTAGATATTCAAAAGATTTAGAAAAAGAAAAAAAAAACAGCAGGGGGCAAATAATGTTATCTGTATTCTTAACCAGGAGAGACAACCTGTGTGAAAATCCAGGCAGGCAGATTTTACAATGATGGCTGCATCTTTTGTGGGCCAAATGCATGGAACAATGATAAGATTTTTAACATTTTTTTTTTTTTATGGCTTTCAAACATTTAATTTGCTACTTCTTTAAAACAAAAGAGCGATTCATAAACTATCAGTATTGTGATATAGATATTGCTATGGTTAACCAGGCTAATGAAACATGTATTCCTATGGCCACACTTGTCAAACATTATATTACATTGCTTCTTGCATGTTCAGTGGTGAAACGTCATGCTAAAAAGTGCATTGAGAATTATCCGAAACAGAAAAATACTGTGCCAACATTTTATTATGTGCTGGGATGCACATTATTTGTTCAGTCTGGTAAAAAAAAAAAAATTTAAAAATAAATTAAATAATGGAAATAATAGCATTATTGAATTTCTATTTTATTTTTTAAATAATAACATAATAATAAATAGTGATAATTCAATTATATTTTTTAAAATAATTTTATTAACTAACTATTATTTTATAGCACACTTTGAAAAAAAACTAAACAATGTTAATATTTAAATTTAAATTTGTAAATTTCCTCTTTACTTTTTAAAATTTTGTAACATGAATTTTCACGTTTTCAAACCTAAAATAACCAAGCCTTTATTTTTGCAGGTTGCCGGCAAGTAAATATACGTGTTGCTGGTTTTAGTGCTGCCGAGTGAAGTGCATCAGTGATTGCCACAATTTTGCGTTTTGCTCTAAACCAGCAACAGATACAGGAGCCTAGATTTATGTTTTCAGTTCGAATGATAATCTTATACAGTATTACAGTTAGTCTATCTAAAACACTGATTATGCATTAACAGCTGCCGGCTATGTCAGGGAGCAAATGAGTGACCTGATCTTGTTTATCCAGCGCATTTTTATTTTGGTTGTACATGTGCAACTGTGCACCACTTCTGTGTATACCTGATTATGTTGGTTCATTCATTGTGATAGTTCAGAAATTAAATGAGTGCCACTAAAAGGTTAGTGCCTCGTTATATTTGAACGTAACACACTCCATCCACCAGTGCTTCTCAAATTCATCCTGGGGGCCCTTACCACTGCACATTTTGTATGGCCGTTTCTCAATATGCGTACTTGTCTGTACTTGTGTTCTTGTGGACTTGTGAAACGTCATCAGTCGCTGCCCAAGTACTGTTCCAATTCAAAGTTCACATCTAGCCAAGTCCAGTTCAAATCCCCGGATGTGTTCTTGATCCGCCCCTTTTACCGAGGATGCATCGAGAGGTGACTTGTGCGGACTTGATACGGGCCATAACCCAGAATTCAGTTCGTCCTCCCGTCTTCGAGAGTTCGTTCTTCTGAGTCGAACTTGGCAAGTCCAAACTCGAAAGGACGGAAGTCCAGACTCTGCGAACTTGGTATTGAGAAACGGCCATTGTCTCCCTCAGCTAACACACCTGATTCAACTCATCAGCTCATTAGTAGACACTGCCAGACTTGAATTGTGTGTGTCCGATAAGGGAGACATGTGCAGTGGTGGGGGTCTCCAGGACAGGTTTGAGAAGCGGTTCCCTGCATCAGTGATTCTCAATTCCGGTCTCTCTTATCTAACACACTTGATTCAGATAATCAGCATGTTGAGAAAGAGCTCCAACTGAGCTGCATTTGATTGACAGCGTCCCCATGCAGTGTGTTCACTGTTCCCTATTTCTTGAGCATGGGATAATATATATAACAAAACATATTTTACATATTTTTTATATACATTGCATGGACAAAAGTATTGGGACACCCCCTTCTAATGAGCAGATTTGACTTCTTTAGTAATTTCCATGAGTACAAATTTGAATGTTTAAGTATATAATGATATTCTAGGGAATTGTGTGCTTCTAATTTTATAGCAACATTGGGACACGGCCCTTTTCTATTCTAACATGACAATGCCTCTGTGTAAAAGGCAAGGTTCAAAAAGAAATAATTGATTCAGTCAGTGTGGAAGAACTTGCCAAGTCTGCAGAAACCCAGCTGAACACCTCTGGTGTGATTTTAAATGCAGAACTTGGGCCAAAAAGTCATCACCAAACACCAATTACTTGTACATATGGGTACAGTCATTTTAGACACTTCCAAAAATGTTGCAACAGAGATGGAAATACAATTTTTAAATAGATGAATGATGTATTTAATTGTTGCCACATCTTTGTTGCCACAGTTTTGGAAGTGCCTTTTTCTATTGTAAAGAAGGGGGTGTCCCAATAATTTTGTCCGTATAGTGTATGTAACCCTTCGTATTTTGCGTATTTTAATATACATATTTTTATTATTATATATTTTTTTTTTTTTTGCATCAGTTGATTGACAAAACACAGTAAAAATCTGGTCTCATGGCATAAACGTATGTGGCGGCACTTTTTAGCGTGTACCAATAAGTACGTCACTGCAATTTCCAAAAGAAATGAACACTAGAAGCAATAAAACTCCGATTTATTCCTTTTCACACAGATTTACAGAGTTTCGATTAATAAAGCATAATTTTCGCACATTTACTTGAAGAATATCATATTGTGACTTCAAAACAATATTAATATGCTGGTAAATTTGAAAACTGATGCTTTTGAACGTTAGCATCACACATATCCAGCTTCATATCTATGGGTTTTCATAGACGGTAGGTTTATTCGGTAGCTCAAGGAGTACGGAGACATACTTGAGAGGTGAAGAGCTCCGGTTCAAATCCCGTGTAACTACGGTTCGACAAGGCTGTTCAAATCTGCATATAAGGAAGTTCAGATAGCATGGTTGCATCAACAAATGCGTTTTTATATCAGTTTTGCATTTGTCAATGTTCTGTCAATTCTGAACCGCCGCAATACGTACCTGAAGCAACGCAATAAAACACAACAGTACTTACCTATATCAACGTAATAAAAACGTGCCAGGGTTTATGTATTGAACCCGTGCTTTAGCTCCACTCAGTGGACATTTCTCTTTGAAACTGCGGCGAAACGAGTCTCGCTAAAAAGTGCACCCAGGTATGCTTATGCCATGAGACCAGGTTGTAAAAAACACATAAAAACCATTCAAAGTACTGTGTGCATTTATGCACAAATAATTACAAAGAAATTGTGAATAACATATAAACTTAAATATGACATTTTGAAGCACAATGACTAAAATAGTATTTTCTTGTAAAATAAACTCCAGTAATCTTAGTTTCCTTTAAAACTGCATGTTCAGGGTGGTTGCTTAATAGTCCAAGTTTAAAGGCCCAAGTCTCTTCTTTATTGGAAGCCTATGAGATTTTTTTTTCTTGTTTTCTGTTTTCTTTTTTCATGTCCAGTTGTTCTTAAAAAAAAAAATCATGGATTGTAAATGATCAACTTGTGGATTTATTCATTGTACATTTCCTTTTAAAAGCCTGCAATACACTCTCAGCTTTGTGGGGAGCTGCTGAAAGCAAAATTGGCCCCGCATGCTGATATTTTCTTATTTCTTTTTTTTTTTTTTTTTATAGACCCCCACTGTAAAAACCATTCATATGGTTTGAGTGCACTAAAAATAAACCTCTTTCCCAGGTTTCCAAGCAACAGGCTTCTGACACAGATAAGCACAATGCTCGCAACAGCCCTGAACCCCGATGGTCTTGATCTGTTCTTCCACACGTCCGCCACTCCCCTCTGGAAGCTTGAGAAGCGGAGCAGCTGCTGAGTGATTACCGTGCTCTCGCCTGTGCCACCTCTTCAGCCGAGCGCTCGCATGAGATAATGAAAATTTTCTGAACGTAAAGGGAAATTAATTATTTGGTGTGTGGCAGTCTAATACAAACGCATTCCCACCAGTCACTTCTAATAATGGTAATTACTAAGATCGGTTTGTGCTAATTACCATGCAGTATTGTAACAACAGAGGGCTTGCTTGTGAGGCCAACCCTCAGCCTTCACAATAGGAACCAGAGTTTGAAAACGTCACAAGTTAAATGTTATACTAATGTGTTTCTCATTTTAAAAAGTTTTGTTGCATTGGTATATTTTATTATTTGATGGTATTTCATGGTTTCATCAACCACTGGTGGTGGTTGAAGAGAGACCACTCATATGATTTTAAAGCACTTTGGGTGCCTCTTTCATTCATTCATTCATTCATTCACTTTTGTGTTGTACTTTTTCTCATTTTCAGTTGTCTCAGCTGCTCTCATTAAAAAAACAGTCCTATGTTTGACTTGCATATATTCATTCTGATTTTTCATACTGTAGTGTCATTCTCAAATTATGTATTGCATTTATTAGCATTTTGTGGCAAGACATATTTTAGCATGTTTTAAAATAAAATGGTAGACTTACAATATTTTAAGCTAGAATCTTAGGTATTTTTCTCCACATTTTGCATCATTTGATAAAAATACTTGATTGTGAATATGATAAAAAATATTCTGCTCACAAGTGATATTCAGGATTTTTTTGTTTGTTTGTTTGTTTGTTTGACAAAGGTCACAGCCTGCAGATGAACAATTCATCGTCACTCGTTCACTCGTCTCTTTTTTTACAACATTATAAAACCTTTTCACAAGGACTCTGTAATTTATATTGTCATATCACCCACTGTTCATTATAATATTGATGCAAAAAACACTGGCTCACTGGATTTAATTTTTCTGTTTACTGAAAGTGTGTTCCACAGTGCAGAACAGATTGTTGTTGTCAGGGAAGAGAAGACAAGACATTTTTCACGAACAGCTTTAACTCAGGTGTGCATTCTCCAAATTACAGTGAAATATGTGTTAAATGTTCTGGCCTTTTTTACCGCTGGTGTCTGCTGCTTTTGAAGAATTGGCGTGAGGAAGAATGTGTTAGCGAGCACATTTAGATTCTTTTCGTTGCTCTTTTTCTCTGAAGTGCAAAACAGGACATGACACAATCTCTCCTCAAAAAAATGGCATCACATGATAAAACTTTTCTTCAGCAGTCTGAAATTTGACTGGGTTGGTTGTTGAAAAATGTTAAATGTTGGAGAAACATGCATATATCAAGCATGCTGTACACTGTAACGGTTATCTTTTTGATAAACAAGCAGTACTGTAGTACTCAAGTCTTTCTCAAGTTTGAGTCCAAGACTATAGTAGAGATCATTTGAGTCAGAGTCCTGGCCGAGTCCAAGTGGTCCTGACAATATGGTCTTGAACAAGGACTTGAGTATGAGTTCGGTCCTGTCTGGACTCAAGTATTACAACACTGCTTGTTTATCAAAGATTAATAATTGTATTTGGATTACCATATGTGACCATGGACAACAAAACCAGTCATAAGGGTCTTTTTTTTGGAGATTTGATTATCACCTATAATAAGCTTTCCATTGGTGTAGGGTTTGTTAGGATAGGACAATATTTGGCTGAGATACAACAATTTGAAAATCTGGAATCTGAGTGTGCAAAAAAAATCTGAATACTGAGAAAATGTTGTCCAAATGAAGTTCTTAGCAATGCATATTACTAATCAAAAATTATGTTTTGATATATTTACGGTAGGAAATTTACAAACTATCTTCATGGAACATGATCTTTACTTAATGTCCTAATGAGTTTTGGCATAAAAGAAAAATCGATAATTTTGATCCATACAATGTATTGTATTGCTACAAAAATACCCGTGCTACTTATTACTGATTTTGTGCTCCAGGGTCACATATTTTAAGATTAAAAGTCTGGCTCTGTGATGAAAAAACAAACAAACAATCACAAAACAAAATAAAGTAAAATACAAAATCAATGCATTTGACATCTTTAAGTCAGTTTTGAAGTGAACTTCATGTAACAAAAATACATTAATCTCTCAGTTTTACTAAAAATCAACCCCTGGAACATGAAAGTTGTGTAATCTGAAAAATAAAAAGCCCAAGTGCAAGAGATTGGGAGCTTGAATCTTGCTTTAATTTTGAAAATAAATTCAAATTGCATCTGTTTGTCAAATATTACAATGCATCATTTGGATGAAAGATCGACAATCTATAACAAACGTTGCTGTATTACCATCCTATATTACCAATGCCTTGGTCTATCACTAGATGGAAGGGCTATATAATGACTATATTATGTTTGTATATATTAAAATATCAGAGTGAAATAACTTCAGATAGGATAATGAAACTGCTGTTTTCAGCATATGTAAAGAGGCATCACATATTCATGGATTTTTAACAGTGTTGATCGTTAAACGCAAGTTTTTTAGGAGAGCTGAGATGAAAGACATGGGGGCTAAAGCGCTCTGAACAGGGTTTAGTGACGCTTATGGTTTGCGGTCATTATGTAATGACTGTATCCTTGTCATTCCATGCAAAACTAGTTTGAAATCCCACAGGGTTTGGGGAGGGGCATATATTTTGTGGTTGTCAAGAGAAGTGACATGACCAAATCCAAGCTAAACTCTTGATTAGCATAATGTAGCACCCAGATGTCAGGTTCTTAAAAGTCACTTTGGCTCTAATGTGAGATCTTGTATTCTTAAAAACTGGGGTGATCAGGTTCATAGACTCAGTGTGTTCTCATTCAGTGGGTGCTGTGAGTTCTACCTGTTGAGGTGTTGAAACAGAGAACTTTTTTCTGTATCGAATGAGTCAGACATCAGTGTATAATCACGCCACGAAAGACAGACAGCCTGGAAATAACCCTTGCTCACAATGCTCACTTTCAACCTTGAGCGCATGATGAGGTATAAAGAAACTGTTTTCATTTTCTCGTGTAAGCTATTTGGTGTCATCTGTCAGCTCTGGTAGTCCATCGCTCAGCACTCAAGCATACAGCTTTATTTGTTCGCTATTTCATTTTTGCTTCCCTTCCTTCAAGGACCCATGGGATGGTCAGCGCTTATTTTTGTCTGGCTACTCTGAAAGCAGCCAGTCAAAACTAACCTGTATAAATACACTTACTAGATTCATTATACATTGCTTCAGTGATTTTTCTCCTGTGCTTTCTAGAGCTTATTTACATGCCTAAAGGCAGGGCTGCACAATTAATCAAAATTAGGGGTGCACTGATTCAAAATATCTCAGCCGATACAATATCCGATTATTTATAATGATCTGCCGATAAAGTTAAGATTTATTTAGACATACTTCTGTCATGACAACTCTCAGAGTGATTTGCATGGTAATATACATGAGAATGTTAATGTATTTGGTCTTGATGGAATAAATCTGCTACACTACTGCTGCTGCAAGTACCGAGACTTGCTACTGCCAATACATCCCCAACATGCTGCTGTGAGCATGTAAGGAATATGCTGCTGCACATATAACAGATACGAATAACCCCGATAGCATACATGAATCACCTCATAGCATATCTATACAGGTGGATATATGGTAACACTTTATTTTGATAGTCCACTTTAGACATTCTACTAGCAATCAGTAACTTTGCAACTACATGTCAACTAGCAGTCAGTAGAGTATTAGTAGACTGTCTGCTTAATATCTTCTAACACTTTATTTTGATGGGTCCACAACATACAACATACTGACTATGAGAAACTTTGCAAGTATATTTCAACTTATTCTACTAACCCTAAACGTACCCTACTGAGAGTTTGTAGGCATGTAATTCCAAATTAATGAGAATTAGTTTATATCTAGTTGACTTGTAGTTACAAAGTTACTTTTGGTTAGTATAATGTCTAAAGTGGACTATTGAAATAAATTGTATATATATATATATATATATATATATATATATATATGGTCCTGTGTGAAAAAGTGTTTGAACTTGAGTTCAGTTTCTCTAGCCACACCCAGACCTGATTACTGCCACACCTGTTTGCAAACCATCTCGAAATGAATATTGACCCAGTATTTACTATATTCTACTGCAAGATTTACATAAAGAGGCTAAACATGTCCAAAAGGAAAACACTATTTTCAATCCACATGACCCAGGTTCTTTTTTTTTTCTCTTTGTTTGGAATACTTTAACTTTGTGTCTTAGTTTTCCTCTTCTCTGTCTCCGAAATTTAATGATCCTTGCTCTCCGTCTGGCTTTTGTTTTTCCCATACGACTATTCTGTGATTCCAGACTGCTTGGCGAGAGCGAGCATCAAAGTCCTCCATCCAGAAACTGTCATCATTAAGTACAGCAGAACCAGTGCATTGGGAATCTTGTCTCAGCTTCTGTAAACTTTCATTGATCAACTTCCACGTCCAGGGATATGATGATACGTGTAACGGGCAACTCTGCGCTGTCCTGACAGTAGATTTGTCACACGTCAAGAACACTTTTGGCTTCTCATCAGTGGTGTAAAGCTCTCAGGCTATAGAGGCCAGGCTAGAGGTCATTGTTGATGTTCCTTTTATGAAGAGCATACCTGGACAACAGTAAACCTCAAATGACTACTATTAAAATATTGATAGACTGACACCATGAAAGATTCAGATGCAGAGAGAAAAGCAGAGGCAGAGAGCTCCTCATCGAGTTGTTTAGAGCAAAGGTGTAGGTGATGTAATTTCAGTGCCGCTAGTGGCACCAAAATGGAATTACAAAAATAATATAATCATTCTCAATAAGATCAATTTTATTTTCCCCCACATGGCTTTGGTCAGACAAACAGATTGCCCGATGGAAAACTCACAGCATTGGCTGAACAAAAATGATGCTGGTTGGGAAAGCAACACTAATGGTAGCACACCAACAACCTTTATGGCTTTTCACACAAATTATGATTACAGTGATAGTTAATAAACACTAAAACTATTACAACCTCAAAACAGTTATGCATTGTTTGTCAACTAATATATACTTTTTTGCATCACATAACCAGATCCATATTTGACTTTTCTAATGTATTCAAATTGATTGGTAGCTCGTTTGGTACAGCGTTTTATTTGCTCGGATAGGAATGGAGTAAAAACACAACTCATGACACTCGACAAAAGAGCTCAAATCCTTGTAGAAGCAAGTTAAAATTGCATGGTTGCACAGTTGTTTTTGTTTAGATTTTTTTGAACACACATTTAGTGCCATTCACCAGATATTTCATTTACAAACTGCCGCGATATGTGCATGAACCAAAATAATAAATATGTTGCCACAGTCACGTTCATCATCAAAATTATTATGTGTGCACCAGGGGCGTAGCGTCTGGGTATGCAGGGTATGCAGGTGCATAGGGCCTGGGCAGATTGGGGGCCCGCCGAGCCAAGGGGGGAATTTTTATTGAAACAAGGGAATGAATATAGAGCCCTACACGAGCCGTTGTCCGACAGGTTATCAGAATTCTCCACCCAAACCCTTGCCTTTTCTCTCTCTCTCTCTTTCCCTTTACACAGCTGCTGTTGCAGCCATTAAAAAAGTTCAAAAGTTTAGATTTTTAATGGAAAAGTGGTTATATTTCATTTTGTTATTATTATTTTTAATAAACATTTATTTGAAGTGTAATTTGATTATTTAGTTTGGCTTACTACCCATGGCGAGGAAGAGGTTTATAGCCAATGCTCCAGCCAGCGACCAGATGGTGATTGAAATGTTTTGGTTTCACTTTTCAGGACGTGCGCGGCACGCTTGTTCCAAACCTGTATGAGTTTATTTCTTCTGTTCCCCCACACAAAGGAAGATATTTTGAAGAATGAGCGTAATTGAATAGGTTTAGGTCCCCATAGATTTCCATAGTATGGATTAAAAAAAATAAAAAATGGAAGTCAGTGGTAACCATCAACTGTTCGGTTACCCACATTCTTCAAATTATTTTGTATTCAGCAGAATAAAGAAATTCATACGGGTATGGAACAACTGAGTTTGAGTAAATTATGATTTTTTTCATTACTTTTAAACTGTTAAAGGTGCAAGGATCTTGCAGAAGAAAAGTTAATGAAGAACAAGACAGAAAAAGTGTTAATGCCATGACTGGGCAAATCTGTCAGTGCTGCAAACTGTGGTACTCAGCGCATGGTCTGCTGCGTCTTTTGGGAGCTTAGCTTAGCTGAAATATCACCATCAGCTTCTGTATTATTTTTAATTTTTTTGTCTGCTCCTGTACAGCTCACTGCGTCAAACTATATTATGCTAGTGGATTTCAGATATGATAGATCTTGCAAATGTAAAACAGTTTTGTCTGCTCATTTATCATGAACCCAAGCAGCACCAAAGCACAAGGAATAAGCAAGCCTTTATATCATGTTTAAATGAGGAAAACGCTCCATCACTCTCCATTCTGGTTCCACTTTTCACACTGAAAATTACCTGTAAAAGAATATCTCACCCCTGGTGAGCTAGGCTTGACATTTGGTATGGACCTTACGGTAGAAGCCATGTATTAATTCAATAGGAATAAAAATGAGACCGTAAGGGATAGACGTGTCCATACTGAGCACAGACTTTATCAAGAACCCAGCACTTTCATTTGATTTAAAAGTAACATAAATTATATTAGAAAGGTAATAAAATAATAAATTAAAATATTTTTTTTTTACTAGATTATATTCTATTACAAATTTCCAGAAAAGTATACCAGTATATTACACAGTTCACAGGCTTTTTTTCAGACAGCTCACTTCTCCAGCCCTGGGGTGCAGTTAGCTAGAGGTGTAGGATGGACAGATGGTTTCACTCGTCCTTACAGGCTTTAGGGACCTCTCACCTTGCCCAGATCAACTCACAGGAATGTAGCTAGAGGAGAGACAGCTGTGTTCTAGCTGCAGTGCAACTTTTACAACCAGCATCCTCTTTGACTCAGAGCTAAAACAGATGAGAGTATTCAATTCTTATGGTTTTAAGATTAAACTGAGAGACACAACCTTGATAGGGGATAAAAGGAGCTCTGTGTAAAACCTTGTAAAGTGGCAAGCGCCCAAGGTCAGTAAAAATTTGGTTTGGCTGATTTACTGATCTGTTGGAGGGTAACCTTTCTTAGGAACTGCAAAACAATCCAAGTCAGAAGAAGCTACCCGAAGAGAGTGCTTAAAAACGTTTTCTTCTCTTTAGTTCACTTCTAATCCCTGTTAAAAACCTTTATTGAGGGGAATGACTGGCAAAGTCAGAGTTGTAGAAAGTACTCAAAAATTATATTTAAGTGAACGTACAATCCAATTAAACTTTTGTTCAATTAAAAGTGAGGAGATTCTTGTAATTGCATAGGAAAATAAATTACATAAAATGTTTTGTCAGACAGATATACAAAGGTTCGGTTAAAGGAACAAAACAAAACAAAATGCAATGGCACAGGTCAAAAACATTAAGGGAATCCTCCATGCTTTAAACCCTCATGCCATCCAATATGTATGATTTCCTTTTTTCAAATGAATACAAATGAAGGGTTATAGAAACAAAAATCATCTCTCTGCATATAATTAAAATGTACCAGACATCCAAAGATGATGCTTGAAAATGTACACAAAGTGAACATGACGGTAACCCATAAGACCCCAGTTGATGAATCAATGTCTTCTTAAGTGAATGAGCAATGTTTCATTAATGACTGAATCTGTATTAATGCATTAATGTATCAAGTGAGTCAATGATTCAATTACCCATTCATAAAGACATTCCTGAATGAATCAGCCATTTTGAACAAATCGGTTGAATTAAGGATTCACTGAAAAACACTGCCATCTACTGGTGGATTTAGTTTCATGTTTAAAATATAATTTAGTTTTTTAACCATTCCATAATACTTTTCAAAGTATTAATCTCATAACACTATGCAGTTGTTATTGCACTGCAAATGCATCCATTCCACCTCTGAGCTGCATTAAGCAGTCTGTGTAAATATACCTTAAGGTCACTTCAAATGCCACCACATCTGCAGTGTAGAGACGACTTTTGTTCATACTGATTTATTTTTATTGGTAAGAGCCCTATTATGTATTTTTCTTTATTCTAATCTGATTAAAACATTTTAACTAATTTATGAATTTAAATGTAAGAATTTAGACACATCCAGCTTATATGTCTGTATGCCCAGGGTAGAGACTTTTGAAAGCAAATCCCTGCCGTAGGCGGTGGAAGAACTGCCTCGGGAACAGGTAATGTGCCGGGGATCGTTGGGTCAGTATGTTATTGAGGAGATGAGAGGCGCAGAAGCTTGGAGAGCCTGAGACATGGCGCAAAGCTGGGGGAAAAGCCCAGGGGGACCTGCTTACCCAGGAGGGCCGTGACGTTCACTGACCGTGAAACTGACAAATGGCCAGTAAAGCAGCCGCAGCGGTGTGCATGCGCACTGACAAGCCAGCTGAGCTACGTGACCATAGGCACACATGTGCACTCTGATTTAAAGCTGTAACGCTAGCTTCCTGCTTCCTGATATGGTATACAAACGCTAGAGGTTTGAGGATATAAAATAGAAACAAACACAGAGATTTTCTTGCACACGTTCACACTCGTGGGCTGCCATGTTTAAAGCTTGCAACACTTCTAATGTAGTGACCTTTACTGTTTTACACACTCATCCCCTCTGGCACTCAGTAGATTACATACAGCAATGCACAGACACATGTTCTTCTTACTGTCCTCTTCTGGAAAAATATGTCACATCCTTTTGAGAGCTGTAGATTGTCCGACATGACGGGCACAAATTCTGCCTCCGGTTTCACAGCCACGGCCTTGGAGAAAGTCACGGAGGAACAAAGTGAATTCAGATGATGCTACATCAATCTGCAGAGAGAGGAACAGAATGAATTACACTACCACCTGTGGTTCTCCACAGACGTGAACAAAAAGCACCTCACAGCCATTAAACTGTCTGAGAGATGACTTTGACTCACCTTAATGTATCAGGCCTTGATACTCACTAATTAAAAGCTGCAAGGATCTATTTATATATAGGTAAATTTATCTGACGCCATACAAGCTGTGTGCTTGTGACTCAGCTAATTTCAAGCAATGGCTCATGCTGTGTACAGTACACACAGGATATTTCCCACAAGCTTTTGAATGCTTCATCACAGTTAAATAATCAGTTTTAAGCAGTTATCCTTTATTCATCTTAGTGCGAGAGTAACGTTCATGACGTTTGATTTTTCTTCCCAGTCTTCTGTTTTAAGTGTGAATTACGACCAGAGATTCTTCAGGAGATTAAATGAAATTGATAATTGAGTGTTTGATGCAGCAGTTCTGTATTATTACCCAATCTGCTGTTTTGAAGTCAGCATAAAGTCTAATTCTTTCTTAATACATTTGTGGTCTTATTAAGAACAATTTATCAGTTTGCATTATTTAAAAGAGAAAAATATATATTTGTAATTCTTTGTAATTAAATTAAAATGCAATAACTTAAAGTCTCAAAGACTTTCCTGTTCGACTGACATTATCTAGGCCACAGGATTTAGCCATTAGCTGAACAGCTATTTATAGTTGAATACTGTAGCTGCTCTACAGGCATTGTTTGGCTTGTTAAACTACTGTTGTAGATAATGCAACTATTCTAAAATATAACCAATAGTTATAGTTAGTTACACCATTATTAAACATGAATGTGATAAAGATTATAGCAGTAGAAATTAAACATTTAAAGGCATAGTTCCCCCTAAAATTAAATCATGTACTCACCCTTAAATTGTTTAAGCACAGAAGATGATATTTTAAAGAAATATCGGTTGATGGTAGCCATTGACTTCCATAGTATGGAGAGAAAAAAATGCAATGGAAGTCAACTGTTTTGTTGCCAACATTCTTCAAACTATCTTCTTTTGTGCTCAGAAAGAAAGAAACTCATACAGGTTTAGAACTATTCATTTTTCAGAATCTTCATTTTTGGGTGAACTATCTCTTTAAAAAAATGCAGTAGCAATGGCATACTGTAGAGAATTCTGTAGAGAAGGAATGTATGCTTATTGTTTAGTGTTAGTGGCCTGATTTTTGTGTTTTATTTTATTATTTATTTTTTATATACAGTACATTAAAATTCTGTCACTTTCTAGACTTCAAATTCTGCTTAGCACATGATTGTCTAGCAGAGTCATAACCTTGCGGGATGATTGCAGACATATGGTGCAGTAACTCCTCGGGCGACTCGTGTTCAAGTTCCAGCTCACGGAGAGCCAACAGGGATATGGCATGGACAAGAGGGTCAATGAAATTTAAGATGATTTTGAGTACAATGAAATCTATTGCACATATGCAAATGATCTACAGTATGTCCAACTTCATTTGCATACATACACCGTAAAAAATTTAAACGGTTTCAACTAATTATTATTTAGTAACTAGTTCCACAGAAATGTTACCTTTAAATTTCTGACTTCAAAGAGTAATCTGAATTGTTATTTTTTAGTTGTCTCAACCTTTAGTAAACTAGTTTTATATTCCATTCAACTAAAATGTTTTAATTGGTGAAACATTTATAAGACTACAGCAAGTTATGTCAATTAAAATGTAACCGTTTACTCCATGTGTTTTATATGTTACCTCAACTAAGATTTATTATTTGGGAATCATAAGAAATTGCTGGGGAACTACATAAACATATTTTTATAGTCAAAATTATTAAAAATTATTAAATGGTGTTTATCAGTCACTAAAAGCGCACACTTTACAACACATAATAGCCTTTATTTAATAACAATATCCAGTTATAACATGTTCCATACAAACTAAACGTACAGGAAGGAAGACAAAAAGTCACCTACATCTTGGATGGCCTGAGGGTCAGTAAATTTCATTTTTGGGTGAAGTATCCCTTTAAAGCTCCAGTTGACAAACAATACATCTGTAATACAACTGCAAAATTCAGTTTAAACTTTGTTTAATGAACTAAGAAAAAACTAAACAAAATATTAGCAAACAAACATTTACAAATAGTATTACTGTTCACAATTACATCTTTAAAATGAGGCAGAAGTAAAACAAAATAACCAGGTGTTATAGTACATAAATGTAAGTGTTACAGTATATAAAATCAAATCACTTTTATTTACATAGCAATTTATACAATACTGATTGTGTCGAAGCTGCTTTACAGAATTAAACAGGAAAATAGTTTGTCAATAATGCAAGAGGACATTAACAAGTCATTTTTCCAGTTAAAGTCAGTTCTTTGGTGATTCAGTGTTGACATCATCCAGTTCAGCTCTCTTCCAACAATGTCTGTGCAATCAGCCAAGTGTTCCCAAATAAGCAAGCCAAAGCCGACAGCGGCAAATACCCGAAACTCCATCGGTGACAGAAACTGAGTAGAAAACCTTGGGTGCAACCAGTCTCAGTCGGGAGGGCAGCTCTCCTCTGGCCAGACGAAACCTGCATGGTTTCATTCTAGGCTGCAACACATGTCAGATTGAGCAGAGGACTTGTCTGGTTCTAGTGGTCTTGTACTGATGGCCAACGATGTCTTTGGAGGGGATCAGTCTCTGGGGCTCATCTAGCTGACATGGTCTCCGCTGACATTCTGGGCTGTCGGGGTTGTCTCTAGGTGCTGATCCACCATCTGATCTGGATACGGACTGGATCTGGGTGACTGCAGTGACCATCTGATCTGGATACGGACTAGGTGGCTACATTCACCTCGGAATAAGAATGAAACAGACTAATAATAGCACAGATGCCACTGCGAACAGTAAAGCACATTATAATTGTAGTAAAAACTCTAAACATTTACACATATTACCTGGAATGAAAACAATAAACTCCTAGTGTTGAAAGTACACACAGTGTGTAGTTGCAGTGGAGCGGTCTGGTGTTTGGTGCCATGGAAGAACTGATTGTGTTACATCTGAAATCTTGCAATGATTACAAAGCACCAATGAAACCTTTGGCTACACCCTGATGGAGAAAGAAAAGTACATTTTAAGTTCAAAAAATGAAATGATGCCTTTTAAATAATTAACAATGTGTCAATATCAGTTAATTAAATTTGTGATGAAACAGAAGTTGCAACCTTTTTTTTTTTGGCACAAATCCATTGCACAAGAGGGAGTATTGATGCTGACTGGATTTGTAATATTATAGGGCTAAGTTACCTCAAATAGCATAAAAATAATATCAAAATATAACGGTCCTGTCTGTTGTTGATAAATACAACAGGTGACGTTTTACAAATTAAGTTGATTAACTTTTCTTTTTTTTTTTTTTGATTGATTGATCAGTTGTCCCAGTGTTTACTGAGCCACGGTCTTCCCCAATGCAGGAACTCGTGTGCACGATATAGTGATTCACTACCTAGGGAACATACTGAGATGCTTTGAACGGCTTTGTGAAACAATTCAGTTGTTCATTTTCGACAAACTTCTCTTCCGAAGCGCCTCCACGAGAACAGAAACGCCGTGTAACGTTAATCCGCCCGTTTCATAAGAGCGACATTTCTCAGTGGCTTGTTGTTAGTCACGTTTAATGTCGTCTTTTTACTTCACGGGACAATTGCAGAAGTTTACACAAACAAAAACCCATTCAACACGCCCATGTTAACTTCATATGAGCGTATTACTGTGGTTTACGTTAAATTACACGTTTCATAGATTTCGGTTAACGTTAGTCATATTAAGCATAATGGCTTATAAAAAAGAGAAAGACCGCATGATTTCTTCATATCTTTTCAGGTCACGGAAACACAAAAATATCATACAACATGGCAAAATTAGCTAAAATTCATTATAGTAACACAGCTTTTGATATTAAGTGTTTTATGGATTAAACAAGGTGGAAAGACCGCATTCCCTTCAGTTAAATTTCCCTAAGACATATCATACGACGCTTATTCGATGTTTTTATATATGTTGGACGCTTGTGTATAAATATATAAGTTTTAAATAAAACATTTACAGCTAAATTTAGTCTAATGTTAGTTAAGTACAAATATTTATTCAGTGTAACGTTACTTGACTTACAGGACGCCTGAACTTGACATACTGTCTTATATCTACTTTTCTTTGGATAATATACAACTCATAAAACACTTTCTAAATGTCCATTAAAAAATTAATATTTTGTATCATTATCTCGTTAAATTTTACTCTAAATAAAATAACATTTATTTAGTGCAACTTACCTGACGCGGGAACAAGATGGCGGTGCCGTTTCTCCCGCGAAGTCACTCAGGCGTCTGCACGTACGGAATGATCTGTGTTGGCTGGATTTGAGTTTGGTCAACATTTAGCATTCTGAATGTTGACTGGATTTGAAAATAACCATTCATTTAATGTTCCTGATATATATTTGTGCAGACTTAATATAATATGTCTTCTTAACTAAGCCCAAGCAATAAAATTAGTTCAACTCAAATATTTTTGCCCTTCCAACATTTTGTTAATTAGATTTTTTACAGTGTAAAATATAATTATTATATAGCAAATCTCATCTGCCTGATTGCTTGTATCTTTGCAATTTGTAAACTACTGTATCTCCCAGCTGTAGGATGAAGATATTAAGATATCACAAATCATTAATATCACGATTTTATCAACAATTTGTAATGTGAAAAGTGCTAAATAAATACATTTGACTTGACTTGGCATGTATGCAAACTCACGGTCAAGTCGGGCTCTGTTCTAGTATGTACTGTAACACCCACTTTTCACGATCCAGTCAGTTCCCAATAGATCAAATCAAATAATTTATTGTTGAATATCTTGTTTCACTTTTAAATAGCTCACATTACAAAAGTAAAATGAGATGCAAATACTCTATCATGCTGACTTGAAAGCTCTCTGTCTGTTCTTCTCTGCATAGATTAACCATCCATGCTGAGTGTCCTATGCATCTGGAGGATTTTCCTATGGATGCCCATGCCTGCCCGCTGAAGTTTGGAAGCTGTAAGTAATCTCTGTGGCCGTCATTTAATTTTTCTAGATTGTGTAATTGACAGCTGCTCAGATTCTCTGGAGTATTTTATAAGTATATCGGCATGCACGTTGTCTTGCGCACACGTACCCTGCACAGTTAGCTCGGTCATGACCTTGACATCGAAATCCGTGTAACATACTGAACTGGATTAGGTGGGTGCAGGTTGAGCATCTAACTGCCTGTGACTCCAGACAGACTCTTGTTTGTCTTAAAGACAGTCCAGATCAGAAAATTATTAGCAGCTTATCTTCCAGACGCAGCTCAGAGAACCCAATAACAAAGTGTCTTTCTCCACAACTCAGAATGGCACATAATGTCACACCTGACGCTTATTACCCATCTGCGTTTGCTCCTTACAATAAACAACATCTATCCAAGTCAGCAGTGTCGTTAGAATACAACATAAAACCCCAAAGGCAGACCAAAAAATACGGACCTTGTTTTTCACCAGTCACCAGTCCTAAAACAAAAAAACATGTTTCGTAATTCCCCTCCTGTGCAGAGCCTTAGATTAATAGCCCAGCCAATGACACCAAAGGTCATCCTGACACAGCAGTCACACCTTTATGAATAAAACATCCCACTGGGCAATAAAACAAAAGTCCTCTGCTCATACATTTTCAGTAGTGCCTTTCCCCCCATAATATCTCTTTTTTACAATGATGACCCCTCACTGGATCTGTGATTCATGCAGCAGAAAGACAGCAAAGAATTGGCTTTTTAGCAAGACATCGTACAGTGGGCTGCATAATTAGTGGCTTTGTTAACAACAGTCGATTATAAGCACTGGTCTCTCAATCCCCCAATCAACCCGCTCATTTGCTTTGCTGAACATAAAGGAAAAGCGCCTTATATTGCAGTTACAAAGTTGTCTGTTCGTATGTCTCTTTAAATATTTATCATGTTTCAAGGCACGTTTTCCCACTTCTGTTTAAAGATCTGAGAGTAGTAGAAAAGTGCTCATTTGGGTTGATTTTGATCTTGATTTTGCATTGCTGGAGAAATGTTTTCCTTAATATTAATAACTGCTTGTTTAATCTCTTTAAAGCAAGCTGAGCACATCTTCAGCTATACTGTATTAAACTTGATATGATGAATAGTTCAAAACATCTTTTTTTGATTTATGGTGCTAATTAATCTGGTAACTGTCAAAATATCCACTGATTTAGGTATTACAGTGTTAGAAGTGCCCTATAAGCATAATTATTATGCATCACTCTGGAATACTAGAATCTAATTGGTCAGTCATGGCAACCAATGTTTCTTGTACCACTCTCATATTAGTAATTAATATGTTTTAGACTCACATTATGTCTTTTTGTTAAATTCATAAAAAGAATATACTCAGAAAAGTAGTTCATGAATGAGGCCTGGTTTAGTTTTGTGCACAAACATCTGTAGAAAGACATGTTTTCTATTTACTTTCTTTACTTTTTTTTTTTTTTTAAGCATTACATGATTTATTTTGCTTGTAGTTTGGTGTTCTGCCTTCGCTGGCAAAAGAATGCAGAGATTCAAGGACCATTAACACGAACGGCATAAAAAATCATCTTGATTCTCAGCTGTATTCTATTTTTCTTCTTCTCATTTCTTTTCCATTATTTGGTCTGGTAAACAGGTAAAAGGTTCATTTCACACCAGCAGAACGAGTGTCCAGCTTTTATATGACTGCCAGCCATGATGATTTATAATTGAGGATAACGCATAATGGCCAACAGATCTAAAGACACACAAGCTCCTCATTCCCTCGTTAACCAGCTGCTCATTTTACATGCTCTTTTTACACTAAACAACCATTTGAGGTGTGCATGTGTTTTGTGCAGTGATATGTAATCCAGGAAAGATTCTACTGAGGCTTTGAAACTATTATTGGACTGTTAATCAAACTATAGCAAGGCCATTCACATAAAAACAGTGTTAGAAGGCGATATTCGATGAAATATTTCCTTCTCCAATCCAATTTGAATTGCTTCTAATTCATCCTCTCATGTTCTATTCTCTTTCTCACTCCCATCCCCTTATTAATTGAGTTTTAGCCCAGGCACTAAATTTAAGACTTTTCTGGTAATGTGCTGAAAGACTTTGACAACATTGACCTTTTCAGCCTATAGCCATTTCTTGCAGGCCATACTAAATAAGAACCGATGCCAGTCGTACAATTTAAATATGTATTTAAACATGGAATAATGCACTTCATTATCAATTACTATTCATAATGGATTAAGTGGCATTAAACTTGATGTGTTTAGCGCTTGATTAATGACCTTCCAACAGAATAAAACAATAACGTTTCTCTGTGGCCATCAAAATTTAATTAGCAAACCTCAGCCTGCTGTGTGAATTATGTTTCTAGTGTTAAGCCTGCCAGCTTTTCTCCCGCTCACAGTCGTGTGGGCGCACATGTGTCTGTCTGTGTATGTGTGTTGTTTGTTTCTGTGTATGGACCCCAAGATAATTGTTTTTCATGCTCTTTTGCAAAGTTCATCCTTGTGTATTCGAACACAATAAGTCTTGTGTTACATTTCCCCGTTATATACATTAGATTCAAGGAAGCTGCTAATCGGAGGGAGCATGGTTAGTCAGCTTTTATTAAAGTTGCATTCCAATTGCCCTCACTGAGATGCATTTATTCATTTTACTGCCCCCTATTTTATCATGAGCTCTGTTTTGTTCTAAAGTATGAATTTTAAGTTGGTGTTTTCCCAACCCAGCAACTATATCATTCGTGGAAATAGGATTCTCTCAGAAGGCAAACAGACCAGTAAAATGTATTTGTATTCAAATTGCACAGTGCATTTTAGTTTACATAATACTGGTTGTAAAATAACTTATTTATACACTACACTTTTAATGATCAAAAAAGTACTAGAAAAGCTAAAACACAGGTTCGATACGTAAACCCTGGCACATTTTTATTATGTTGATATAGGTACGTATTGCTGTGTTTCTATTACGTTGGTTCAGGTACGTATTGTGACGGTTCAGAATTCGTTAAAATTTAATGCTCTATCGTGTTGGAAATATACCCTACACCAAACCCAACCCTAAACCTACCCGATAGTGTTGACGAATGCAAAACTGATATAAAAATGCATTAGTCGATGCAACCATGCTACTTGAACTTCCTTATATGCAGATTTGAACGATTTTGTCAAATCGTAGTTACACAGCATTCGAACCGGAGCTCTTCACCTCTCAAGTACATCTCTGTACTCTGCTACCGAACAAACCTACCGTCTATGAAAACCCATAGATATGAAGCTGGATATGTGTGATGATAACATTCAGAAGCATCAGTTTTCAAATTCCGCAGCATATTAATATTGTTTTGAATATTGTTACACTACATTCTTCAAGTAATTACACTTTATTAATCGAAACTCTGTAAATTTGTGTGAAAAGGAATGAAAGGCATCAGAGTTATACTGCCTCTAGTATTCATTTCTTTTGGAAACTGCAGTGATATATATGTATTGGTACGTATTTCTCATCACGCTAAAAAGTTTGCCCAAGTACGTTTATGCCATGAGACACGGTAGCAAACGTGTGTGGTAACGCTTTATTTTAATTTGTTCTTTTTACACATGTTGCTTACTATTATAATGACAATTAATTATGCATAATTACATGCAAGTAACCCTAAGCCAAAACCTATTCCTAACCCTACCCATATAGTAAGTACATGATGTTAAACGATTTATACACAGTAACAAGGACACATTAAAATAAAGTGTAACTAAATATGTTAATATACTATGTATACAGCATATGGATGCTATAATAACATTAGCCTTGTTTGATGTAAAAAATCACGAAAAGTCCCTAAAATACACTAGTGATGGGTCATTTTCCAACGATTTATTCATTGTGTTTGTCACAAGACAAATTAACGAACAACTCAGGAGGTAATCATTTCTCCTCATAAATGATCTTTGGCTGCATTATATTGATTTCCTCATTTGTAATACGATCAAGATTGTGTAGGTGGCCATGTTCCATCACTATTATTGAACTTAGTCAGGTTAGACGCCATATAGAATTTCACACAGATGAAAATGAGGCTGCGAGGGATAAACTTGCAATCTGAATTCATGTGTGAAAACTTATCCCAGAATGCTAATTAATTCATTTACTAACAAACATGCACTAGCATGTAGTCAAAGGGGTCGTTATTCACACATGAATGGCACACATATGACTTATGTCATAGTTAAGATTAGTTCTTGATTAGAACATGCCTTGACTTATCATTAGTACATATTAAAGTAATTTTTAATTTAGGTATTAGTCCATGATTATGCATGTACTGGTATTGTAAATGTTTGCTAAAACTATTTAGTCAAAACTATTAATTTTTATAAAGCCTGCATTAAGAATGCTGACATGAAATTAAATGTGACCCTGGATCACAAATCCAGCCATAAGTGTCAATTTTATATGTATACAGAAAGCTTTCATATGAATAAATAAGCTTCCCATTGATGTACAGTTTGTTAGGATCGGACAATATTTGGTCGAGATGCAACTATTTGAAAATCTGGAATCTGAGGGTGCAAAAAAATCTAAATACTGAGAAAATCACCTTTAAAGTTGTCTAAATGAAGTTCTTAGCAATGCATATTACTGATCAATAATGAAGTTTTTATATATTTTTACGGTAGGAAATTCACTGAATATCTTCATGGAATGTGATATTTACTTAATATCAAAATGATTTTTGGCATAAAAGAAAAATTGATAATTTTGACCCATACAATCTATTTTTGGCTATTGGGTCACAAATCTAAATATAAAGTTGCAAAGGGCAAGTTGAACTAGCCAGTCAGTCTAGAAGTAATGTTTTATGTGCACTACTATCACCACGCTTCAGCATGTAGATATGGAAAAAAACACCCATGCAGTAAATTATAAAAGAACAGCATTGTATTTGTTTATAAAATTTTGGTCAGAATAAACCAATACTGCTGTGGTTTGTCTTTCTAAGATGCCTACACCAACAACGAGGTTGTCTACATCTGGACAGCAGATGATGAGAAATCTGTTTCTGTGGCTCCTGATGGCTCTAGACTCAACCAGTATGACCTGTTGGGCCATGTCATTGGCAAAGAGACCATCAGCTCCAGTACAGGTAAGCGCTTTTCTCTTCTGATTATATAGTGAAGTTAAAACAGATCAAAAGTGCTGGTTATGATCTAGGCAAATGGTAGCGAATGAAGAAGTGAAAATATAAAATGTTTTCAATTGTTTAATCATTGCATAATTCCCATTCCATTTCTGTTATTTATAGTTTGAATGCATTATTTACTATCATTCTGCAATATGGAAAATGCTTGTTTATCACAATATCTTTATAATCAATGACAATAAAGAGTGCATAATCAGTTACTAAAACCAGCATTTTCAGAGCTGTTTCTATGACATGTTGGACCAGGCAAAAGTGAAACACCCAAACAGACTGAGTTTCAATAACGATGCAGTTATGATATTGTGATGAATTGATATATTGATTGCATTTATAGTCACAGCATATGTATCACAATATATGGTAATTGTCAATATCCAGCTTATTTTCCATTTTATACACCACCAAATCCTGTGTATTTACACTGAATGCTGCAGTCTGCCTTTTAACAGGTCTCCTTCAAATATATGAAAAAGATCTGCCTTCCTTTGTTTACCAGTTTTCGAGGCACAGTTACAGATTCATGCTGGATAATGAAAACCTCTCTTGCTCTTTAACACAGTTTATTTATATGCATGAGTCTGTAATACTCTTCTGTACATAACCTTCTCTTTGTGAAATCTCTCTTTTGCAGCTGACAGCCTGAATTAATTAACTTTGCTCGCTTCCCACATGCTTTTCTCCTTTCTTCCAGCTTCAACATACACTTACAAATTCCATTTTGTCTGTTTGTAAAGTAATTTATCTAACCTGCTTTGCAAGCACCTAGCTTATCGATTGCTTTCTGTCACAGTTATTGGGGTCATACAGCCTCTGTGAAGCAGGAAGGACTCAAACAAGTATGAGTGTACAAGAAAAGTGTGTGTGCTCAATAAGACGATGTGCAGATGTCAAAATGAGAGATGAAATTGACCTAAACTCCACATTATTTGTGGTGCACTTCTTCTACAGCCAGTGAAAGGGAAATCGGTCATAAATGATTATGCTTTAATCCAAAGGTATTATATAGTTCATAAAAGTCTAGACTCTAAATTTCCCTCCCAGCAAAAGTCTGGGTCCCACTTTATATTAGGTGGACTTAACTACTATGGACTTATATCAAAAATAAGTGCAATGCACTTTTTGTGTTCATACTGTATTGCAAAACACTTTTGCTGCTACTGAAGTGGGATATCAGGTTTGGTGGTATGGGTAGGTTTCAAGGTTGGTTAAGGTGTAAGGGATGGGTCAACAGTGTAATTATAAATGTAATTACAGAAAATAATTACAGTTGTAATTACATGCAGGTATTTTTTAATACTGTATAAGTACCATGTAAAAACATGTATACAATAAGTTCATTGTTTCAACTGATTAATTTAAATGTAAGTACATAGTAGTTAAGACCACCTAATATAAAGTGGGACCAAAGTCTGAATCAAGAGCTAATTCTTGCTCATGTGTGTTCATTTCTAGGAATATTTGACGAATTGTTGCATGACTGATACTTTGTTCAAATTGGCAGACAGCGAAAAATCATCTTCGAAATCTAGTTCCTTGGGCCTCACAAATCACAAGCAGGGGTTAATCAACATTTCAAACCCATGAAAGGACTGGGGGCTTGAGCTCCAGTGAAATAACCCTGTTCCATTCAATGTATAAAAATTGCAAAAATTAAAAATAAAAGTCATCATTTTAGTCAGATAAAACTGACTAAATTAATGAATATGAGTGTAAAGTACATTATCATCGAAAGACAAAACCTATGAATACAACTAAAATATTTAAATAAAAATGAACACTGGCAGCTACGGTGGGTTGTTAAAGTAAGTAGTAATCAATCCTAAATAGACTACTGCGGGGTTAGTTAATATAACCTTCAACGTCAGAAGAGCCATTTTGGTCCTTTTCCCACTGAATAAAATTCACGTGGAGCCACAAAATATTTGACCCCCAAATAAATATAACACGGCATATAGCTAAAGTTTTATATTCAGTTATGTTATAGGGCAGGGGAGTAACAATCAGTTCAGAAGTGAGGGGGACAGAAATGTCAAATGTAATAATAATTATAATATTTATGTATGTATAATTGACACAAACATTTTTTTTTAATTGGCTATAATTAAAATACACTGCTGGACAATAACCAATAATTTGTCCACAAAAATTATATTTGATATATATATTACTAATGACAATTTTATGGTTATGATATTCAGTATATATACTACAAACACTTTTTCCATTTTTATCACAGAATAAGGCAGAAAATAGGCTGTATTTTATAGCTTCTTTACTGTAATTAATGCTGTCAATTACCACTGGATCGTTCATATTACCTGGAGAAGACTTGAAAAACATAAACCATCTCATCTTCACGTTTCATCAGTTAAGGTTTAAACTTGTTATTCAGCTTAGTGATAGCTGGATGCCTTTTTCCATATTAGCAAAGAGTTCTTTGATATTAGGGATTTACTGGCATGTAAAAAGTTACTATTGCTTCCCATATGAGTTCGTTTTGGACTTTCTGCACGAGAGCGCCCTCCCGCTTCGAGGATGAATGAAACATACAGTGCGTGAGAGTGTTCAGCGCGCCGTGATGTTCACATCGCTTTGGATACGAATAAAACGAATCCAAAATGACGTGACTATCTTTTCTCTTTTAATTTAAACGTAGATTTATTCACATTGGCCCTTGAAAACCTCTACTTTAACACACTTGACCGAGAAAAAGTGCACGGGTAGAGTTTGTGGCCTAATGGTTAGAGAGTCGGACTCATAAACCAAAGTTTGCGGGTTCGAGTCTCGGGCCGGCAGGGATTGTAGGTGGGGGGAGTGAATGTCCAGTGGCTCGGGAGCCGCGGGTTGCCGACCCCTGGGTTAGGGTTATTCCTAGCGCTATTTATAGGACTATTTTATAGGGCTTTTTTGTGATTGCAGTTGAGATTGTTGTATAATAAATATATAACGTATTTAAAGACCTTGTTGCATCAGATGCAGCTTCTATGTCATCTTATTTGTGTAAAGACTGCTTAAAAATATAGCAACAATTCTATTTATGAATATATTTGAGCTGCCCATTTAACACATTCATTCATAGCATTTTTATCATGCTTCCTTATTCTTACATAAAATTCCTTAATAAGGATTGTCCTTTCTTCTGAGCAATTCAAGCTTGAAATACCACCTAATTGCAAGCATGTTTTGCCATTCCTACAGAATGCATTCTTGCATTCAAAAACAGCTGGATGGAGTGAAGATGAGTGGAACAGAACACAGGGTTCTCAAGAATTTGAAAATCTGACACACGATTTATGGGGACATTCCATAGGTGTATGGTTTTTATACTGTACAAACTATATTTTATATCCCCTTACCCTAAACCTATCCCTCACACAAAACTACAGGCATTTTTAGGCTTTTAACATATTCTGTATGATTTACAAGCCGTTGTCCTCATGGGGATCATAACTAAATAAATAAATTCCCCACAAGATTAAAATTTGTGATCACTATGCCTGTGGGGACATTTGGTCCCCATAATGTAAGGAATACCAGGACCCCACACACAAATTGGTGCGTCACTATTAAGATGTTTAAAAAAAAGCTCTGGTTGTTTGTCAGTGCTGGAGAAAGGGTTTGTATCAACTTGCTTTCAGATGAAACACCTATTTTACTGTCCCCCCTCAGCTGAAATGGAAAAGACAAATGTTCGAGTGTTTGTTTTTAAAGCACCAGAAGCATCTGTTTATTTTTCATTTTGTCATTTTAATTGTCCTCTGTTCTGCCTCCCAGTGCAGGGAGAGAATGCTAACTCAATCGAAAATTGCTTTTCCCACAGAGATTAGAATTTCAACCTCAGGTCTTGTTCAAGGAATATTTTATACACCCAAAATGAAAATTCTGTCATTAAAAGAATATACTTTACAGAATGCCAGGGGTTTTCTTTTCTAGAATGAGGACTGATAATGAACAAATACAGTCCATTTCACTGTATATGCTATATTCCACATCTTCTAAAGTCATACTATAGCTTGTCCACTGTTCAATTTTGTACATTGCAAAATTTGATTCTGAAGTGTCTTGTAACTGACCGCAAAAACTTTGAATGTGTTTGTTGTTTTGTTTTTTTTGCTTTGGTAGTACAACCCAAATTTGAAATAAAATTAAAACTAAAAGAATTTCAAATCACATGAGCCAATATTTTATTCACAAAAGATCATAGATAACATAAATGTTTAAACAGAAATTTTAAAATTGTATGCACAAAATGAGCTCATTTCAAATTTGATGCCTGCTACAGGTCTCAAAATAGTTGGGACGGGGGCATGTTTATCATGGTGTAGCATCTCCTCTTCTTTTGAAAACAGTTTTAAGATGTCTGGGTATCGAGGTGATGAGATTCTGGAGTGTTGGTGTTTGAATTTTGTCCCATTCTTGCCTGATAGAGGTTTGCAGCTGCTGAAGCATTCATGGTCATCTTTGACGTGTTTTTCGTTTAATGATGTGCCTCTATAGGTGAAAGATCTGGACTGCAGGCAAGCCAGTTCAGCACCCGGACATGCTGTTGTAATAGCTGCAGTATGTGGTTTTGCATTGTCCTGCTGAAATACACAAGGCCTTCCCTGAAATAGACGTTGTCTGGAGGGGAACATATGTTACTCTAAAACCTTTATTTACCTTTCAGGATTCATAGTGCCTTCTCTCTACTCTTTAGCCCAGGGGACACTGTGTCCGTGATTTCCAACAAGAATGTTACATTTGGACTCGTCTGACCATAGAACACTTTTCCACTTTGAAACAGTCAATTTAAATGAGCCTTGACTCACAGGACACAACGGTGCTTCTGGATCATGTTCACATATGGCTTCCTTTTTGCATGATAGAGCTTTAGATGGCATTTGCAGATGGCATGGCAGATTGTGTTTACCGACAATGGTTTCTGGAAGTATTCCTGGGCCCATTTAGTAATGTCAATGACAGAATCATGCCGATGAGTGATGCAGTGTCGTCTGAGGGCCCAAAGACCACAGGCATCCAACAAAGGTCTTCAGCCTTGTGCCTTACGCATAGAGATGTCTCCAGTTTCTCTTAATCTTTTGATGCTATGCACTGTAAATGATGAGCTTTGCAAAGCCTTTGCAATTTGACGTTGAAGAATGTTGTTTTTAAAGTATTCCACAATCTTTTTACGCACTCTTTCACAGATTCGACTGTTATCCACATTTTAGGCTTTGTGCTAGAACCGAATTTGCTGCAAAAAAAGACCATTGTACCATATCTGAATCTATGTTCTAGCAAAGAAGTAATGGAGAGAAAATTTAGACTTTTGCATGAGTCTTCTACTTCTCCTGATCTATGATAAACCAGCCACTGAATAATAAGATTTCCTTTCTTTTGATTTTTATGGAAATGTGCAAAATTTTAAACCAAAATTAAATGACTTTAGCAGTGCAAATTAGCCACCTGACCTCTGATTTTAAAGACATAATTGCAGCTCCTCATGCTCTGTCAGACCTTCAGAGAGAACAAAATGGTAGGGCTTTCAGATTGAGCAATTGTCTGTCACTTCCTTCCCACTGTTAAGGTTAGAACATCCAATATGCCCCAGCCATGCTGGGAAAACACTCAAATTCTCTGTTGTTGACGCTGTGATCTACAAGAAGCAATCAGTTAAACCTCCTCTCCAACACAAGACCCCCAACTCCTATATCTCAGTTGCTATTTCTGCATGATCATCCATGAATAAAATTCTGAATATTTTAGTCTGTGTTGTCCCATCAATAATTCATCCTTCTTACGGCCTCTGTCTTCTCTTTTCTCATTTCTAATATAGGAGAATATGTGGTGATGACAACGTATTTCCATTTGAAAAGAAAAATTGGCTATTTTGTGATCCAGACGTATCTCCCCTGCATAATGACCGTCATTCTGTCTCAGGTCTCCTTCTGGTTGAATCGGGAGTCCGTTCCAGCACGTACCGTCTTTGGTGAGCTTTTCTTCCGTTTGTTTACTAATGCACAGATGTGCTCTGCGAGTAATCCGGCAAATAATAGAGCTGCTGTTTACATTATGAGACTACATCAAAACATGCTGTGCCTTATATTTGTGGAGATGCTTTTGTTTTTATCTGCCATTATGAAACAACAGGAAGCATTCCGTAAGCAAGAACACCAGGCATTATTTGAAAAGTTTGTATTCTGTGTGAAAATTATTCAGAGAAAACATAAAGCTGGATAGTGATGGATTCTGTTTTGAAATGGTGTAATTACCACAGCAACCACACAATCACCTAATTAATTACAGATTAGATGGACCTAAACCTGGAGTCAAATGAAGTTAAAAAAAAAGTAATGCTGACAGGACAGAAAAGGAAAAGATAAGCACAAGAGCACTGCAGCTGTATCTCCTTCAGCAGCCTATTCACACAGGATCTTTAAGCCAGCTGAAGTTAAGAGATTATAGCTTATTGAGCTCACATCAGCATTGGCATGGTGTTTGACTTCATCTGCGGTTTGCTTTTTATCGAGGGCCGGAGCATCAGGTGCAATGCAGGGCTCATTCTGCCCTTATTACTGTGGAGGATGTTACTGATGAGAAAGTTTCTGCAATCAGCTAGAGAATAAATGAATTTGTGACACTTCTCACAAACCGTTCTTGACAGAGTGCAGCAGCATTTCATGCACCACTGTTCTGAATATTATGCAGAACCACAGAAAAAGATATCATAATTTAAATCACATTATTTTTCATATTGCAATATGAATATGATTCAAAGACGGTTTAATTTTTTTTTGTTTTCCTGATTCGCTCAAGCCGGGCACACTGCACGATTTTCAGGGAGTCGAACATTACACAACTTTTCAATAGGAAGAATCGCTGACATCTCTGCCTTGTCTACAAGTTATGTTTCACAATGTAACACACGTGAGAACTCAGAAATAATGTAAGACCACGTGAAAGACAGACTTTCTCACGCACGATTTGTCTCTGGTTTTGGGCATTTGCCAGCGATTTTAAGTCAAAATTAGGGCTAAATCATGCTGTGTGAATCGTTTGAGTAGTGCAAGCGCTCCATGCCACGCTCGGGCACAGTTCATTTAGCCGTCCCTGGCCCAGTCAGAAGAGGTGCCGGAGCACGGAACAGATACTATTTTGTGTGTGCTACTACTACTACACTACAATTTCAATTAATCTAATAAAATCAAGTATATTTACGTTTAGAATGGGTCTGGTTCTCACCTTATTGATGAACTGGAATTGTAGTCTTTGATTTAAAGCTGCAAAGTGTTTCATTAACGTCAGCTGCCTCCGTAATAATTCTCTGACTTACAAGTGAAAATCAAGGCATGGCATAAATTACAAATTTATTCTGCAGAATATTAGCGAAAGTGGGTTTCTCCGTCATCTTGCACATGATGTAAGCGTGCTCCCGCCCAGAAAGTTTAGTGCAAGTGTGAGTGCAGGCCAGCGGGGGAGTGGGGAGGGGGGATAATCGCGCTTGGGCTCAGTTCAAGGCAACCCTCAGATCTATATTCAGTAGACACATTAATTTAAACAAACACAACAAAAATAAATCCAGGTTGAAAAGAGGATATTCTAGACGCAGGACAACTAGAAATAAAACATGCATGCTTAACATCTATTTAGGACAACATAAGACAAAGAACATAGGAATCACTGGGGTTTAAATCCACAATATATTACGGGATTAAACAAGTAACAGGTGAAAGTGATAAATTGCTTAGGAGGGCAACTATGGAAACACACTAAGGACTAATGAAGCAAGGCAATCATAAGAAGTAAAACCATGAGAACAGGAACTACATATCAAAATTCTACCGGTTCAAGTTAAGACTCAATATTGATTACAGACCACCCTCGTGAAACGACAGAATTAAATTATAAGGTATTATTGTATGTAAAGAAGACAGTCCCATAATAAGGTCAGTGGGGAAAAAAAATGAGTTGCTGTCTATAAATGGTCATTTCTATAGAGTGGTGGAACTATGATGTCACCTTGTGGGCAAAAACCCGGACGTGAGCATTTTAGCACTTCCGGTTCCATCATCCCAGAGTCAATGGGTTTTTTTGAATGGGAGTTTGAGTAAATCCCCTAAAATAAGGTCTGTGGTTTACACAAGCTCAAGATACTTTCAAGTTTTATTCTACGACATAAAACACAACAGTTACACCCCACTATTGATTTGTTTAAACCGTTACATTTCTTTAAAAAGGCGGTTGCTAACAAGTTGCTAAATGGGATTACAGTCATTTCAATCATTACGTTCTCACCCCTTGGCTGAAAAATATATGAGCTGTGTGGTGATGTAGGGAAATACCTGTAAATGGCGCATCTCTGACGGAGAGATGCAAAGCGGTTTAAAGCAGAGTCCTGGACGGGTCCTGTTTGGTAAACCAAGCAGTACTTAACAGAACACCCGACCCGTTATCCCACAGCAGCACTATATATTTATTTCTGTAGCCTACCAGACCAGAACCGTTCGACATAAAGACAGAGAGTCGTGACCCGAACCGGACCCACATTAATCTACATCAGGAAGGCAAACTTATTTATTTTCTCATCTAATACAAGCAATCAAACCAACATTAGGCAAGTTGGTGCTTTGAAGAAAAACAGACACGCAACATGATAATTAACAGAAAAAAAGATGAGAACGCAACTTTCTGTAAACAATACAAAACTTGCCCTAGCATCTTATGATCACTGCTAAACTATAGAACAAATAAATATGCATAGGCTAAATCACATCATACACACGCTTATAATTATTCATAAATAAAGAAAATAACACAGCCTTTAAATAGGCCTACGATTGCAGTTATTATTGAATTTCATTAGTCCCACAAAGTTATGATTTATGCGCAGACGTTCACGGAAAAATGCGCAAGACAAGACAGTTACAATATCATGATTATGGTTAAATAAGAAAAAAAGACATATAACCAAATTAGGCTATGTTTATTTTTATATTAAATATCTCAACACACCATTAGATATGACATGAAGCGCAACTTGTGTAGATTTATGTAGTAAAAAGGCTTGCTTCCTTTGGTGTATATTTGTATACTTTTACCGTCTCTCAATCTCAGCATGGGTTAATTTTGTCACTAAACGTTTGCCCCACTAAGGTTAAATTATGCTAAGTCTTTCTTTGGCCTTCGCTCTGGAAGGGATCTGTTGATTCTGCTAAACTTTCATTAAAACGGAAACTAAACTATATAAAAACTAAATAAAAATGTGTTCACAAAATACAAACTAAACTAAAACTAACAAAGATATTAATGAAACTAATAAAAACTCAACTGAATTTCTTAGCAAATTTGAAAACGATATTAAAATGAAACTCATTTAAAAATTCAAAACTATAACAATCTTGGTCACAGTGAAAGTGAAATTTTGGTAACACTTTACAATAGGGAACACTTATTCACTATTAACTATGACTTTTCTAAGATCATTATTTTGTGCATTTGGTGTATCAGAATATGTTGACATGCTTTAATGTTCAAAAAAACACATTATGTTTCAAATACTGTACATTATTGTAGTTCTTCTATGCCCCGCCTCTCTCAAACAATATTTTCTAAAAAGCCCCTCTTTCCGACAAGTGCAGGCTGCTCTGATTGGCCAGCTAACAGAGTGCATTGTGATTGGCTCTTTACATAATCGCGAGCTTCAGATTTCAAAGTAAATATAAAGACAATATAAAGTAAATATAAAGTAAATGTAAGTTAATTATGTCCTTAGTTTTACCATCAGTTCAAGCCCGAGAGGGGAACAGAGTCACGTGACAGACACAGTGATGATGCTCGTATGTATTTGCAGTACACAAGCCTTGGCTGAGACAGTTAACTCCACTGTAATGTGACCCTGTCTCTCTCTCTCTCGCTCACACACACACACGATGCGCTACTCTATACTGCGCAAAACTCAGCATTTGAACAGTCAATAGCAAATACTTCAATTAATAACAAAACATACTTACAGTCTCTAATTCAGAAGTGCAAGATTGTCATAGCAAATGCAGAATTGACCCTTTTTTTTTTTTAGAAATAGCCTTCGTGCACAGCCAGCATTGTACTCTCCTAGGTTCACGAAACTTGTCGTCCATAAAATGCGTTGCTCCAATTCAAACAATTGGGTTGTGCTGTTCCGTTGTAAACAAATCTTAACATTGATTCCTAATTGCATCTACTTTCAGAAGGTCAAATAAAGTGATTTTGATTTTGCATACCACACAGAATCTCCATGACATGGCTGCATCAACACTACTGTGGTTACTGAAACCACGGCTTCTTTATTTGTGTGCACATTTGGGTGGTATTACGCAAATATTTCCACATCGTGAAGTAGACACGTGGGGGCGTGTCTTAATGAGGCATTTTAGCTCGGTCTGGGTCAGCCTTCTCTTTCAGATAGAATAAATTATTTTGTGGGAGACTTTGAGCTTTGTAACTCTGCAGATTGTATACATGCACAAACAGATACATAACACACTAAAGAAAAGGAAAACAAGAAATCGCATCATATGACCCCTTTAAAAATTATTTGAAAAAGTTGTCAGAAGCATGATGGTGATGACGTTGAAGGCGAGCGACCGTGGAGGTGTAGTTCGTTTACAGCCTAAATTTAGCTTTTAAATTCTGGTGCTTTTATTTAGACTTCAAAATTCATAAAAGTTATATTATTTTGTGAAGATTATTTTGATGGACAAAATATGTAAGTTTCATGAACTATGATTGAACACAGAGTTTATTTTTGCAATAATCCTTAAGCCTATGGAAAAATCCTATTGGCTTTTTGTCGAGGGAACCAGTGTGATGCTAACAGCCGATCCGCATACAAAGTGACGTCATAGTTCCCCCACTCTATTAAGATGTCAGCTTAGAAGGCAGCTGCTTATGCAAGTGGTTTAAAGCAAATAATTGTTACAGTTTTGAATGCTGTAGTAAACCTGGTTCCTTTTCATATCTTCACTTAACACTACGGTAGTAACAGTAACACAACTCCCCAGATGAGATGATTGACTGAAACCTGTATAGAAACATACCAGTTAACTCTTCTGAGGCACCACATCATCTGTGCTGCACCCGTGACTGCAATCCTCTGATTTCTCTTTTTAAGGAAACCAGTTCATAAGAGCTTGTGCTTATGTTTTTATTTGTGTGAAGAGAAGCTACCATATTTCATTGACCATCATCAGAGTGGATATGTTGCTCCTCAGAGTGGGACATGTTTTGGGATGTATGTGCTTGTGTGTTTTTGTTCTGAACAAGGACACTCATAACTGTTTGCAGCTGATGCTCTAAATATTGTACTGCTTGCAAACTCTCCTTTTTTCTCTTTTTGAGGGCCGGTCATTCACAGCACTATACAAGACTGAGTAAGACATGGTTTAAGACCACAACAAAAAGACAATGCAAGGAGAGGTCAAATAATTCCAAATATCAATAACCAATAAAGCAAAAGAAAGAGAAAGACTAAAGTACTTAAAAGATAAAGAACCAATCAGAAGAATAAAAAAAGAGTAAAAATTAAAAAAGTAACACTCAAAAAGACTAGCAAAAGAGCTACAGAATATACTAAAAGTAAAAACTAAATGAGAAGACTAGATAAATATTTAAAGCAAGGGAACAAAAACAACAATAGTAAGGATACACAGATGCCATAACAAGACTAAAACACAACTGGAGAATGTAGCACAACAAAGTGTGTACATATGGCACAAAACAAATCAGTGAAGACAGTAGTCGGGTTTTCTAAGTTTCCAAAGCTGCGAATTTAACTTGTGCACAAAATTGGAATATCACATAAAACATTTGCGAATAAGCGCCATTTCCATCCGACGAGTCAAAGAGAGTCCTGATAAACTAGCACTAAATATCACTGAGAAAAACTTTTATGCGCATGGAGGAATTTATTCGCAAAGTGCATTTCCATCTCCATTTATTCACATTAACACTTTTTCACACAAGTCAAAAACCACCTCAAGCAAGCATAAAAACTTTTGTGCAAATTAAAGGTTGTTGTTTTTTTTTTTTGTTTTTTTTTCAAAATATGGCGTTTCCAACATTAGTTCATGTGACTGCAAAACGTGCATGAAAAATGATGGAAACGGTTAATGAGGTAAGAGAACACAATAAATAGAGAGGAAAGCACACATGGAGCAAGTGAGAACAATTAGTTAAACAAGAACTAGACATCGACTAATTGAGAGGACGTGGTAAAGGGAAACAAGGAGCAAGACAAGGGGAGAACATGACCAACATAAACAAGAATAAGCCGTGTGCTCAAACACAAACCAAACACAGAGACATTAAATAAACAAGGACAAAATGAATAGAGCTGCCAGGACAGAGCCCTGATAATTCCAATCCTCTCATCTTCTAGTTTTCTTTTCTTTCCAAATCCCCAATAATTCTACACCTATACTAAAGTTAGTATTTCCTTTCAGTAAATATTGAATAATGCCACTCTTGTACTGCCACTGTTACCATTTTATTCGTTTTATTGTTTCCCTTTCATATCTTTGTTCTTTAAAATGCCTCTTTTGCTTTATTCATTGTTGTCTTTTATCTTGTGCTAACTCCATAATTTTCAAGCTAAAACTAATTCATGCAGTATGGCTTGCTCAGGTGTATAGTCATATTTCATCTTCACCATCTTATTCTTTGCGGCCCACCTTCACCATTATCCTTTGTACACCCACAACCTTCTAGACAGACTCCTTAGAATTGGTGTTCAGCCCACACAGGCTTAGATATTCACTCATATTTTAATATTGAGTGGTTTTCTTAAGCATGCATCACTATTTATTTTGCTCGTACTATTTAATTTTTTTCTAATAACATTACTTAATTATTTTTTTTAAATGCAATAAACACATGCAATGATTTGAATGCATTCGCTTAGATAATAAGCCTTAAATGCATGAGTGTTTCACCAATCGTTAGTATATATTCAGGTCTTTAGAGACCCGGGCCTATATATCTAACACAGATGGATCTCTAACTGCTGCAATAAGATAAAACTCTTCCATGGAATGGAAAAAAAAAAACACTACGAAAGTCAATGAGAATAATCAACTGTTTGGTTACCAACATTCTTCAAAATATCTTCTTTTGTGTAAAAGAAAGAAATTCATACATGTTCAGAATTTCAGACTATTCAGCTTGAGGGTAAGTAAATGATGAGTGAATTATAATTTTTGGGTGAACTATCCTTTTAAGAGAAACCCTCAGTCCTGATCTGACTATCTAAAGCAGATTTTGAAAAACATATTCTGATATACTAGACAACTTTTATTCATTTTATTCATATGTAATCTAGATAATTTATAACTAGTCCAAACAGAATGTAGTAATTCAGAATAGAACTTCACATTGAGTAGTATTAAAGCAGTTGGCTGTTAAGGTAATCAAGAAGAAACAGCTAAGATGCAAGCAGAAAAAAAGCCTGTTAATTTCCTTGTGTCAAAAGAATAAAAAGCTGTGAGTGTTCTGAATGCTACAGTAATTAGTATCCTATCATGCATCTTTTCATAAAGACAAGTGGGAGGTTGTATCCAACTGATTTCCCATTACCCAAGTTGAGTCTATAAACGTGACTAATCAGCAATCACACTCTGGGTAAGAATCGCATCATTAACTGGTCGCCGCTCTTCTATGAAGAAGCCCCACCAGGCATGCTCTCCACCTCCATAAGAAATGCCACTCCATCTTGGGCAACTTTTTCTTTGAGGCTGCTTCTGCTATTAACATTCACTCCTGCTTATTTTGTCCAGAGGAGAGGTGTTGAAAAGTGTTCCACAGCAACCCCCGGTGTTTCCCACAAGGCGAATGTGAATGCTAATCAGCGATCTGAAGCCTGCTGTTGTTTGGAGTGCAAACACATGTCCAGGAGGAGCAATCTAAATGTTTCATCTTAAATGTTGTAGCCAACGTTTGTGAAGTTGTCTTGGTTGTGTGGAATCATGAATACACAAAATTATCAAATTTGGAACACTTATAGTGGTGGTCACCAATTGGATCAGATGATTACTTAACTAATTTGGACAGAAATTACAGAATTTTAATATACATATTTGTTCAAAAGTTTTGATCACAAATTTCACAACCGAAATTAACCAATATTTGGTTTCAGGGTTATAACTTTTGCAATACAATCTGTTTAAATAAAAAATGGCATCCCTGCTGAAAAATCCAGCATTGCTGGTCACCAGCATAAGGTATGTTTTGCATGCTGGGACCAGCTTGGGATGTTGGTGTGCTGGTGGACCAACATTTGTTGTATTTTGGGTAATGGTATGATCACAGCAACACAAATGTGTGTATGTGTTAAATATCACATTTCTTTTGAAATGTGTTTGTGTTTGTAGTTAAAGATCTAGACAATTTTACAAATTAATTTTAATAAATTATTTAATAAAGAAAAACACGTTGCTGGTTAAATGTTTATACAATAAAATCCCCAGTGTTAAACAAGCACTACTCAGTTTTCATATGATCCTGATCTATAGAGAGTAAAAGTAACACTGAACCAGTGTTGTAGTTAGTGAAATAAAGTAGATTTACTCTACAAGTGATAACTGAGCTTTAGTGAAGACACCTGTGGTTAAGAGGAACAGCAGGAACAGACAAAAAGTGAAGACATCAGCAGAAACACAACAACTACTTGCAGCCACACAGCCTTAAATTAAATAAATATCTCGCCAGAGGTTTTAAACAACTGCATAAATAGAATTACCATATTCGCTTATTGCAAACAAGTTTGGCTTTATTTCTTTCATATGCTACATGTAAAAAGGTTATTGAAGTATGTTGCCATTATGGTGATTAGTGTCCCCTTTCCTTGGGCAATTGTTGAAAGTACACGCTATCACTATTTTCAATAATATTTAATGGTCTTGACTGCACGGATATACCTTTTACTATGTGCACTTTTTTAAATCAGTGACTGAAGACTAGATTTGGACATATGTGGCTTTCCAGATAAGTATGACAAGTATGAAACTTTCAGTTTTGAACATTCATTATTAAGTTATTAACTGTCCCACTGAAAGAAATTAAACTAAAAGACTATCAAATTGTAACGCGTCTGTGGTTGTGGATGAAGGCGCAAGACGAAAGAGTAAACAAAAATAAATCTTTAATGAAATAGCTTCAACACACGTGAACACTTAGTTAACTTAAGATCAGACAAACACAAAGGCAAAACTGAGGACTTATAAAGGGGCTGGAACAAACGAGGAAACAAGGTAATTGAATCAAACACAGGTGATGAATATAACTAATTAACAAAACTAGGTCAGAAACTAAAACAGGAAGAACCAAATAAGGACAAAAAGGAAACTAAACAAACAGTTCTGTTACAGATATCGCCCCCCTCCCGGAAGGTGCGTCCCGCACCGTAACAGTAACATCGGGGAGGGGGGGTGGGCGTCCTGGAGGCTGGAGCAGGACCAGGATGGGACAGGGAAGCCTCCAGGACGGATCAGGAGCCTTGGGAGACCATGGCAGGACTGGAGACCCGGGAGGCCATGGCGGATCAGGAGACACGGGAGGCCATGGCGGATCTGGAGCCTTGGGCGGCCTTGGCGGATCGGGGTCCTTGGGCGACCATGGCAGATGAGGGTCCTCGGGCGACCATGGCGGATCTGGATCCTCGGGCGGCCATGGCGGGTCGGGGTCCTCGGGCGGCCTTGGCGGATCGGGGTCCTCGGGCGGCCTTGGCGGATCGGGGTCCTCGGGCGGCCTTGGCGGATCGGGGTCCTTGGGCGGCCTTGGCGGATCGGGGTGCTCCGTGGCCTTGGCCCATGGCCTGGCCACACAGACTGAGACTATATGGCCCCCCCCCAAAATTTATTTGGGAAAGTTCCCCTCTGGGGGCCACATTGGAGGAGAGGGTTCTTGAGGGCGCTCTGGAGGAGCGGACTCTTGGGGGCGCTCTGGAGGAGCGGACTCTTGGGGGCGCTCTGGAGGAGCGGACTCTTGGGGGCGCTCTGGAGGAGCGGGCGCTTGAGGGCGCTCTGGAGGAGCGGGCGCTTGAGGGCGCTCTAGAGGAGCGGACGCTTGGGGGCGCTCTGGAGGAGCGGACTCTTGGGGGCGCTCTGGAGGAGCGGGCGCTTGAGGGCGCTCTGGAGGAGCGGACTCTTGGGGGCGCTCTGGAGGCGCGAAGCTGGATAGAACCAGCGGAGACGAAGGAGAGCTGGACGGGACCAGCGGAGACGCAGGAGGGCGTTCTTGCAGCGCAGACACTTGAGGGCGCTCTTGCAGCGCAGACACTTGAGGGCGCTCTGGATGCGTGGGGCTGGACGGGACCAGCGGGAACTCAGGTGGGCTGGACGGGACCAGCGGGAACTCAGGTGGGCTGGACGGGACCAGCGGGAACTCAGGTGGGCTGGACGGGACCAGCGGGAACTCAGGTGGGCTGGACGGGACCAGCGGAGATGCAGGAGGGCGCTCTTGCAGCGCGGACACTTGAGGGCGCACGGGAGGCGCGACGCTGGATAGAACCAGCGGAGACGAAGGAGGGCTGGATGGGACCAGCGGAGACGCAGGAGGGTGCTCTGGTAGCACGGACACTTGGGGGCGCTCTTGCAGCGCGGATATTAGAGGGCGCGCTTGCCGCGCGGACATTAGAGGGCGCGCTTGCCGCGCGGACATTAGAGGGCGCTCTTGCAGCGCGGACATTAGAGGGCGCACGGGAGGTGCGGGGCTGGACGGGACCAGCGGGAAATCAGGTGGGCTGGACGGGACCAGCGGGAAATCAGGTGGGCTGGACGGGACCATCATCGCCGTAAACGGCGCAACGTTCATCGCCTGTTGCGGCGGTTTCCACATCGCCGCGGGCGGAACATTCTTCGCCGTGGATAAGGCTCCGGCTCGGGGTCGGAGACTCTCCAGACACCGGATGATGGCTTCTCTCCAAGTGAGGTCGGAGGTGTCTGGGAGCTCTCGCTGCTGGTGGAGCGTGAGCCCGAGCCGGAGCAGCATCTTGAGGGTTCCGTCTTCCAGAGTGCTGGCGAGGGCGAGAGGCGCAAACGCCAACATAAAGCTCACTGGGTCCCGGTTGGCGTAAGCCAAATCAAAAAATCGCGCCGGTTCGCCCATCTTCGGTTGCGGTCTGATCTTCTGTAACGCGTCTGTGGTTGTGGATGAAGGCGCAAGACGAAAGAGTAAACAAAAATAAATCTTTAATGAAATAGCTTCAACACACGTGAACACTTAGTTAACTTAAGATCAGACAAACACAAAGGCAAAACTGAGGACTTATAAAGGGGCTGGAACAAACGAGGAAACAAGGTAATTGAATCAAACACAGGTGATGAATATAACTAATTAACAAAACTAGGTCAGAAACTAAAACAGGAAGAACCAAATAAGGACAAAAAGGAAACTAAACAAACAGTTCTGTTACACAAATCACATGAGCCAATATTTTATTCACAATAGAACATAGATAAAATAACAAATGTTTAAACTGAGAAATTGTACAATATTATGGACAAAATGAGCTCCTTTCTAATTTGATGCTTGTTACAGGTCTCAAAAAAGTTTGCATTGGGGCAACAAAGGGCTGAAAAAGCAAAAAAAAATATATATATTAAATATTCAGCTGGGAGAGCATCTAGCAACTAATTAAGTTGACATCAGGTCTGTAACATGATTAGCTATAAAAGGGATGTATTAGAGAGGCAGAGTCTCGCAGAAATAAAGATGGGTAGAAGCTCTCCAATTTGTGAAAGACTGCTTAAAAAGATTGTTAATACTTTAAAAGCAACATTCCTCAACATCAAATTGCAAAGGCTTTGCAAATCTCATCATCTAACATCATCAAAAGATTCAGAGAAACTGGAGAAATCTCTGTGCGTAAGGGACAAGGCCGAAGACCTTTGTTGGATGCCTGTGGTCTTCGGGTCCTCAGATGACACTGCATCACTCTTTGGCATGATTCTGTCATTGGCATTACTAAATGGGCACAGGAATACTTCCAGAAACCACTGTCGGTAAAGACAATCCGTCGTGCCATCTGCAGATGCCAACTAAAGCTCTATCATGCAAAAAGGAAGCCATATTTGAACATGGACCAAAGTTTCAAAGTGGAAAACTGTTCTATGGTCAGGGGAGTCCAAATTTTACATTCTTGTTTCCAGCTTGCATGTTTTGGAAGGCATTATGAATGCTGAAAGGTATATAAAGGTTTTAGAGCAACATATGCTCCCCTTTAGACGACGTGTATTTCAGTAGTACAATGCAAAACCACATATTGCAGCTATTACAACAACATGGCTTCATGGTAGAAGAGTCCAGGTGTTGAATTGGCCTGCCTGCAGTCCAGATCTTTCACCTATAGAGAACATTTGGCACGTCATTAAATAAAAAACATGTCAATGATGACCACAAACTCTTCAGCAGCTGGAAACCTATATCAGGCAAGAATGGGTCCAAATTCCAACACCAAAATTCCAGAAACACATAACCTCAATGCCCAGATGTTTTCCAACTGTTTTGAAAAGAATAGGAGATGCAACACCATGGTAAACATGCCCCCATCCCAACTATTTTGAGACCTGTAGCAGGCATCAAATTTGAAATGAGCTCATTTTGTGCATAAAATTTCTCAGCTTAAATATTTGTTATGTTATCTATGTTCTATTGTGAATAAAATATTGGCTCATGTAATTTGAAATTCTTTAAGTTTTCATTTTATTCAAATTTAAAAAACGTCCCAACATTTCCGGAATTCGGGTTGTATGTCATTGTGTTAAATAGAGAAATGTGCAAACTATGTTTGTCCCCAAAACATTACTTGCATATAGACAGCTGGCTTACTGACACTTAACCCTGCAAGACCATGCTGGTAAACCATCGTCACCAGCTCCATTTTGCTTGAACAGCATGGATTTGCTGGTCCACCACCTAGACCAGCACTATACCAGCATAAATCAGCCTGGACCAGCTAAGAATCCATGCTGGTTTATTCTGGATTTTTCAGCAGGGATGCTTCATCAGCACCCTGATCTGTGCAGTCCATGCCGAATTTAAATTAATGAATTAATCAATCAATCAATTTTGTCCAGTTTAGCCAAAATCACGTCAAACCGATTTGCACAGAAATAACTAAACAGGTTTTTTGCATTCACTACCAATCTCAGGAAATCCCTTTATAAAGCCCACTGTGTCTGTTTGTTGTCCTATCCTATGTTTGCATGGTAATCAGAAGCCATTCTTTCTAATGTGCATTTTTAGCTAAGAGGTTAATCATAAACTATGTTAATTGCAATAAACGAAAGTGCAATAAAAGCCCCTGGTCACACTTTATATTAGGTGACCTTAACTACTATGTACTTACATAAAAAAATAATTACAATGTACTTGGAATGGGTAAACCGTGTAATTATAAATGTAGTTATTTAAATTAATTACAGATATAACTACATACAGGTATTTTTAAAAATATAAGTGCAATGTAAAAACATGTATGTACACAATAAGTGCATTGTATCAAATGATTACTTTAAATGTAAGTACATAGTAGTTAAGGCCACCTAATATAAAGTGGGACCAAGCCCCCATACTTTGTGCTATACAACCTTTATTTTGCACCGTTTTTGTATATATTTCTTCATTGTGGTTACCTTTACTGAGATTTATGTAATGCTATTATGTATCAGTATACACTCCCAATATTAGAGAGCTGCTAAACTGTTTATCATTGTAATTTAAAGGGGTCATCGGATGCAAAATTCACTTTACAAGTTGTGTGATGGAAAAGTGTGTACATATCCATCCTATAATGATAAAAATCCACCCAGTAGTTTTGTTGTTGTTGTTGTTTTTTTAAATCCCTATTTAAAAAATCCCAAATCAGGCTCAAATGAGCCTGTTCTGAGATTCCTGTCAGAATGACATAGTTCTGCGCAGGCCGCTCCCACGATAGTTGATTGAGAAGATGGCCTTACCTTAGACCTGCCCTGAGTTTTGTTTTGTTGTTGGATGTAAATAAGAATATAGCAGTCGTCATTTACTCCTGAAATCTGAGCCACTGAAGATGCAGAGGATTAACGTTACTTTCGTTTTGAATGGAATGCATCGATCTGCCTAAATGCATCTATGTTCGTGCGAATCATTCGTGATCCAACTTCGTCTACAGAAGAAGTGAGTATATTAATCTTTACAAATCGCCTTTCCTAATGATGTGCTAGTTAGCCAGTTTTGCGGCTGAAGTTTACAGTCTGCTCCTCATCCCACAGAAGAGAGGGGTGGGGTCAGCAGAGCTCATTAGCATTTAAAGCAACATGGACTAAAAAACAGTTTGCTGAAAACAGAGCTGATTTTGACAGGATAAAAAGGTGTTTTTTTTTACCACCATTGAGAAATTTTAACCAAAGTATGTTATAGATTTTTCATTAAGACCCTAAAGAATCATATGAACTTGTGGAAAATGGGCATCTGATGACCCCTTTAAATGATAATAATAAAGATCTAGTCTTCTGTATACTATACTATTTAATGAGCAATGTTCCCTGAGGTCCTCAGCTTTGTCTGTGCTTAAAACCACTGTAGTTATGCTGGTAGGCTCCAATCGAGAGGTGCTAATGAGGTGTAGAGTGGACCCTTATTGATATTCCAAAAAGCTTGCACACCTATGTCTGCAGACGTGATGAAATGGCACGCAGCTCAGGCTGCTGGCTGGACATTGAAGTAATGGAGAGGCCAGGCTAGTAGACAACCAATTCTAAATGTAGTGTTTTCCAAGGTGCCCCGAGGTTGTAGTGTGTAGGTTTTCAAAGCCAGCTGCCCTGAGCGCTAAACCTCAGCAGCTTTAACCAATCTGCCATCTGCCCATAGATTTGGCAGTAATCATAAATGGCTGTTTTCTGCTGTAAATTATTTTTGCCACAGGAGTTAGTTCTTGCTGAGATGTTATCCACTCTTCCACCAAGGCACTTGCAAATTCTTGAACACATCTTGGGGTCCCACATGTTTGGGAGACAACTTGGTGTGCTACTGCAAGGATGAACACCTGATGTCTCCCTGTAGCATTGTCTTGGGCTTAGATTACAGACATGCTGTCACACTTTTGTATTCTCAAAATACGCATTTAATATCACCTCGTTTTCCAACGATTCTCAAATGAGTCGTTTGATGCAGTTCTAAGATTCGGTCTCTTTAACCCCTAGCCTACTCTGCTCTGATTGGTCAGATGTCCCAGTCTGTGATTGGTCTACCGCGTACAGCGCATGTCAGAAACAATATGCTTCTGTATTTTGAGCGTTCGATGTAAAATATAAACATCTATTATTTATCATACTTACAATTTGAGATTCAGTGGAGCCAGCTGGTCTGAATAAGTTGGGTACTGAGCCATCTTTCAAGAGCAAGCGTTTTGTTAATCCCGTGTTGAAGAGAAGCATTTGTCACTAAAATGACAGGAACACAAAAAATATTGGGGTTGTACTGTTGGAAAAAAAAGAATTTTAACTCCAGCATCATCTTTCAGAAGTGAAAATAAAATCATTTGACTTTCACAACATCTTGACATGAAACTGCTATGCTGCTGCTGCAGCAGAGCAAGTAAGGAGACTTCTGACTGCCAATACATCCACAACATGCTGTTGTGAACATGTAAGAAATACTGCTGCTGCACATATAACACATGAAAAAAACCCATAGTACACATCAGGGTTAATTTTGGCAGGCATTTTTTATTTAGTCTTAGTCTTTATCTTGAGACGAAAATGTTTCATAGTCTTAGTCACATTTTAGTTTTAGTCGACGAAAAGTCATTGCATTTTTGTCAACACCGCATTTAGGGTGGACTCTAATCAAAAAGCAGAAAGATGCCATAGAGAAACTAAATGTACCTGAACTATATTTGTTATCAAAGTGACATAGAAACAGGGTTCAAATATGTATGTTGATGTAATATTTGATTTTATTATTATAAAAAAAAAAAATCTGCTATATTTAGCATATCGCTGGGCTCCTATGCTTTCACAAATGTAGTTTTTTGCTTTTTTATTCTGGGGTTTGAAATTAAGATTTTGAATATAATGTATATGTATGTATGTGTGTGTGTGTGTGTGTGTGTGTGTATGTATATATATTAGATAATATTTACTTTTAGGATGCCAGGTTATTTGTTAAAAATCGGATGAATCTATGATATAAACACTTTTCAATATCTAAAGAATTATAAAACAAGGTTTCAGGATAATGACCTTGAAATTGGCCACTGTTCAAATTATGCACAGAAGAAAGCATCTCATCCACCCAACAAAGCCTGTGTCAGTATTCCTAGGCTGATGCATCATCTCACAAACATCGCTTTGAGACTGATATTTAATCAATAACTGGATAGCTGCCAGTTTCTCAGATCTCCTTTGATGGGTCTAACCTGACATTTCACTGATAATCCTGTTTTGTAATTTTCTTCACAGCTCCACAGTGTAATGTGTAATTTATGGTTTCGACATACCAGGCACATAATAGGCAACTGTCTCAGTTGTCTTGCAGAGACAATAGCAACTTGTGTGACATTCTTTCTAATGTTCCCATTGCTTTTCACTCCATTTCCAGATGGAGATAATGCCTAATGAAAAGTTTAATGAGAATCTTCTTTGCCATTCGACTTTTTGACACTCTACAGATCCTCATCAGCCGTAGATTTCAATTTAATTGTCAGCCACTGACATTTATGGGAGCAAACAGCGCTCAGTATTCATTTGAATAGCAGCCTCTTTTCAACAGCACACTATATATTGCACATTATATAGCTATGTTTTATTTATGTAGCACTCTTTATGTAGTTTTATTTGCACTGAAATCAGAATGCCCCCATGTAATAAAATACCAGTGTCTTCAATCTGCATTCTCTTCTAAGCCAGTGGGCAGTGACAGACAGAGAGACGATTGCATATCTTGCATCTATTCGGAGCCATTTGCTTTTTTGCTTTTTTTTTTATCATAAAATTAAATTTTGCTGAATGGAATGGTCATGATTTAATAGCACAACCATTTTTTTTTATTGCATTTACTACCCATTAGCAGTCTATTGCCAAATGGTGAGTAATTCCAAAAGATCAGATTTCACGAATCAAAAATCCATATGCACAATATGGCCTCTACTAAGATTGTTTATACACAAAATTGTACAAATGTTTATACCCAAAATTAAAAATACAGTATTATTTACATAAGGCTGAAGTACACATGACACAGTTTTGGTTCTTAGTTCATTTTAAGTCTCACTTGATGAATAACTTGCAGTTCAGTAAAAGTTCAAATCAGTTTATCTTTTTTTTCAATTGCTTACAATTTCTTAAACTATGACTCCTTTTCTCTAAATTCTACACACAAAAGATGCACACAGTATGCAAAACATCATGCATCTCTTGCAAAGGCAAACATGTCTTTTGAAACAATTTTAACTTATGAAAATGGGGTTTTTGTGTGACTCGACACAGGAACATCAAATGATTAGCCATATACACACCTGTAAAACACTACTACAGTATATTGTGTCTTTTGCTTGTTCAGTCTGCGGTGGAGATTGTGTGTGTGTGTAAGAAACATAAAAAACACCATCAACACCTGCAATGGTGTTTCTTATTTATCATATCTGACAAATGAATAAATTAGACAGCATGCCCGGTTAAAGAAGTCACCACTCATCACTGATATATGTTGCAGTCTAAGGCCCATAATAATTTATTATGAACGATATTGTGGTGTCAAAGCAACACATTGCCAGTGTTTACTCCCATTTCCTTTAAAAGCTTCCATCACTTATAAGGATGCTTCTTTTTGGCCTATGACACCTTGCGCATTGGCATGAATCCCAGTGCTGAAAGCTTTCATTTAGAGGTGAAATCAACTAAAACACTTCAAAAAGTAAAGTGGTACATATTATAAAAGCACCTGTCCTTGAAACTCTCACAAATGTTCAGTTAACTTTCTAATCACAGTTGATTGGATGTTTCGAGGCCATTTTATTTATTTATTTATTTATTTATTTATCTCTCCTCAAACTATGGTAGAACCCAGAATGGTTAAATGGATAGTGCTATCACCTCACAGCATGAATGATATGGCTCAAGACCTGTCTGTGTGGAGTTTGCATGTTGGCTTGGGTTTATTTACTTGATGTTTCATTTAAGGTGGCATAATTATTTCACATAATGTCTTAGTCTCTACTGGTTAGATACATTGGCTAAATCAACTAAAACAGCAACTGACATTGTAAAAAAAACTAATTCTCCACGTTTTCTGTTATCTTGTCCATGACATCTAACACTTAACCATTTCTGATTTTAGGTGTCACAACTGTCCTGACCATGACCACACTGAGCATAAGCGCCCGGAACTCACTTCCCAAGGTGGCCTATGCAACAGCTATGGACTGGTTTATGGCAGTGTGCTATGCTTTTGTCTTCTCGGCTCTTATTGAGTTTGCCACTGTCAACTACTTCACAAAGCGCAGCTGGGCCTGGGACGGTCAGAAGGAGGCCCAGGAGATGCGGGTAAGATCTGGTTCAATACACTAGAAGTAGGCTGTCACAATGCTGTGAAAGTACAGTAATACCTGTACAATTGTGTACACGTGAGTGCTTATATTCTATTATATTCTTGTGTACTTTTAGAGTGTTTCTCAGTGTGATCAATCACTGTTTAATTTTCCAGTATCGATTTTGTTTTTACAAAGTTACTCCCCACAATAAGCTATAAATATTCAGCATATAAATCCTAAACTAATGTGGGCTTTCTTGTTAGCAAGCTTGTCACTATTGTGGTTGTTCCTGTTCAATAAGTTTGAGGCTGCCAACCGTCTCTCTCTCGCTCTCCCCACTGCTTTTGCTTGCTCTTGATTATTGCCACCCTCTGTCCTGGCCCTGATAACCTCTGAAAAATTAAGTGCTCAGAGCTAATGGATGGGAATTGCCACAGAGAAAGCTCGGCGAGGTGCCGTATTGCTCACAATATGAGATATTGTACCTGTAAACCGGTAATATAAATTACTGTTTCGTACTGTTGTGCTTCTTCAAAACTGCTTCTTCATTAAATGTTCAATAGAATGGAAATTTTGTGTTTCTGAGGAAAGCATCGAGAGCAGCTGCAAAGTCTCTCACAAGACAGTGCAATCCAAATCTGATAACACATATAGACTTGGACATTGAAGTTAAAGTCGCTGTTAAAAATGTAGCAATGAAGCTAAAAAGTGACGTTTTCTGTTTAGAATAAAAGTTAATAAACATAATTTAGTTTAAAAGCATCTGCTAAATGTAAATATAGTTACATAAGTAATATAGGCCAATAGACAGGGATTGACACAAGTGGTAACCAAAATAAAAAATGCACTGGATAAATAACTAGTGGTCTTTTGACAGCCGATGCCGATATCTTGGAAAGCAGGGTGGCCGATATATTTGTATTTATTTTAATTAACATTTAAGAAATTTGAATCATTTGAAAATGGATTAAAAAATAAATTTGTAAAATAAACATATTTATACTTTAGATGACAAAGTATTTTTCACAAATAAATAAATATTTAATAAAAATATAATTAAAAAGGTAGTAAACACCGTAACCAACAGAGCACTCAGTATTCTGGGAAGTTTATGTACTTTGGGAATCATATTTAATGAAGACACACACACGTTTATACACGCACATATAGGCTACATACATACATACTGTACATACGCACGCACATACACACACACACACACACACACACACATACACACATATATATACAGTATGTTTACTGTAAGACCTGTAAGTCCCGTAACTCAATCAGGACATGCGCTAGGGCTTTCCTTACCGTAATATACCTAGAACACGGATTGCCATAAAAACTTATCAATGGCGGGGAAGCATTGTCTCTTAATTGATGAGATATCTCGTCAATGGTGGGGAAAGAGTTAATAGAGTTTAATTAAAGCAGTTGACACATATGCTTAAATTAAGAAAATGTCAATAAAAAAAATTACAAACTATTTTAGCACAATATTTGTAAACATTTGAAAGCAGAAAGTGTGTATTATCATCAGACTTAATTTGCCAAATGGATTCTGTCACCATATTGTGTTGCTGTGCTTCTGATCTCAGAAGCTTCTGATAATTGGTTATGTGCAACAGGCTCCACTACACTTCTGTATTGATGGGTAGGCCCTTGGCCTCTTGTGCCACTGGTACACCCAAAGGAAAGCTATTGGCTGCTTTAAGCCAGTTTAAAATTGCTCATCCTTTGAGATAGAAGAGAACTGAATGGCTATTTATAGCCCAAAAGAGAATGATCGAAAACAGAAGAAAGCACACAACTGAAAGATAAATTGAAAACACTAGTGTCTTTGGCTAAAGAAAAAGCAAAAAACGGATTTGTTATTGTTAAAAAAGAAAGAAAAGAAAAAAAAGAGCAGCACAAGCAACAGAGACAATCAGGAAGATTAGAGGAACAAGAAATGGGTTGGTATTGAACATTGATGAGAAACTGAATTGTTGAGATCTCATCTCATTTGCTTTACCGCAAGGGTTAGGGGGGTCACATGGTCACTGCTGAGCAAGTGGTGGGATTGCAAGAACGTGAGAGGTGACTAACTGCAGACATTATCTAACAGAACTCGCTTTATACTGGATACTGGTTACTGTACTCATTCCTCACTGTAATTCGGATCGAGTTGGACACTGACCTTGGTGCTCTCTGAGGTTCAATTGTCTTTGGAGCACAGACTGGCATTACAGATTGGGGTTGGTGTGATTTACCTTAGTGGAGAGAAGGTCCTGCACCGGGCGTTTGCTCTTTTAAAGTCTCACCACTGTTGACAGTCGCTCTCAATGTTTGCTGATAAGAGTAGTAGTAACATCTGATTGCATGATATGACTACTGTAGCAAATTTAAAAATAAATAATGAAAAAAAAAACACCCAGACAACTACTCGTAACACAATAGCATTGTTGCACAAATGGATGAGTAAATTATGACAGATTTGTTTTCATTTTATTAATTGATCTTAGATCGTTGTGGGGTGATAAGCCAAGAATCCTTGTGCCATGGGAAATTCCAATATGACTGTTGCAGCTATGCTAATGCTTAACCTAGTTTCAGAGTATATTTGTACAAGTATATGTGCAGGGAAGTGGAACAATAATGCAGCTGCTGACAGACAGGATGTAACACAGAGGCCCGAAACAACAAAATATCTCAGGGTTACGTATGTTACCTGGTTCCCTGAGATGTGTCATGATGCTGATGCTATGAGAACACATTCAGTGTTTGCTGGTGTCTGAAGCATGTGTAAAAACATAGCAACACATCACCAAGGAAGGAAGGTGTCTGTGCATGAAGTTGATCAAGTGGACTGTGTTTCCCTGCCTCGCCCAATCAGATTGTTGTGTAATAAATACCGCCCAAATGATTGTCCTCAGAAAATAATCAGTAATCTCATGTGTGCCTCCTTTGGAGTTTCTCAACCATTTATTTCCAAGACTAAACAGGTCTGTAAAATTATTTTATGTCAACACTTTGCCATTTGTTTCTGTTATTTCTTCCAAGTAATTTGAAGAGAAATATCCATAACAAAGCTGGTACTTCAATTAATCAAAGAATAATAACATATTCTCCTGGGCAAAGGCACTCCAATCATATTCCAATTAGACCATTTGAAAGTTTCAGTTTTTGAATTTTCTGATTAGTTTTATAAATCAAAAGGGAATTCTTAGGTGGAACATCATAATATATTAGACAAGATAGTGTTTATTTCCATTTCTGGCCAAACCATAAAGCTGCACTGCTTTGCAGTGATATTACAGTCAGTGACCGTCAAAACACTTAGAAATGAAGATGACAGAAATAGGTATTAAATGGCAAATTAAATATTTAACCTTGCTCAGTTATATCTTGGAAAGTATTACATTCTTTCAAGATATGACTTCCTTGAGGTTTGCTGAGGTTGGAGTTCTCCACATAATTACAATTGACCATTGCATATTACTATCTCAGTATATGAAAATGTTATAATTACCCAATGACTGCTTATGTTGTTAGATATTACAGATATCATCAGAATTATTTTCAGCTGCTCCAGTAGCCTAGCAGATGAGGTCTCCACATGAGGAGTTTAGTAGATGCACGCTGAAATTGAGGATATTACTTTGCACAGCAGGACTCCAGAGTCGTTCTCCTTTAATCTGAGTATGTCCTCAGGAAAAAAAACAGAGATATCGTCAGAACAGAAAAGAATATATATCGCATTTGGATAATTTATGAAGCGCGTGGTTTCATACATTCTCCAGACCACTTGTCCTGTCTAGGGGATGCTGGAGCCTATCCCAGGGACTTTGTGAAGCCTATAGTTGTATGATATAAAAAGGCTTTTAATGTAATACTCACCCTCACTTTTGTCACTTTTGCATTAGGTTATGGAAATGCAGCAGCCATTGTCATTTCTCTGATGAGGCAGGAATTCTTTGTTGGAGAAAGGAGCCACAGAGGAAGTGTCTCCTTTCCCGAAGGAATCCAGATTGTACAGCTGGTATTTTCTGGTGCCAAAAAAGGACCACGGTTTGTGCCCAGTCCTGAATTTCATGTTTAGGACACGCAGTCTCAGAATGTTGATGCTGTATTGGTCAGTATTGGCTCTTAACTATTAATCTGAAAAAGGCATATTTCATTTTCAGAGCAGTAATTCCCAACCACATTTCCATGATTGACTATCAGGGATAAAGCAAAAAAATCTGATTAGTAGGCTCACATAATGACAAAAACACTTTCCTTTTTTCTCAATGTTTTATTGTCATCTTCAGTATTTATTATTGTATGTGCCAATAAATTTAATTTTTATACTTTTATTACCGGATATTGAATTTTTTTTTACAAAAAAATACATTTTTATCTATGTTGATATTTAATTGCATTTTTTATTATTTATTCAGTTACAATTTATAGTCACTTTGGAACATTTTGCACAACTGAAATGATCAAAACTGCAACTTAAACCTCCACATCATCTAGTTAAGTTATGAAAGTAATTTGTAATTCTTTTGAATAAATTGTGATGGGTTCTATGTTATATTAAAAAAAAAAATTAAAATCTAAGCTAGCGCATTGCATAAGTCATTAAAAGCAAAATAGTTTTAGCAGTTGTCATTTGATGAATTGCTCTCAGGAGAATCTTGATTATAATTTGTTAACAGACCAACAGTAAATGTGAATCCTGTTCAATCTCTTGCAATTGATACAGTTTTGTGCACTGTTGAAATTGAAATATGGGATACAGAAAAAGTACAGATGTGCATTTTCTGTAACTGTCATCAAAACTGTAGCCATAGTTTACATTAGGGAATACTGACAGAGTACACTATTGACAAGATAAACATCTTGTTTGTGAACAATGACACGAGGATTTGTCATTCTGATGGCACTGATACATTCACTGATAAATTACTTACTTTTGAGAAATGATCTAAGGATTTTGAGCAAGTTACAGGCTTTTGCAGGCAATCCATTGTGGGTTGCTGTTTGTACAAACTGTTTTGCGAAATCCACTTGTTGAAACCATGCACCAAAGCAATTAACAAAAACGCAGTTACTTTGGTAATTTTGTTTGTTATATCCCTCCGTTATTTTATGCTCTTAATTTCAGTTATCGCCTGAACTTCATAAGTGATTAGGTTGAATTACTAAAATTGATCTTGTTTTTTCTACATGTACTTTGTTTGCTATTTCATGCAGTAGAGTGCATAATTTACTTTCAATTAAATCTTTCTTTTTAAAGCTTCGAGGCATGTTTACAATTCAGAGAATCATCTCTCTTGCTCGCTCTTTCTCTCGCTCTGTACTTTGTCGATCACATACTAATTCTCTTCTAAGTATTTTCTCTGTGAGCTCTGGGAGCTTATCTTGCCAATACTCAATGCAAATGAGACCTAAGCTAAAAGTAACAGTTGTATCAGTGTGGGTCATGATGGGCTTGTAGTTGGGATCCTTTACTAATGCTGACATAAGCCGAGACTGTGATTTTGAAACTCAGGTGCTGGTGTAGTAGCAGGGATCGATGGCCTGTGATTGGGAAGCAGCATGCAGCAGTCCCTACTGTGAGATCCCTAGCACAGATATTGGTATCAGAAAACAGGGCCAACAGCCTGGCATCTCCCAGTGCAGAACTCTGAGCTGAGCATTTTCTGTTTTTGTTGGCGTCAGTAGTTCCTGTGCTCTTCTTGTAGCACAATGCATCATAGTTTCTACATTAATTTATTTGCTTTTTTTTACTGGCTTGTCATTCCTGGTAAAAACTTGTGACACTATGTGCAACGAAGATGAATATTTACACTCTGGGGTGGTCAATACACAAGCACGTTTAGTAACCAGGGCCGGCAATGGCGGTACACAAGGGGATTGAGTGCAGGGAGTGAATTTCGAAAGGGAGGGGAGGCATTCAAATTCAAACTGATTCTATTGTCTTGGGTTAATGAAGAGGATTTCTATCATTGATCTACTCAATACTCTGTGAAAGTTATGCAAGTTTCAGACATACAGGTACATCTAAAAAAAAATTGAATATTGTGAAAAAGGTCAATATTTTTTGTCACTCATTTCAGAAAGTGAAACCCATATATTATATAGATTCATTACACATAGAGTGAAATATTTCAAGCCTGTATTTCTTGAAATTTTGATTATTATGGCTTACAGATAATGAAAACCCAAAATTCAGTGTCTCAGAACTTTAGAATATTACATAAGATCAATAAAAAAAGGATATTTTAAACAGAAATGTCAGGCTTCTGAAAAGTATGTTCATTTCTATGCACTCAATAGTTGGTTGGGCCTCCTTTTGCATGAATTACTGCATCAGTGCGGCGTGGCATGGAGGTGATCAGCCTGTGGCACTTCTCAGGTGTAATGGAAGCCCAGGTTGCTTTGATAGCGGCCTTCAGGTCATCTGCATTGTTGGGTCTGGTGTCTCTCATCTTCCTCTTGACAATACCGTTCAGGTCAGCCGAGTTTACTGGCCAATCAAGCACAGTAACACCATAGTCACTGAACCAGCTTTTGGTACCTTTGGCAGTGTGGGCAGGTGCCAAGTCCTGCTGGAAAATAAAATCAGCATCTCCATAAAGCTTGTCAGCAGAAGGAAGCATGAAGTGCTCTAAAATCTCCTGGTAGACGGCTGCATTGACTGTGGACTTCAGAAAACACAGTGGACCAACACCAGCAGATGACATGGCTGCCCAAATCATCACTGACTGTTGAAACTTCACACTGGACTTCAAGCAACATGGATTCTGTGCCTCTCCACTCTTCCTCCAGACTCTGGGACCTTGATTTCCAAATGAAATGCAAAATTTACTTTCATCTGAAAAGAGGACTTTGGACCAATGAGCAACAGTCCAGTTCTTTTTCTCCACAGTCCATGTAAGATGCTTCTGACGTTGTCTCTGGTTCAGAAGTGGCTTGGTAGCCCTTTTCCTGAGGATGTCTGAGCGTGGTGACTCTTGATGCACTGACTCCAGCTTCAGTCCACTCCTTGTGAAGTTTTCCCAAGTGTTTGAATCAGCTTTGCTTGACAGTATTCTCAAGCGTGCAGTCATCCCTGTTGCTTGTGCACCTTTTCCTATCCAAATTCTTCCTTCCAGTCAACTTTGCATTTAATATGCTTTGATACAGCACTCTGTGAACATCCACCCCTTTCAGTAATGACCCTCTGTGACTTACCCTCTTTCTGGAGGGCGTCAATGTTCGTCTTCTGGATCATTGCCAAGTCATCAGTCTTCTCCATTATTGTTGTTTCAAAGAACAAGAGATACCCGGAATTTATACTGTAGGGATGGTCATTAATTGAAACTCAAACGTAAATATTCTAATATTCTGAGATACTGATTTTTGACTTTCATGAACTGTAAGCTCTAATCATCAAAATAAAACAAAACAAAAAAACTTTTGAAATGTTTTACTTTACATGTAATGAATGTAAAATATATGAAAGTTTTACTTGAAAAATGAACTTTTTCACGATATTCAATTTTTTTTTTTAGATGTACCTGTAAATGTAGTGGGATGCATATAAGAGATGGATTATGAGAGATGGGAGATGGATTCATATTGTTTCTATTCTTTTACATGCTAGCAGACCAAGCAGTTACTTAGGTTAACTTAGGGATGCAGAGAAATTAATTATTTAATCATTATAATTAATTCTATATTATTGTACACAGCCTTTCTTTAAAAAAAAAAAAGGTCCGAAGCAACTTGCAAAAGTTTGAAAACCTGATTTAGAGGAGACTTTACATGTAAAAGAGTATCATTGAACAGTATGTAGTATTGTATATAGATATTTATTGGTTACACAGTAAAAAGCCTTGTCCTCAGCCACGTGCACCAATATTTATACATATATTGATACATATAGAACAGTTTAACACTAAACAGTGGCTTATTAGTAAACACCCAGAATACATTATTAACCACTTAAGAAATCTTTCAAAAATACCTTCATAACCACGTAGGACTGTGGCGGTGAGTTTTGTGCTGGTAAGCACCACTTTAATCTAGTGTATTCTTATAACTGTCAAATAAGCATATTTTGATAGCCCACTTCATCAAATCACTCCTGTCCTGTAAAGCTGACTCTGCATATTAAATCATAGATGATCACAGAGGATTACACTCCTGTTATCCACTGAGCCATATCAGCCTATTTTCTGAACAGTTGATAAGAGGTCTAACTAAAAGTGAAAATGTTTGCACATAGTTACTACGTAATGAGTAAGGATTACAGCGTCTGATAGCATTATATCAAATTCTATGTGCAGCAAAATCCTCAGTGTGTAGCCTAATGCCACTTTTGAAGATTCTAATTTTCTACTACTTATAAAGGAAGTGAAAATCTTTGAAACAAGCCATGAATCAGCTAATTGTGTGATTCTTATCAAGCCACTTTTGACTTTAGTTTACCCAAAATAACCAAACGTTCTTATATGATACTTTTATTTTAAGAACTTGACAGTTCCCAATATCATTCAACCTTAGTGTCTGGAAAAGAGTGATATTCTGCTAAATTTATCCTTTTGTGTGCCACTGAAGAAAGACAGTCATACAGATTTAAAATGACATGAGTCTTAGTTAAAAACATTGTTGTGGGTGAATTATTCCTTTAGAAGAATTTTGAAATACAAAATAACAGCAACATCATATGCAATGTGTATATAGAACATGCATGTAATAAAGGATTGTTGTGGTTAGACCACACTGGACAGCTTCTGTGTTTCTTATCGTGTAAGCCAACAGAGGCTCTGTTTGTTTACTGGCATACAATGTTTCCTGCTGTGCCATTCCTCCTATGATTGTGACTCAAGAATGAAGCCTGGTTAGATATTCCTATAGAGACCTGGAAGCTACAGCTTTTTTTTGTTTGTTTGTTTTTGTTTGGTTTTTTATCTAAAATTGCAGAAAGTTTTGTGTGCAGGGTAGGTTTAGGGTAAGGGGATCGAAAATACATATTGTACAGTATAAAAACCATTACACCTACGGGAAGTACACATAAAACATGGAAACCCAAATTTAATATTGGATAGTAATACCAATCAATTTTGACCTTGTGGGCACATTTTTTGGTCGCTTTGAGGAAAACAGCTTATAAATTATACAGAACTGTATACTGTATGTTTCCAGGGCTTATTTTCCTTATTGTGACTGCAACTCCTTCAACTGTGACTTATTTACAATACAGCCTCGAGTATCTTATTGCTTATATAAAACGGTTAACCGCACAATACAAATATTACAACCAAAAAATGTATGTATCTGTATGCTACTTTTTGAATTACATTCATTAAATGCTATCCATCTGCTAAAAAAGAGTGACAGTAAATGGCAAGAGAATGTTCCGGTGTAATGTGCCTCATCTTATGGAGCTCAAATAAAAACAGAGAATATGAGCTGTTCATCTCTTTTATTTTTTAACAGCACGTATGCTATTTTCTCACATATATACTGCTTATCTCTCAGCATGAGAAAATATCTGATCTCCCATGTAAGAAGACTTTTTTTGACGGGGTATCAGAATAAAGGACTGAAACTAACTGCTTTATATAGTTATTATATACAGTACATCAAAACTATGGTGTAATGCTACATCAGTGCAGAAAGCACCTGGTTAAACTGTGTGGATGCTTTATGAACACAATGCTTAATATCACACAAAAAAAGAGAAGTGTTTAGTGAATTTGCCCTTCACACTACAAAATGTTCTCAATAGCCCGTGGCCACCTTCTGTCATGGTGCAATGTAAAGCTTTGACTGTTTTGCATGTAACAAGCCTTTGCGATGGCTTTAAGAATCTCTTTGTTCTAATTTATGCATTAATGTATACCGTTGATGCAGACTGCTTGAAGCTATTTTCCTTTGTTTTTTGCAAAATCCCTGATCTTTTGTTTCGGGGCTGAGGAAGTCCCTGAGATGTTTCCCACATTCCCGCCTTGGACATTTAATCAAAGCACTTGTCAAAAGCATCAGCCTTTAGTCATAACAGTACTCAGATATTTGGACGTATATGGATGAACACGTCCTAATTTGTGCCGAAATGCACTGAAATTATAATAATCTGCTGTATCTTCCAAATTAAATATGGGAAATGCAATGTGTTAAATACATTTAGCACAAATTTAGTGGACATGTTTGTACCAGTGCACCTGATTATATAATTATTTGAGTAAAATGAGTGCTAAAACTATGCAAGTGGTATTATAAATTATTCTTAGTGCATTATCTGTTGTGCATGCTATATTCTCACTTAATATCGTAATATTTTTGTTTATACAGTATTGCAGATGAATTTGTTTGCCAAGCTGTCATTACATTAAATATGACATCAGCACAATGAATAAACTGAACTTACCTTTAAGATTAGATACGTTATCATGAATACATAGGTTTTTTTTTCTTACACTGAATGTATTTCCCACTTCTATAAAGAAAAAATATATATTTAAGTAGATAAATGGTGCATACATTACTCAAAATATTTGTCAGTAAGGGAAAACAGGGATTTACTAGAGAGTCCATTAGTAAAATGAATGTTTCACTTTTGCTCAAGATTATTTTTTTTTGTTTTTTTTATTATTGCTCTAATTTTTCCTTTTGACTCTTCCACAGAGGCGAGAGTCGGCTTCCTTCTCCAAGAAGACCAACAACACTTTCAACATTGTGGGAACCACCTACAGCATGAGCGTAGCCAAAGATCCCGGATTGACAACCGTCTCCAAGAGCTCTACATCCACCTCCACCCCATCCCAGCCGGTCCGAGAGATCCGGCTGCCCAAAATGGATGGTGAATATGTGCCAGAGGGAAGAAAGTCATACAATCGCGTCAGCAAAGTGGACAAGATCTCTCGTATTATCTTTCCAGTGCTCTTCTTCATCTTCAACCTGGGTTACTGGGCCACTTACGTCAACAGAAAGCCGACCATCAACCGATCCAGCCCACAGAAATGAACATGGAAACCGATAACAAATAAACAAACTGCCAGTCCAGTCTTAATCAGCAACATGATGCTACTGCTACTGTGTTCGTTTTCATTTTTTAAGCAACCATGTAGATACACAATAGTTTTTTTGTTTGTTTGTTGTTGTTTTTTTCAAATTTGTATGTGCCATGTGTTGCATGAGTAAAGTATGACAGTATTGCTGGTCTTGTACGGACGTCCATTATTTACCCACTAAATCCACTCCACACACTGTGTTTCATTAGAAGAAAAAAATCAGTCACCATTGGCTTTCAGTCGCCATTGGCGAGAACCTGTAGCCTTTCAGCAGCGATGTCCGTAGGTGCATCATTACTAACTGTCTGTTCTTGACTCTTTATTATATCAGTAGTGTCATCTAGATATGTGTTTACATCCCCATGGGTCTATCAGTGCATCTTTCGTCCAGTGACTCTTATTGTTTAAACAGCCTGAGCAGGCTCCAAAATAAAGAAACTGTGTGCCTTTTTAATCACTCGCTGTAGAGATGAATAGTTTGGCACATGCTGACATTGTCTTCAAGCTTACGCCTGCCTAAAGAAAACGTCAGTGTTGATTGAACTCTCACAGGATGGTATTAAACGCAGAGCTGTCCTGCATGCGAGTTGATTTAGTGCTGACGGCCGACTGTAAGGCACTGGGCCAGACAACGATTCGTTGTTTGAGGCCAATATAAACAGTGAGGATCAGACCCTCATCTGAGGATCTGAAATGCTATGAAACATTTCAGCTGTGAAGAATATAAAGACCAGATTTAGATTTGGGCCAGTGCCACACAGGAGGAACATGCATTTCCATTACCTCACGCTGAAGTGTTGGTGGTTTTGGTAGATCATTGATTTTTTTTTTTGTGTGTGTGTTTTGAACAACACAGTATTCATGTTTGTGAATGCACTATTTTTTATTAATAATGATATTTTGGCAATTGCACGCCAATTTCATAGTTTCATAGTTCCTGTCTGGAAACTTTCATGCAAAATGTAGTTGTAGTTTTTAGTTTAAGCATATATTTAAGATAATATGAGAACATGCACTCAACATGGAAGAGTGCATATTTATGTGCTGTTATCTCCATTGTTCCCTTATGATTTTATTTCTTTCTCATAGTGTGTTAAATTTTATTATGCATCTCGTTTTAGAAAAACAATCTTTTTGCATTCACTTAGAAAGTGCCAGGTTTACATATGAATTTAAAAAGAGACATTTTTGTAGATAAACTAAAAAGTTGCGTAAAGTATGTACTTATGTGACAGCAAGCTATATTAAGCAAAAAAACATTACCTTTGCCATTTTCTTCAATTCATTTCATGAACAGTGTACATTAACTTTTTTTTTACAATTGCTAGGACTGAATTCTCAATACTTAGGTCACTTTTTCTACACTCTTCACACAAGTCTCATAACCAGCTTTCCGCCTGTTACATAAGCAAATTTCACATCCAAAATGCAGTAAAACTAAAATGCATCATGCATGTCTCAAATAATTTAATTTTTCCATAACTCTTTCAAAGGTTGTCATCCAACCAACACACTTTGTCACTCATTGTAAAAACACAATGTCCACGTTTACAGTTTTTTAGTATTGTATTTTGCACCAAAGCAATGAAAAAATGATCCACGTTTGAGCCCACAGACTGCTGTTGTGCTCACTGTGTAAAGAGTTATAAAGAAAAGTAACCTAAGTATGGAGAAATGAATCCTAGCGATTGCATATTTATAAAAAAAATTATAATGTAACGTGGCTGTTGATCAGTAGCTTCAGACACAAGATATTACATTTTTTACGTTTTAATCTGTGGATTTATTAGTGAATGAATAGATAGAACTCATGTTTATTTTAATATTCTAAAAAATAATAAGATTGTTTTTCTCATACATTAGGATGTGTTAAAAATAAATGAATGCATGACAATCTACCCATTAGTTACATCACCAAGTATGCAGTTGTGTTATCTTTCTGAAGGAGGCTTTATGTTTTTGTATCTCATAATGGCCCTTCAAATAGCCATATACAGTATCTGGAGTGCATATCCATAGGCTCCTTACATCTCATCTGAGCTATAGTAGGGCTAGATCAACTGATGTTGGTATTGATTGTTGACACAAATAGAACAAATCATAAATAAAACCACATGTAAGAAGTATATTTATATAGGAATTTAAATCTATGTATGCTAGCTACATATCTGATAGCATACACGATCTATGTTTTTTACAGTACACAGTATAACCCTTATAGCATCAGTACAAATGTGCAAAAACAACATCGGCTATAGCTAACCCAGATGGCACACGTACATATCTTAAGACGTCTTAAAGAGTTGTTCATTTGGAAAACATCTAACATCTGCTAAACATCTTCTATAAAGCCAGATTCTAAATCATAAACATCTTAAATCAACTGTATATACGTTATATACAGTTGCTTTGAGGACATGTGTAAATGTCTAAAGATGTATGACAGATGAGCAAACTGAAAAAAAATAGATCTTCCAGGTGAAAATCTGCACATTAAATAACGTCTCCATGATGTATTCTACGTGTGCTATCAGGGTAGTGGCATAATAGTTTACTCAAATGTAAGAACAAGTAAAAGTTGTAAAGTTTTGTAGATGTTGTCAGCCCACTTGAAATAGGATACTTGGGAAACGTAGTCGTGTTGATTACCATAAGCATTACTTCTGTAAACTTTGTCGGCATTCTTGTCTAATTTGTGCGACATCTGGCTTTTCACGTGCAAATGAAGGATAGTATCAGTGAAATTTTAATGTTCAAGACGGTGACAGTAAAATGCACTGTAGAAATTGGTAAAGTTATCGCTGATGAAAACTATCCAAAATGTTGCTGCTTAAACTATTGCTTTAAAGCTTGATTACATTTGAAGTCCCCCCTTGTGTGTTTTTCAGATCTAAAATTTCTGGATCACATTGAATGGTTAGCATCTTGGCTACTAACACTAGCTTTGCTAGATATACGACCTTGTGTGCAATTCTCTAAATGTTTAATGTACAATCTGATGTACAATCTGCCAGGCTCTCTGTATATACTGTATTAAAAAAAATGAATCCAGCAATTTTCTGCATGTCCCAAAGCATCTGACACAACCTTGTGGTTAGTGGAGCTGGTAAACGTAATCGTATTGAGTTTTCTGTTTCTTTTCACAATTGTCTGGGTTTCATATGCGATTTGTTCTTTACAAAATGCCTTATTCTTGTTATGGTATGAGAAACTGCAGTAGGAAAGCTCAAGGACATCATACAGTAGGTACACATTTCAGGCTTCCATTATTGTAATAGTATAAGATGAACATTATCTTCTAAGGACAGTGTTTTTTTTTTGGATGACATCAATTTTGTCCCTCTTGGTGGTTCGTCACTTCATTCTTGTTGTACTCATGCTACACATGCTAGATATTTTATGTCGTATTACACTGTGATTCAATACCAAAAGGTTGATAGAACAAGGACATAGGTGACATACAGTAGGCTGTGTCATAGGGAATGACTGAAATCCCACTAAATATTGTTAGGGCACCACTTTTTGACTTGTAATTTTAGTCACCTTGAATGCAGAAAACTGCTTTCTCTGGCATACCGATTCGATGTCCTCTCTATCAGTGCATTTTTGAGATAAACAGTCTTCTACTGTCTCATAGTTACTAAGATGTGCATCATGGATATATGTTTGCAATAAAAGTCATACCGTAACTGTCAGTGCAGAAAAGAAAGTCAAAATTCGTCTGTGCTGGAGAACAAGTGAATTGATGAAGCTGCCTGCCTCAAAACAAACTGCTATGTTTACGACTATGTGACTGCCTCGGCCATGCAACATGATTATAGCCAAATTATAAGTTGTGCCAAATGACCTTTAAAGAAAAATGGATAATGCATAATGGTGGATGTATTTATATACATACATATAAACATACATACATATGTGTGTCGTTTACTTCGATATTGAGTTTCTTGCACAAAAATATCAAGGGAGCTTTTGTGATGGTGTCACGTATCCTGTGGGTGTGCCCTGGTTGGCCACCAGATGTCACTGTCTTGTCTGAGCACATGGGGTTGTGTTGTGATTGTTCCATGTGTTCCCCGGTTGATTGTTTGACCCCGCCCTCCTTGTTATTCCCTAATTGTCTCAGTGTGTACACCTGGTTCCTCCTTGTTTGTCTCCTTTAAATGATCCTGGTGTTTGCAGTCCTGTTCGGCCACGTTGTCTAATGTGATGTGCAGTAAGTCCTGTGTGTTTCTAGATCCTGATCGTTGTATTGCTTAGTCTGCCTGTTTTTCCCCTCGGGGGAATTTATGTTGTGTTTTTGTTTCTTTTATAATTAAACCACCATTTCCCTGCACTTGAGTTCTCGCTTCATTTCACTGCACGTATCATGACAGAACGTGGCCGACACTGAGAACTCAGCGGGGAATGGATCCACACCATCCTCCAGCCGCTAACGTGAGGAACCCTCGCTACTCACGGATCCTCCAGGTCAGGACGCTGCGATCCCTCCGTCAGAGGGGCACTGACGTGAGGAGATTTGCCCTGACGTTCTGTGAGGCAGCAGAGGGTTTGGGCTACAACGATGCGGCTCTCAAGGACTTTTTTAACCTGGCCCTGGAGGAGCCACTCGATGAGGAGTGGATGAGGGGGCTGGGCCGCTTGACTTTTGGGGAGTTTGTGGAGTTTTTGGCGCATCTCCAAGCGGCGGTGCCCACTCACAGCGCTCCCAAGGCGGCGGTGCCCGCTCACAGCGCTCCCGAGGCGGCGGTGCCCGCTCACAACGCTCCCGAGGCGGCGGTGCCCGCTCACAGCGCTCCCGAGGCGGCCGTGCCCGCTCACAGCGCTCCCGAGGCGGCCGTGCCCGCTCACAGCGCTCCCGAGGCGGCCGTGCCCGCTCACAGCGCTCCCGAGGCGGCCGTGCCCGCTCACAGCGCTCCCGAGGCGGCCGTGCCCGCTCACAGCGCTCCCGAGGCGGCGGTGCCCGCTCACAGCGCTCCCGAGGCGGCGGTGCCCGCTCTCAATCCCCTAGTGGTGGCCGAAGATGCCGCAGCGGCGCCCCGCTCCCGGAGACGGAGGAAGAGGCGGAGGAAGGCCTTCTCCGTCCCACAAGGCCAGGAGGCTACCCAGGAGCTCACTGCTGGCCAGGAGGTCGTGCCAGAGCCACCCAAGCTCCTCGCCCTGCCGGCGCCACCCAAGCTCCTCGCCCTGCCGGCGCCACCCAAGCTCCTCGCCCTGCCGGCGCCACCCAAGCTCCTCGCCCTGCCGGCGCCACCCAAGCTCCTCGCCCTGCCGGCGCCACCCAAGCTCCTCGCCCTGCCGGCGCCACCCAGACTCCTCGGCCTGCCGGCGCCACCCAAGCGCCTTGCCCTGCCGGCGCCACCCAGACTCCTTGCCCTGCCGGCGCCACCCGAGCGCCTTGCCCTGCCGGCGCCACACGAGCTCCTCGCCTTGCCGGCTCTACCCGAACTTCTCGCCCTGCAGGCTCCACTCGAGCTCCCTACCCTGCCAGAGGCCGTTCCTGAGCTCACTGTCTGCCCTGTCACGGCCACAGAGGCCGTTTCTGAACTGACTGTCTGCCCTGTCACGGCCACAGAGGCCGTTCGTAAACTCACTGCCTGGCTTGTCCCTCCGGCCCCACCCTGGCCGTGCGCTGGGGTTCCTGTTGGGCCGGAAACCCCCTGGTCCGTCCCTCCGGATCTGTTCTGGTCTCCTGCTCTGCCTTGGTCTGCGGGCCCCCTGCCTCTGCACGGGCCTGGCCCACCATCCCTCCCCCTGATCCGTCTCTTGCCCACCTCCCTTCTTGACATTTTGTATTTTCATTTTTCATGTTTTTGTGTCGTCTTAGTGTTGCAGATGGAGCATCTGGGAGCTGCTCCTTTGTTGGGGGGTAGTGTCACGTATCCTGTGGGTGTGCCCTGGTTGGCCACCAGATGTCACTGTCTTGTCTGAGCACATGGGGTTGTGTTGTGATTGTTCCATGTGTTCCCCGGTTGATTGTTTGACCCCGCCCTCCTTGTTATTCCCTAATTGTCTCAGTGTGTACACCTGGTTCCTCCTTGTTTGTCTCCTTTAAATGATCCTGGTGTTTGCAGTCCTGTTCGGCCACGTTGTCTAATGTGATGTGCAGTAAGTCCTGTGTGTTTCTAGATCCTGATCGTTGTATTGCTTAGTCTGCCTGTTTTTCCCCTCGGGGGAATTTATGTTGTGTTTTTGTTTCTTTTATAATTAAACCACCATTTCCCTGCACTTGAGTTCTCGCTTCATTTCACTGCACGTATCATGACAGATGGGTCGATTTAAGAAACAATGTTTTTTGCATTTTTTATTTAAATGTTTGCAGTTGTTGTAAAGAAAGGTTGTTGTTCTGCCACATCTTAATTAAACTGTTCAAAACTCTACACAAATATGTAAACATGATCACTTCTAGTTGTGCAAGTGTGATGCATATCAGTGCAATGCAATCCATAATACAATGCTAGTATCTGTCCTATTCTCAACATTGCCACAAGAGGCGCTAGATAGTGGGCTTTAATGTAAACTGTCTTCAGCTCTTTTTTTTTTTTAAATAGCTAACTGAATAATATCCTGTTTGGTTTAAGGCACATTTAAAGATAGCACCCCCTTTGAGTATTAGGTTATCATCAAATATAACGCAAGAATGCATTTACAAATTTATGTAAAATATGGTTGTAAGGTTTCTTGTGCACTTTGCTGCCCTTACAACCCTCTTGCTTACGTGTTTGGTCAGCCTAGCTAGGACGTTCTGCAGCTTATTCTGTTGGTTGGTTCTGGGTTTGAGACCAAACAATAAGCATTGCATATTATATACTGAGAAGAAAGATATCCATTTTACTTTATCAAGCTCCTAATGAACTTGACTTACTCTGTAACATGCATGTTGCAATAGATTTCAAGTGGAACTGTTGTCAAACACAACTGAAACCCAAGTTTCTTCAGTGAACCCTGGGTAATTACATATAATTGTGAGGTTATGTACTTGGCTTAAGATTTATGTGAGGTATATAAAATGTATGGACTTTAATATTTGCAGTGTCTTAATGTATGGCCAGCTAGTATGGAATAATTGGAGCTAATTTTGTTAAATCTAAAATGTTTGTTTGGTTATTTGACCCACGGCCCTCCCTGCCACTGTGTAGCTCTAAGAAAGACTGTCAGAAATGTTATTTCTGTTAAATCTTGACTTCAAGATGTTTTGCTCTTATTTTTGTTGTGAAAGTTTGTTTGTGGAGCTAATAACAGTATTCTAGTGTTGTTTTCTATCTTTATGTGTCCTGATTTGCTGTTCTTTACGTTTAATAAATATCCAGTCCTTTCTTTTCTTTGTCATTGCTGTTGTCTTGTCACATTAGCTGTCTCTGTGTGTGTGTGTGTGTGTGTGTGTGTGTGTGTGTGTGTTCCTATGACCTTGGTCCTCTCCTTTGCATGGTTTCCATCTGGACACTCCACAAATATCACACATACATTAACATTTTCTTTGTGACACTCACAGTGTGAGCAAATAGAATACTGAATGGACCTCAGAAACCTAATTCAGGCTGCACATATTTACAATCTCGGACAGCTGCTCTGTCTTTAAAGGTGAAGTATATTTTTTGCCAAAAAAAACTATATATACCTATCTATCTACACACAAACACAGACAACTATATATATAATTCAAACAATTAACACTGCCCTTATCTCCTATTGATTACACAACCATGTTATCTCTTCATTTTAAAGTGGAAGAGCATCAACTTTAGTGTTTTAACAGACGTTTTTACAGATGAACATAACATCTGTAATGTAATTTATATAAAAAAAGAAACATGCTGAAGTTAAACATTTATGTCCTTAAAGAATGTATGATTTCATCAGACAATTTGTCAGATGTTTTTATCTTGCCATACATCAAGTACAGCAGACAGCACAAGCGGCAGCACAAGTTTATTAAAAGTCAGCAACTCCTATTTAATAATCTGTCAAAAGTCTTATGCGGAACTATAAAAATGTGATCGTATTTAAAAGAACATTTTATCCATTAGTTCACAGATTATCTGAGGCTTCACTGAGAGTGAAAATGTTTGCACATAGTCATTGTGCCATGAACAATGGTTATAGCATTTTAAATAACTGCAAGTCATCAAATTCTCATTTTCAAGCAGCACAATTCTCAGTGTATGCTCTTATGACACTTTTAGAGATCCTTATTTTACCACATTTATGGGGGAAATGAAACAGGATCAGATCTATTTTCCCAGGGTCCTTTTGTCATGGTAAAGCAGGCAGGGATACAAATAACATCAGAGACAATAACCATCAAACTCAAGATACAAACAAAGGGAAGTATATAAATGGGAAAAGCAACAACCAAGCAAGAAACTGATACCGAACATAATCAGTAGCCATGGAAACTAAATAGGATATCCTCAAAAACCAAGGCATCTAAAGAAAGAGGAAGTAAACAGAGGAAACAATTTTAAAAAAAATCCTGGGAAACCTAAGGTAGAACCAATAAGCTATACAGAACCAGTTGAGACAAATGAGCCATGAAATGTCTGAGGTTACATATGTAACCATGGTTTCCTGAGGGGAACAAGACGCTGCGTCAAAACACTTTGGGAACATCCCTGAGAGACCACATACTGAACAATGTGTGGAATCAGTCCAATAGAGAAGCGAGATGTCACGAGCGGGGTGACGTGAGCAACCAGGATGCATAATGGTGCATCCGGCACACGCACATGTTAGCTTCTGATGAAGCGAGCGCCTGCAGGGATGCAGGGAGACGCAGTGTCTAGTTCCCCTTCAGGAACTTGAGCTGCGTCTAAACACTTTTGGAATGAGAATACCCACTGCGCCATACAAGAAAGTCCCTGTCCGGTGTGAGTCTGGTGAGTACATCAAGATTAGAGAACTTGGGACCCTGGGTTAGATGTCAGGTCTTGGTTGAAAAAGCAGACAAATGTGTGCAGAGAGGAGCAGCCTGCCGCAGCACAAATGTCCTTTAGGGCCAAGCCCTTCAAGGCCTTGGAGACTGCAATACTCCGGGTCGAGTGCACTCTGTCCCCCATAGGTGATGGGAGGCCAGAGGACTCATAGGCCAGTGAGATGGTCTGGACCACCCAACTGCTCATAGTCTGCTTGGTCGCCGGAACCCCTTTCTTAGACGAACCGCAGCAAATGAACAGCTGATCTGCCTTACGCCACGGGGCAGCTCTGTGAAAGTAAGTGTCCTGTGCTCGCACTGGACAGAGCAGTTTCAGCTTTTCTTGGCCTGCGTCCTGGAAGGGAGAAAGACAGAAGGGCTGAAGTACTATGGGCCCTGGTGTAGATGTAGGCACTTCAGGGACATACCCAGGTCTCGGGTAAAGGAACGCCTTAACCATGCCTGGGGAAAATTCCAGGCACAATACTGCGAGTGACCGAAGATCCCCTATCCTTGTATCCCTCTGGGGTCTGAGGGGGTTTTGGGGCCCTGGAGAAGTTTTGACATGTCCTGACATTTGTGTTTTTTCAGTATCTTAAAAAATATGAATGCCTAAAGTCTGATAACACTGTATTCAGCACAAACTGGGCTACAATAATATGTGAGCAGCATGAAAGTACATGTTTGTGTTTTTGAGAAAACAATGTTTATGCGTGGTTAGTGCAAAATATATATTTTTTAAGTCACAGAAATAAAGCCATAAAACACCCACAGAATATTTGTTCAAAAGACTTTTGAGAACTGGATGTGGTTGACTAGTTTTTGCTACAAAATGATGTGAAAATTATCCTGTTCACTCGTAATAAAAATATACACAGTGAAGGTCAAAGTCACATGATTGAACATGCTGATCTGAACAATGAGACTTGAACAGTAACACACCTTTGTGCAAAACATTCATTCATAGTGTTAACACTCACACTACGTTTATATTTTTTGGTTTTAAATGTTATAAAACATTAAACATATATCCTGGTGTTGTGAGACATTTTGACAATGAAAATTACACATATTTCAAAATGTTTCACTTGATTTCATACATGTAGTCAGAATTATAGTTTGGGAAATTTCTAACACAATAACTACAGATGCAAGTAATCTTAGGCTACTCATCAGAGTGATGTCCTCCATTAGATCCAGCTGCGCGATGCATCGCATTGTGTTCTTCTTCTTCTTCAGAGGTAAATTCTGGGTTATTTCTCTCAGTGTGTCTTATTCCAGAAACTAAAAGTAGCAGGGATGAACTCTTCACATTTATTTACAGATGATGTGGGTGTTTACATGCGCACATGTCTCACGTGGATGTTTAGAATCTGAAAAGCGCGATCGGCTCGTGGGTGTGACCCCATTAGATATAATGTGTTGAGACGGGGAAAACTGGACATCGCGTTGGTTTCATATGGATTACTTTAACAGAGAATATTTGTTTTGGACATGACTTGCTTCATTTAAAAGAAGACATTTCAAGCTTTCTGTATATATATTTCTCATGTCTTTGAGGCAAGTATTCGCTGAGATTCATGTTGTTTTATTTATGTGCTTATGAAGAGAGGTGACAGAGACCGACAGGGCAGAGAACGCACCCTGTTTATTTTCTTTATTTTCCAAAAGCACATTGTTTTGTTGTTATTATGACTATTCAGAAATAAAAGTAGACACTTTTACCTTATTCTTATCCGTACAATCAAAACTGACAGAGTATTTTTAGTTCTTTTCGAGGTCATAAAGAAAATATGAGACATACCACACCAGTGCGGGCTTCGACCCCAGGGGGTTAAGGAAGGATATAGCGAGGAGGAAGACTGTCTTCAGTGTGAGGGACTTGTCAGGAACCTCCTCAAAGGGTTTGAAGGGGGCATTGCACAACCCCTCCAGAACCACCGCCAGGTCCAATGAGGGCACCTTTGGTGCACTGTACTGGCCTCAGCCTCCGGGTGCCACGGAGGAAACGAGTAATGAACAGGTGTCTTCCCAAATGACTGACCACCCTGAAGGATGTGGTGAGCAGCTGTTGCCACCTCATAAACCTTCAGAGTGGAGGGAGATAACCCTGCGGAGAAGCACTCCTGCAGAAACTCCAGAACTGTAACAACCGGGCAGGTGACTGGGTTTTGCAGTCGCTGTCTGCACCAAGAAGTGAAAAGTTCCCACTTCAAGGCAAACAGTTTCCTCGTGGCCGGAGCTCTGGACTGGAGTATGGTCTCAACAACCTCATCTGGTGCGCCAAGACATCACATATGCACATGATGTCCCCTTAGGTCAAAAGGCCAAATGGTATCACGCAGGCCAAAAGGTATCACGTTGGACGCAGTTTCCATCAGACCCAACAGTTTCTGAGACTGTTTGATTGAGTGACTGGCCTTCTCTCACTCCTCTCACAGCTGTGATAATCACTTTGATATGAGCAGGAGACAGATGTGCCTGCATCGTCATTGAATCTCACACAACACACAGATAAGTGGTCTTCTGTAGTGGAGAAAGCACACTTTTCTTGGCGTTCAGCCATAACCCCAGCTCTGGTTACCCCAGGTGTGTTCCTCTCCTCTCCAGGACCATTTGGCCGAGGCCTTCTTGGACAGAATAACAGTCCGCAGATCCGTTTTCTGTTGGAAGACCCCTACCGAGAGTGTCACCCTGACCCCTGCTCTTTCTGCAGGGGGGTGGGGGTTGCGACGCTTTGACCTGGAAGCGGCCAGTGAGGAAGCGCCGGAATGCCGCCGCCTGCTTCCTCGCCTCCTGAAACTTCTCGACGACAGTGTTTACTGTGTTTGTGTAGAGGTCAGAGGGCGAGAGCAGGGCATCCAGCAGGAAGAACCTGTCCTAATATTGCATTTCAGACAGGTTCAACCACAGGTGCCCCTCCATGGCCACCAGTGCTGCCATTGAACGGCCAATAGCTCTGGCCATTTCCTTGGTGGCCCGGAGTGAGAGGTCTGTGGCCTGACGCAGTTCCACAACTACTTTGGATTCATCTTCCTCCTTCTCGTCCAGGTCCTTCAGCAGGTTGGCCTGGTACGCCTGAAGCACAGCAATAGTGTGCAGACATGCACCGGCCTGACCTGCTGCCGTATAAGCTTTCCAAAAAGGTGGGATGTCAATCTTACTGGCCTGGTGGGAAGCTTCGGGGCCTTCAGGGACAATGCTGAAGACAGAGTCGCGAGTGTCTGCTCCATCGCTGTCATCGCCCTTATATCCCTTCTCATTCAGCCCTGTGATGTCGTAATAGTTTGCGACAGTGGGGCTGAAGAATCGAGATAAATATGGTTTATCCCACGATCTAGACACCTTGGTGTGGCGTGACCTCATTAGAGATAATGAGTTGAGAGGGAGGGAGGGGGGGGGGGGGGGGTGCCCAAAGCGTGAATCCATATTCAGAATGGCATGGAAAACAAATAAAAATTGCTAATGGTTGCCTGTTACATTACAGTACATAAAATTTCACTTACCACATAAACAGAGTAAGGAGAGATGACTGAGGATGATGGCAAATGATTTGCAGATCCTGAGCACCACTAACAATATAATCTTGTAAAATGTGTGGTAAGTACCACTCCATACTATAAACAGAGTATGTGTGATCGCAAATCTCGAAAGTGAAAGTGAAACTAAAAAGCAATTGTGCATTCAAAAGCAGTTTCAATGCCAAGAATAGTGGCTCCCTGATGCCTGCAATTTATATACAGTAATAGTATAATATGCATTTATATACAGGGGGGAATCATAATTTTGAAATCTCCACATCCACACATACGAACACAACCATGGCAACGCCGATCACGGAAAAAAGCGAAGATGACACAAGCATATTCAAGCAAAAGCCAACACGGATAAGTTATGTGAAACAAAGCAAAATCAACGTTACTCACCTATCAAGAAGAAACAATGCAACCTTGGCATCCTATTCAAGCCCTTCCTGCTCCTTGAGTTCTCTCCACTGCTAGAAAGCTGCTCCGATATTTACACGGGTCCTACCTCTTGCCTGATTGTAACCCTTCTTTTTAATGTTTTATCTGCCACAACCTGAAATACAAAGAAAGACAGTGAGACAGACATCCAACAAAGAGAACATTGGAGACAGTGACTTGACAGACTCATATGAGGTAAGTACCAGTACCATACCAGTAAATTACTGGTCGAGGATTGCAGTCGGCTGGATGGAAAAAGGGGCTGACAATCCCACTAAACGAGTGCATGTGAGGGAAGAATCTAATCAAATACAAAGAAAGGAGGAATCAAGTAGTATCAAGGTGTATGGAGGCTGAAGCTGTAGTGAGGAAGTCTACTAGGGAGAAAAGGCCAAGACATATTTACACTTATGACACCCTAGGTCAGCCTGCACAATGACCATACCCGACACTTAATGCAGTGACAGCTACACTGCCCTCCAAAAGTTTGGAAAGGCCCTAGAAAAGTGGGGTTTTGGACAATATTGGCATGAATCCTTTTCAATTTGTGATAATTTTGCACTGACAAGGGACAACACAAACTGCGAAAACATATTTTATGACATAAACAGTTTATACATAGAAAAAAACTTTAATTTTCTATTCATAAAAATATCTACCATTAGCAGCTATTACAGCTCTGCATAATCTGGGCATCCGAGCTGTCAGTTTATTCAAACATTGACTTGGTACTGTATATTACTCCAAGCCTCCTGAAGGATTGTCCAAAGATGATTCACACTTGTTGGACACTTCTTACAGACATCACGGTCCAGTTCCTCCCATAGTAACTCAATTGGGTTGAGGTCGGGTGATTGGGGAGGCCATTCCATGACAGACATGATGCCAGCTGACTGTTTCCTCTCCAAATAGGATTTTCACAGCTTGGAAGTGTGCTTGGGGTCATTGTCTTGTTGGAAGGTTTTGGAAGGTTGGGATGTTTCCAAACTTTTGGAGGGCTGTGTACATGGCATTAAGTGCCTCGTTGAAGCTCACTCTGTGATCACGTTTGAGGTGCTTACTGGTCACATGAGCAGACAGGAAAAGAAATGCATGGAAAGCCTGTGGATCTGTGTACATCCATTATAAATCCGCTCCTGAAAGCAAAAAGAGTGAATTGTTTGCAAAAATAGCTTTAAGAAGCAAGTTGAGTTAAATGCAAGCACATTTGCAGTTAATATGCATAAACACACTAAATCTCATGTGGGTGAACATGAATATTGCTGCTAATAAAAAGGTTCTACTGAGTATTTAAATGTTAACTAGAGAAGGTAAAAAATGTAAATTTATGACAAAATAGGATTTATTTTGAAGCAATTTTTGTACTTGAAGTTGACTGTGCATTAAATATATTATATCAGCAGAGGAGATGTGAAGCACCAGACATGACTCTCCTCTTTTTTTTAACTTTATCCTGTTTTACATCTAACACTAAACAGTCAGCAGAGTCTGCTGAACTGGGGCCTGTGACACATGCATAAGCATTCAATTTAATTAAATAATAATAGTTTTGAAGCTTTATGAAGCAGTGTTTCAAAAGCGAGCATCACTACTTTTAGCAGTCTTGTTTGCTATCTACACTCAGCTGCAGAGGTTGACCCAACAACTTTCTGCTTTTTCATTATTATTACTAGAGCTAGAAGCTCTGCTCTTTTTCCTCCTAAATCCTTATCTTTCTCAGTGCTCACATATCATAAACCCCAGTCCTGCAGTCTTTGAGGTCCCCAAAGTTAAACTCTTTGCTCTAAATTTCCACTTCCACTCATTGAAAGTACCTGGCTTAATGCCATTCACCCTGCCCCATTCAAAGCCTCTTTCCTGCCGCTGGAAGTGTACTAGCTCACTACTGGCCTTGCCTTCATGAAATATGCATTATTGTGATGTTCTATTCTTTTTGAGTACCACAAGCTGGCAGCTTGTGGAAAATGTAGGGGGCAGCATGTATATGGAGATTGTATCCATGATTTACAGTACTTCAGACTCGCCAGCTTTTCAACCCCCACAACGCCAAGTTCAAAGAGACGCCAACTAACATGAAAGCCATGGCCAGTCAAGCTCCTCCAA